>NW_028318499.1:355325-710651 GCF_062004578.1 Staurois parvus | reverse complement strand
CAAATACAAAGAGCAGTGTGTAAGAAGTAATCTACAGCAACCAATATTTTTAAATTCAGACTTCTGCATGGTAAAGTCTACTTGTGGTTACTGCCCAGTGTAGGGTCATTACACGAATTGTAATCAGGTTTAATCAGTGCTTTGTGGGAGAAAAAAAAAATCTGCATGGAAACTTTGTATCTACACTTCAACACCTTGTCAGCAAATTTGTTGCTGTAAAGCAGGCCAAATGGCATAGCTTGTAAACAGGCAATCCTACCTTATTGTATGCTCTTGTGCAGTATGCATTCTGTACCCCACTTCAATTGCCATTAGCTTGCTGCCATGGGGGGAAAAAAAAAAAAAGAAGCAGCCACAGCAAAATATATGGCTTTATTGAAGACCTTAATTTAAGGACATGTTCATTTCTGATGTTTTGTATTTGCTACTGTTCTTTATAAACTATGTATCCTAACAGTCCTCAAGTTCTACAGAAAGCTTAATTGTTACCTTCCTGCATTCTCTAGAAATTATGTTTTTTTGGCCCACTCCTACTTCTGTTTGTATTGATCCCAGAAAATACCTTAGTTAAAGCCAACTTATGACTAGCAGACGTAATCAACCTATGTTGTCAGTAATTGAGATATTTGCTGTTTTGCCTTGCTTATGGTTTTCCTAAAGCAAATGTCTAAATGCAGGATACCATAGAAATAAAAAGGCCAGTAAAAAAGGAGGCATCAACAAATGTATCAACTTTAGAAACAAGACCCTGCAAGACACACGACCATCTTTGAGAGGCAAGTCAGTGTTAAAGCAAGTCTATAGAGCTTATTCTATAAACTACAGACAGCACCAATGTATGAGAAATCTGTAAATACCCTGCAGCCACTCCTTTCTATGTAAAAGTTTAAAATTTAATTCTTAGCCTCAAGTTGCTGTAAAAAGTAATTAGGATAAATATTTGTGCCTGCTGGCTACAATGCAGTAACAAAAATTCATGTATTTTACAGGTTTATAAATAGGGCAGTAAAGGGTTATCAAGTAAACCTCCTAAAGTGCAATTTTAAAAGAAATAAAAAACTGTATAAGTAAAAAAGGTAAAAATGCTTCCCATTAAAAACCCACATGGGGTATACAGGGTATATTGGCACTTTCATAGAGATGGTTTGCATAACTTGCAAAAGCATATTCATAAACAAATCCCTTCATGGCATCCATGTAGATCTGCTGACCAGAATGCAGATACAGCCAGATTAATCTGCTTAAGTAGGCCCCCAATGTATCGCCATGGAGTTTCTCTGAAAAAAAAAACCAAAAAAAAAAAAAACCAAAAAAAAAAAAAAAACAGGATTACTGGAGGGAAAAGAAAAATCTAAATTCACCAATTTTTACAACCTGCCCAATATGCTACACACTTAGTTAAAAATTCAGTAAGTATAGGAGCAAATATTCAACAGCTTTGTCTCTAACATGTCCACGACACTTAACTAGTTCCCAAAGTTAGTTCACCTTTACAGAAAAAAAAAAAAACAAAAAAACCCCACCAAAGTTACTTACGGTAATGTCTTTTCCAGTAGTCTTTCAGGACAGCACCGAGAGACCTCAGCTCCTCCCCACCTGAGGAAACCTCCACCCTAAATAAAAACTGTCACTCCCCTCGACCTCAGTTCTTGGCATAGTACCTCTGGTCAACTGGGGAGACATAACATGACAAAAACACAAGACATCTCATAAATTTGAGACGGAGTGGGTAACCAGTGCTGTCCTGAAAGACTACTGAAAAGTAGTTACCGCAAGTGTAACTTTGATTTTATCCTCTTGTCTTTCAGGACAGCACCTTGATAAGCGAGTACCCACCCTTAAGGCGGGCCCACTGCTTGCAGAACATTACGTCCGAAGGCCTGCTCTTGCACTGGAGACCAGGTCATGTCTGTAATGCCCAACAAAGGTCCCATAACTGAACCAAGTTGCAGCCCTACAGATCTGTCCCGGGGAGGCCCCTGTCTGTTCTATTTGTGTGGCTGTCATGGCACATAGAATGCGCCGATGCCCTCTGGGACCTCTAGATCCTCAGCCCGATATGCCTGCTCTATTGCTAATCTCAACCATCTAGCCACCGTGTGTCTGGAAGCTTTGACCTTTCCTAGCCCCCGCAAAAGAAAAAAAAAAAAATGAATCTGTTTTACAAAACTCCTTTGTCCTAGCCAGGTTAAAAAAGCACAGCTTCTCACATCCAACGTGTGAAATTTTACTTCCCTTTCACCTGAAATATTATGGCAAAGTTAAGGTAAAATAATATCCTGTCCTCTGTTCCTAAAATGGCCTTAAATTTTCAAAGGCTGGATCCGTCCTGAACACAACCCATCTGAAAAAAACCTGAAAATAAGGTGCTCTGATTGACAGAGCTTCAAGCTCACTCACCCTTCTTGCTGTGGTGATTGCTACCAAAAAGACTGTTTTGAACATGAGGGCCCTCAGGGAGCTGGAAACAAAGGGCTCAAACGCCAGCTCCATTAATACCTTAAGTACTGTTGACAAATCCCACTTTGGAAAAACGTCTATTTCCTGCCAGTCTGTCTTGACAGAGCCCTAAAAAAAAAAAACCTAATGACAAATGCTTCCTTTGCCAATGGGGACTCAAGGAACACACTTAGAGCTGATATCTGGCTCTTAAGTGTGCTGAGAGCTAGCCCTTTATTGGCCCCCGCCTGCAAAAATTCTAGAACAGATACCAGGCTATAGGCATCCACTGAGGCCCTGGAGCAGCACTCCTTAAAACACCTCCAGACCTTACTGTAGAAGGCCTGGGTTTCCTTCTTCCTACTAGCTAGGAGTGTGGACACTACCCTGGCTGAAAACACTTGCTAGCAGGAGTTGTTCCTCGGAAACCACACCGCCAATTTCCATCTCTCCACCCTGGGACATAGGACCGGGCCCTGCAACAGCAAGTCTCTGTAGGAGGTAATACCCAAGGTGGCCGAATTGCTAACGTCCTCAACGTTGAGAACCAAGCTTGGCGGGGCCAATACGGAGCCATTAAGATCAGAGAGGTTCTCTGTTCTGAATTCTCAAAAACACCTGACAGCAAGGAGACTGGGGGAAAAGCGCAACATAGGGGAAAGTCCCATTTCTGCGCCAGCGTATCCACTGCCTGAGCCCTGTCCCACCGATTTAGTGAGAAGAACATCGGGACTTTGCTGTTCTGACCTGACGCAAATATGTCTATGGCTGGGAACCTACATTTCATTACAATGGTTTGGTAAACCTCCCCATTGAGAACCCACTCTGACCCAACTGCCATCTGCTTAGAAAATTGGCCACCTGATTTAGTTCCCCTTTCAGGTGGACGGCAGATGAGGCTAAACTCACCTCTGCCCATGACCGTAGCAGAGCAGTCAGGCCCTAGAGGTACCAGCTTCTTGTTCCTCCATGTTTGTTCACATAGGCCACCACTGCCGCATTGTCTGAAAGGATGCAAACATGATGGCCCCTGAATAAAACCCTGGAAGGAACGAAGGGCCTTCCAAACTGCCCTTAGTTCCTTCCAGTTTGAGGATTCCCCTCTTCGAGACCACACACCCTGTACCACAGATTCCTCCAGGTGCGCTCCCCATCCCTGGGCGCTCGCCTTTGTCGTAATCTCCCTGACCACCAGAAAATTCCATAGTAACCCCTGAGTTATGTTGGCTGCCTTCCTCCAAAGGGATCTCTTTACCTTGGTGGCAATCTGCACCCAGGAATCCAACAACCTCTGCTGCCGGTCCCAAATGTTCAAAATGAATAGCTGCAGGGGATGTAGATGCAACCCCTCCCACTGAACAGCTGGAATGGAAGAGGTTAACAGCTCTAAAACGGACATAGCCCATCTCAACGATATTCCCTGGCTCTCCAGTAGCCGCCTGATTCCTCAGTCTAACTTTGTGCGCTTCTCTGGGGTTAGAAAGCTTTGACAGGCGGAGTCCAGTATATAGCCCAGATAAGTCATTCTCTGGGCTGGAATAAGACTGGACTTTGCCAGATTCAGCAGCCATTCCAAACTCTCCAAATGGTTCCTCAGAAGTGCTATGTCCCGTGCAAGCTGCTCCTCCGAGCTTGTGAATAAAAGATAGTCTAAGTAGGCTACCACTGAAATTCCCTTCACCTGAACTGGAACCAGCACCTCGGACATAACGTTTGTGAAGATACTTGGAGAGGAGAGCCTGAAGGGCAAGACCTGAAACTGCAGGTGACATGTCCCCCCTGGACCCTGAACCGCTAGCCTGTGAAACCTCTGAAATGTATCTGCGATGGGGAAGTGCAGATAGGCATCCTTCAAATCGACTGAGGCCGAGAAAGCCCCCCGGTGGAAGTAGGGTTTTGACTGTAAAAATTTGAGTCCATCCGAAACTTCTTGTATCAGATAGTCTCGTTCAGGGGTTTCAAATTTAGAATCAACCTGTATGCCCCTGAAGGTTTCTGGACCACAAACGCGTGAATAGAAACCCTCCCCTATCTCTGCATTGGGGACTCACTACTACCTTTTGCTCCTCTAACTCCCGTAGAGAAGCTAGTAAGGCCAAAGCCTTTTGTGGACATCTGGGCAGGCTTGTTAACCCTCGCAGTGGTGGCTTTGAGAACGCCAGGCAGTACCCCCTTCTCATGATGTCCAGTACGAAGGGGCTGGAGACCTCTACTTCCCATCGTGGGAGGAAGATTCTCAATCTTCCTCCCACAGGGGGAATTGAGTCACCGCAGCTTTTGGGGCAGCTCAGGACAAAAAAAAAAAAAAAAAAAAAAATCAAGTTACTTACGGTAACGTCTTTTCCGGGAGTCTCAGGCCAGCACCTTGAGACCTCGGCTCCTCCCCATCTGAGGAAACACCTCCACCCTAAAATAAAAAGACCTCCACTCCCCTCCGACCTCAGTTCACCAAACATCCTCTGTTCACCTGGGGGAGACACAACGTGAGACAACGTAATCACCACAAATCATGCTCACATAAATCATATCAATACTGGGTGGGAAACCGGTGCTGGCCTGAAAGACTCCCGGAAAAGATGTTACCGTAAGTAACTTGATTTTTCCCCTTACGTCTTTCAGGCCAGCACCTTGAGGATAAGCGAGTACTCACCCCTCAGGCGGGCTAACTGCTTGCAAGACCTTACGACCAAAGGCCTGCTCCTGCACCGAGACCAGGTCCAACCTGTAGTGCTTGGCAAATGTGTCATAACTGGACCATGTTGCCGCCCTGCAGATCTGCCCCGGAGATGCCCCTGCAAACTCAGCCTGAGTAGCCGCCACTGCCCGTGTGGAGTGTGCGCCCTAATACCGTCCGGAACCTCCAGGCCTTCCACCTGGTATGCTCCAGAAATTGCCAACTTCAACCAACCTGCCAGCGTCCCTCTGGACGCCCTTTTCCCTTTCCTAGTTCCTTTGAAAAAAAACAAAAAAGGATTCGGTGCTTCTAAACTCCCTAGTCCTTTCTAGATACTGGAGTACGCACCTTCTGACATCCAGTAAATGAAACTTTCTGATCATCCCCAACCGGGTCAGGAAAAAATGAGGGAAGGACTATGTCCTGTTCCCTCTGGAATCTTTGTGCCACCTTTGGGATGAAGGATGGGTCCGTTCAAAAAACTACCCTGTCTGGAAAAACACGGAGATAGGGCGACCTGATGGACAATGCTTCCAACTCACACACCCTCCTTGCCGTGGTGACCGCTACCAAGAAGGCAGTCTTGATGGTGAGTTCGTCAATCGAGCAGGACTCCAGGGGCTCGAATGGCGTCCTCGTCAACGCACCAAGAACCCTGGCCAAATCCTACATCGGGAACGGACTGGCCCTTGGAGGCCTCTGTCTCACTAGAGCCTTAAAAAATCTAGCCACCAGCGCCTCCCTGGCCAGGGGTGTCTCCAGGAACACGCTGAGAGCAGAGATTTGTCCCTTGAGCGTGCTAACCGATAACCCCATGTCAGCCCCCACCTGTAGAAATTCCAACACAGACACTAAGCTGTGGGTTGTCAGCGACATCTGCTCACACCAAGCAGTAAAGCGACCCCAGACCCTACCATAAATGGCCTGGGTCTCCTCTTTTCTACTGGCCAGTAACGTGGCCACCAACCTGGGTGAAAAACCTTTCCCTAAGAGGAGCTGCCGCTCAAACCAAACGGTTAACCTCAACTTCCTCACGTTGGGGCAAAGGACCTGTCCCTGTGATAACAAATCCTCCCTTGGTGGCAGTTCCCAGGGCGGACGGGAGGTTAAACTCTGCAGTGTGGCGAACCAAGCCCTCCGTGGCCAGAAGGGCGCTATCAGAATCAAACCGCTCCATGAGCGATTTAAAGGAGTCAACGGTGCTAGTCAGATCCTTTACCGATCTAGCCAAGTCCCCCTGCTCAGGCCTGTCTTCCCTCACCAACCCCTCTATGCATGGGCCACACAGCACCTTCCTCCAGGATTCTCTTAACACTTCCTTGCAGGACGGGCATCTCCGTTTGGGCTCTTGGTGTTTTGTCTTAGCCCGAGCCTTGCCCTGAAAAACAAAGGGGCAGGGGGGAAGTCACCATACTACCCGGTATCCTCTTCCCTGGCAGAGACTAAGGGCCTGCACCCACGCAGACCCCCTGCCTGTACCCTACCGGAAATGCCTCTGGAGCTAGGGGGTAACAGATAGGGGAGGCCTCCACTGAGGCACCTTACCTGCAGCTGGCTGGTGCTGGCGTCTCCTGGTCCCGGTGCCTCAGACATCGCGCTCCGGGAGGGTGGTCGCTTGGTGCAGGCCTGTCCCCCAGGCTACTATGCATCGCCTTTTAAATTTCTCGCGCCGCGGATAAGGGCCGCGACCGGAAGCGGAAGTCGCAGCCCGGGGTGAAGCCCCGCCCCTTCCGCCGGAACTCACCGTCTCCCGGCGTCCGGCCCAGCAAACAAGCCTGCCAGCATGGGAAGGAGCGAGACCTCACCCCGATCCTCACCAGACCGTACCACGGCCACCCCGACACCCCAACTCGCCTAAGGGGGTCGGGGCGCGAAGTGGAGGCACCTGCCAAGCCCTGTCACCCGGGGTGCGCGCCCTCTGCCACACAGCCTGCCCAGGGAGGATGAGCAGCCGGACCCTGCGGCCTTCACTCCCGGCTGCGTTAGGCCTGACAGCCGGCTATCCGGCCCTAGGCCCCCCTGCCATCTGGGTGACAGCACCTTGAGCTTCCTCGTGTCTCCCCACCGGAGGAAACACCTGAACTGAGATCGGAGGGGAGTGGAGGTCTTTTTATTTTAGGGTGGAGGTGTTTCCTCAGATGGGGAGGAGCCGAGGTCTCTCGGTGCTGGCCTGAAAGACGTAAGGGGAAAAAAATGCCTCCTTTGCCCCTACCTCTGACCCATGCCCTTTTCTGAATCTTGGGCCTAAAGACCTGTAACCTCTTTGGGGGACGAAACTTGCTTCCCCTTGATCCTGCATTTTCCCCTTAAGGGGAAAGGACTTCCTCCCTGCTGTGTGGTCTAAAACCATCTCTAACCCTGGGCCAAAAAGGAGATCTGAAAAAGGAATGCAACAACTTCACTTTAGAAGCAATATCTCCCTGCCATGTTTTTAGCCAAAGGGCCCTACGGGCTGAATTGGTAAGGGCCGCCGACCTTGCTGACAACCGCACAGACTCTGCCAAAGCATCCGCAATGTACCCAACCCCCTGTAATAACGTATGAAACGACGCAAGGATCCTATCCTTAAGGGAAGCAGCCATGATGTGCGCCTGTAACTGCGTGAGCCAGTACTCCATGTTCCTGGCCACTACTGTGGTGGCCATGGTGGGCTTCAAATTGGACAAGGTCGAATCCCATGATTTTTTGAGAGAAAATTTGTGCCCTCTTATCCATAAGATCTGGCAAAATCCCCATGTCCTCAAAAGCTAAATCCATCTTTCTAGCAATTTGGGAGAAAGCCACATCCAGTTCAGGATTTTTGTTCCACAAAGCAGACGGATCCTCAAACGGAAATCGGCGTTTGAGGGATTTAGAAAAAGGGCTGCCTCTCAGGATCCTGCCACTCTTTTATTGTATCCACCAAAACCCTGTGAACGGGAAAAACTCTGCTTTTGTTCTTCCATGCTTTAATACATCTGATCGTGCAGTGAAAGGGGTTTTTTATCCTCAATATAGAGTGTGGCATAAATTGGCCCAGTCTACCTCCTCCAGGGAGGATTTGTATCTAGAGGGGCCTCTGGGATCATCTGAGGGGCCTGCCCCTTCTGAATCCTCGGACTGGGTGCCCAAGGATGGCTCACCTTCTGCTGCCTCCTGGCCCTCCGTTCCTTGACTAGTTGGCGGAAGCACCTGCGGGAGAGGGGGGTGGGGGTGGGGGGGGGCGACAACCAGGGAACCTATTACCCCTTATCTAAGCTGCGGATGCAGTGCAGCAAAGGCACTGTATTGTCAGCGCAAAAAGGGAAGTTAGGAGCATACTTGTTTGGATTTCAGTGCAAAGTCCAAAATCCATTGTGCTCCCAACTCTGCCTCTATACTGAAGTGCAATTTCCAAGTAGTGT
This sequence comes from Staurois parvus, assembly GCF_062004578.1. Lineage (NCBI taxonomy): Eukaryota > Metazoa > Chordata > Amphibia > Anura > Ranidae > Staurois > Staurois parvus. Next base: position 702,155 of record NW_028318499.1, on the reverse strand, counting down.
GGTCAGCCCTGCCTAGGTTCTCCTTCTGAACCACAGAACATCCCCATTTTCAATAGAGTTGGGGAGGGCATATGCCTGAAATCCAGAAGAGAACTAAGCTCTCTAGGAAGCTCTGAAAGGGCTTCCAACACCGCTTTAACCAGGAAACTGAATTTCTGGCAGAAACAAAAAAACGCCTGTACTTGCAGCCTTTAAGGGATACAACATAATAGGGAAATGTGCATGTATTGCAGAAGCTTACTGCATATTTATATTTTCCCCAGACCTACATTTAAGAAAGCAATCCATTTGTTATCAGCATTAGATTATACAATATTCTATACCATGACAAAATAATGATTAGGTGTTGCTGATCTACATCTATAAGCCAATTCCTGTATTACCTTCATAAATCTTTGTGTCATACACCAGTAGCTGGAAAAGGCTCTCTGGTAAGAGGTTGCTCAACCACAAATTCTCTTTTTGAATGATCCAGTTGTTCACCAGTTTCTTCCTAAACAGGAAGCCCTTGATTTGTTCCAAGTAGAAAATCTCTCCTGTAGCCATGAACAATCTGGTGGATGACAATTCCAACAAGATACAGGTGACTGGTTATTCAGTCTAATTTAAATCACACAAACTGTACTGTTGGAATTAGGATTTGTCAATTGGCAGGCCTGGCAACTGGCCATTCAAGAGTGCAGTACTATATTGGGACACAGTAAAGGTTGTATTCACGCATTCACAAAGTACCAGTTAGCAGATCAGAGCACTTGGGTGGAATGCAGGGAGAACAGTATAAAATACTTAAAGTCCTGTAATTTGACATGTTACTTTAAACCAAAACTATATTGTAGTTAACCATAATTGGATGTGGTGGCTGCATTTTCATCTCACCTGACCAGTAGCCCTCTGGTCACTGTAGCCACCCTCTACACTGCATCTATGGGGAGGGAGGAAAAAAAAAAAAAAAAAAAAAAGTAGCCACCCATGGACAGCAGCATTGTCAATTAGTGGCTAGGGGACTAGATTAGAAGAACTTCACAATGTGAAGACCAACTCAACCCAACTTTAGTCACTAATGTAAACAGCTACAGATAGTTCCTCCCTCCTTTAGTTTTTTTCTCATGTTAAAAAAAAAAAAAAAAAAAAATAGAATATCCCAAGACATTCCCATCAGCTTGGTCCAATTAAAGTACAGACATGTTGGCTGGATCACCAGGCAAAAAACTGTTACAAGGGAACACAGTCTGTGTTAATGCTGGTGACAGACATGTCATTTGATTTTGGCCAGTCACTTAAGTTTCCAGATTCAATAATATTTAAATTGATAAAATGTTTAGGAAATCGGATGCTAGGATTATCAGTAAAGGAGCATTGTCTAAAAGATTGGTCATATTAAACAGGGTCACATAGCAGCAGACCAAGGAGCTCATGCATCTCTAGCTAAAGGTAGATTGAGCAAGCAATTGCTTCAGCTGTTTTGCAGAGAATTAAAACATTAAAATAAACAAACAGTCTTAAGTATTTTAAAGTTGGACTATACCTGTAGCATGGTAGTGAATCTATGAGCTTCCAGTTTACATAGTTGCCAGCAATTTCTTCAAGACTGCAGATTCTGTACATCTGAACTTTAGCAGTTATCCAAAAATATTCATGGCTTATCAATGAAACCCTCATCTCATGTTTAAGAGAACGGTATACACCTTGCAATGTGTCCCAGTAAACCTAAAAACAATTTTATATTTTATTTAATGAAATGCTAACCAGTTGGGGTTGATAAAAAAAAAAAAAAAAAAAACCTGGACAGTACAAATTCCCCAAATGAGCCCTTTTTGGAAAGTAGGCAGGCCTAGGTATTTAGTAAGAGGCATGGCATGTATTGGGAAGATGTAACTAAAAAAAAAAATTCAATTTCTCTTGCACCAGTGCAGTACAGAGTCACCATAACTGGCGTGGTAAGGTTTAGGGACACTGACTGGTGACAGGATGTAAAAATGTATAGTTTAATTTTTTTGTATTCTATTTTTTACAATTTTTTTTAACACTGAACAGAGCAATTTTATAGTGACACTACAGGAAGTAATTCTCTTACACACATGATTGCTTATGCCAGTAAATTTCACTGTTCTAAGCAGCCATTTTTACTGAATGGAACGGATTCAGTGTTCCCTATTGTGGTTAGCTGTGACAACTAATCCCATGGTACAGATGGGCTGTAATTGGCCCTCTATGTACCATGTGATCACTGACCAATCACAGATCAACACAATAGTACACAATGGATGGCATAAATGAAAGCCATCCATTGTGCACAATTGTCACGTGATCTGCTGTGTTTGGTCACAGCAACCACATACCAGCAGCAGCCATACACTGATCAGTCATCCACTGACCAGTGGACACAGTAGGTAACAGATTGCACAGCCAATGGGGTGTGTTCTAGAGGACATCATATGACATCCACCCAAAACAGCAAATGTCCCACCCAGCCATCATTTGATGCTAGGCTGGGTGGGAATTGGTTAAGCACACAAGAAATGTATATGTATCTTAATCTTGCCAGCAATGCCCCACTGTCAAAATGACAGTCAGGAGTCTAACAGCAACTATTAGCTTCTGTCAAACAGACATCTGACAAGTGTTCATAAAACCTTGTTCAGGGCCAAGATTTCCAAAACATTTGGGTCTAGCCAGTTTCATTAATCTGCCGATTTAAAAGATAAGCTTCAACCTGCTTAGAATATACCTTAAAGAAAATCCAGAAAGTAAAATGTTAAGTAAAAAAAGTTTAGTAAAATTTGTTCATTTAATCTTAATTTACCCATCCAATACTTCCCCTCCATTGTCCTGCTGAGAGAGTGATATATAGATTTGTTATATTAATATGTACCCCCCCCCCCCCCCCCAATTTTGTTTCATTACAATCTGTCCCAATTAAAACTGGTAAGAAAAATTAGTGTTGCTGTAAATCATGGGTGTCCTAACAGGCAGCCCTCCAGCTGTTGCCAAACTACAAGTCTCATGAGGCATTGCAAGATTGACAGTTACAAGCATGACTCCCAAAAGCAGAGGCAGATTGATACCCATGCACTATGGCACAAGGCCTTTGTGCTTGTTTAGGTTTAAAGTTTCAATGATCTCAGGAGGGCAACATTGGTGGAGCATCTATTTTTACCCATCAGCTTGATGACCTTTATTTTTCTGCCTTGTTGCTTCTCAAGAGTCTAAGCCAGCCTCTCAACCAGGGAGCCATGGCACCCCAGGGTGCTGCCAGAGGTGCTGCAGGGAGACTCACTTGAACCCGAGCTCCTGATCCCCAGCCGCACTGTGAGACACACTGCTCAGCAAAGTGACAGCAAAGGTAAGGGGAGTGTCTTGGTCTCTGCTTCCCCCTAGAGTGCAGTACCCGGCTGTGTGATGGAAGCTAAGGTACTGTAACTTTTCATAAGTGTGTTACTTTTAATCAACCCCCTATTCCTGTCCTTGTACGTAATAGCAAGGACTGCTGCACCTCTGAAAAGCAATTCATGCTTTGATTGCTTTTCAGAGGCATTTGACAGGTGGTAAAGAGGTAATATTGCCTCCTCACCATCTGGCTTAATCCTGTAAAAAAGCAACCACATCACAACTGCATGCAATGCACAGTTGCAGGGTGGTTGTAGTTCAACCCATTTACCTTAAAGGTATACTTCTAGCTGCAGCAACAGCATGTGTATACCCCCCAGCTGGTGTTTCAATTGCATGGTTTTACTGCCCTCCAACCTCACAGATGAACAGGCCCCTTGGTTCACATTTGTGTGGCTGTATGTAGGACAGCCTATTCATTTCAATGGGATGTCTTGCCTGCAGAAATGCAGGTAAAGTCATCCCTGACCTTAGTTTTAAAATTGCACCACACCAAAAACACCCTGCATTTGCCAATGTATAGGGGTACCCCTAAGGAGCAGAGCATTTATCTGCGTGTCAGGAATGAGTGATTTTGCGGGCATTCTGTGACAGTAATGTGAACCAAGCCTTGGACAGGGGTGCCTCAAGCATAAATAATTTTCAAGGGTGCCCCAACTGGAAGGGTTGAGAAACCCTGGTCTAAGCAGTATGGCATAATGTTGACCCTGCTCGGTGTCAAACCATTGCGCACAGCAGGCGAGTATATAACGTGTTTAAAGCCAATATCATCTTTTTTTTTTTTCTTAAAACACTTTAACCTGCCTCAATACTGCTATTGTATTGATTTGAAAGCAGTTATAGCAGGGATCATGACTGCAGCTAGATGACTGCAGCTAGTCACAATCCTGGATTTGTTTAAATTCAGCAATTCTAAATATTGTAAAATGTAATCCTAGCAGCTATACAGCCACCAGCTACTTTTACAGGTAGCGGAAGGGAGTTCCACCAAGTGACTGAGGAGCCCAGTAAGTATTTGACCACAGCATCAGCTTCCCCAAGTACAGTGATTAAAAGGCAACTCATTTTATTTAGATATTAAATAGTAAAATTCAGACTGTTGCACTGTATTTACTCTGACACTTGAAGACTATCTGCAAGTACCATTTTCCCAGCTGCCCCCAAGATACACAGCTAGTTTCTGCTAGTAATCATTGAAAGGGAGCAGAAGCAGGGCATACAAGATAAGGGTACATCTTCTACATCGAAAGGTCCTGAAGATTTACTCAATGATTTAGTTTCTACTAGAGAAATTGAAACGTGTGGCAGTGGTACACAGTTTTATACCAAAAAAACCCTCAACTGGATACCTTCTTTTGTTTAAATCGTCCCCATTTACGTCCCAGTATCCACGCCAAGAGGGATCTGCACATGGAAAAGTAGTTCTCCACAGTTTGAATACCTTGAAGGAAACAAAAAAAAGTTGTCTGCTTTTTACTGACCATGCCATTTGTAAAGATGCTCCTTATGTGTGTAAAGACTGCCTCCTTCACAGCCATTAGAAACACTATATGCCTGGCTCCCATATTGCTGCAATGAACTGACATGTTTAGAACTGCCCAAACACCAGGATTAAGATTTTGTACAATCTGAACCAGAGCCAGCATCTGCTTGCAGGAAGTATGTGCCAACTGCAAATAATGCCTGAACAAAGATGCCAAGTTTACGTTAAGTATTCAGAGGTGTTGCAAACTTTGGGGTACCAAGCATACATGCCCAAGAAAAGAATTTAGAGTATACCTAAAAAGGTTGTTTTTCATGTCATTTGCTTTTTTATGGTCTACCTGACTGTCTACTAGATGTAAAGCGTTCATTCATGACATGTAGAAAACCTTACATAGACATAGCCCCAATCATTGCATGGTGAAAGTCTTCACCCTTCACAACAAAAGTTGCTCAAAAGAAATAAAGTATATCCAAGGGCCAAGCCATACTAGACCCAACTAAATATCAGATGAGCTACTCCCTAATGGAAAGGGTCAATGAAGAGCATTAGGAAGCTGGGGGGGGGGGGGGGGGGGAGAATTAAAATAAATGAGGGAAAGAAAAAAGTAGGGGTGGGCAGAGGGATTGAGAGTTTCTAAATCTACCCCCCTCCTTTTCTTCCCCCACTCTTGATTTCATAGCTTTGTGCTGGATTCTTTTCCAGATATTAGATGTCTGACCCCACCCACGGGACAATGCTCAAGGAAACTTGTATGAAACTCAAGCATCCCTTGTAACAGTAGCTCTTCCCTCTATTCATTCTATTCTATATTGTAGATTTGGGCTTCTTTCATATGGCTTTTTATGAAAGACATGCGTTCTTTCCAAGTCCTGCTAAATTTAATGCATTAGGGAGTTTGCCATGTTTCCCCATATCACTTCCCCACTATTCTAATGCAATTTCCAGTGTGACTTGAATGCAATTTTAGAAGTTCAAGCCTGGGTTCACAGAATTTCATAAGGGGAAATCGCATTATATTTTGCATAGATAAGAAACATTCCTATGCAAACTGATCAGTTTCTTAACCCCCACCTCTCGTCCCCAACCTTGCTTCCTCAAACTTAGATTAAAACTGAAGCAGGTTTGATCCTTTGATAAAAGGGTGGATTGACTGATCAAAGGAAGTCTCAAAATTGCAGCTGTATCAAAATTCATGGAAGGACACTGTAGACTTTAGATATACCTACTAAACACTGCATATGTGGGGACAACCCCCCCCCCCCCCCCTCAGTACTAACTCATGACAATTCCAGGAGATCACAAGGCACAAATTATGTAGCCACAAGACTGCATGGATCTATGGCTTGTTTCTCCCCCCAACCCCAATTTGTTCTCTTCTCCCTCCCTTTTCCTGCCCGGCTTGTTCTTTAAACAAAATCAGGGTCCAGAGACAACCTGCTGTCTAGTTCTCTGGGGTACCTCGAATGTACAAACTGCTCCTCTCCTTTTGGATCTTAACATTCTGATGAACATTACTTTGAACAGTGTCATGACTTATGCTGGAACATGGAGGTTCATACCCCTGGTTGAACATATTTTTGCTCTATGCTCTGTAGTTAGGCTTTGTGGTGAATAAAGAATTGGGGGGAAAAAAAAAAAAAAAAAATTTGGGATTGATGGTGTCTCTGGAATAGAAGTACAAAGAAATTGGATGAAATGGGACAGAGCAAAACCAAGACTGACAAGTGTTGCAACCATATACTTTATCAGTTAATGAGGGTTGTAGAAATAAACCACAGATGCACTAGAGTATCTCACAAACATGTGCTCATCACCCAGAACACTCCACATTTGAGAAAGGCTAGGAGTTTCATAGAGGAGAGGCTTGAATTTGTTTGAACCTTCAAATAGGACAAAGCCAAAATTATAGAATTATGCACACCAACAATTTACCTATATTTTCATTAGAATAAGCCAGCTGTCCATTCCAGAAATCATTTGTGACAGTATGAAGAGATGCAAGATATTGGATATCACAGTCTGCAGATCCCCACCTCGACACTTTCCCTTTATCAAACCTTTGCCACCACAGGTAAATTCTTTGCAACTGTCTGGCACATGACTTGGAAAGGCCAAACAGCCAATAGGAAAAGAGCCACTGGAACCTCATTCTTCTGTACTGGCAATATAGCTGCTCCAGATCATCATGACCTAATTGAAAATGTGAAATAGGTTTGTAAAATGATACTGTACACAATACAAAGAATCTGTATTTAGCAGAAGGAGAAAATGCTTTAGCATCATTTTACAATCCAGATATTAATGCAAAAATTTAAATTTAGTGTGGTGCAAGTCCCCCCCCCCCCCCCCCAAAGTTGGGCATTAGAACAAAATCCTGCAATTCAGGCTTTACTCTTATTCTTAAAGTCTATGGGTGCACATAGGCAACACCCAAAGTAGTCATGAAGACTTGCTTTAAAGCCAATAATTCAGTTCTGTACTACTTCAGTAAAAGTGAAACAAGAGAACAGAACAACGAATCATAAAATGTGCACAATTTATGTGGTTCTAGATTCAGAACAGTTGAGTGTAGCAAAGTATTGAGATAAACCAAATCCAGCACTTTAAAGACCTCACAATCTGTTCTAAAGTGCAACTTTTTTTAATATTTCATTAACACAAACTCTATTATGTATATAGATCTAAGACTAAAAGCCTTTCCATTGTTAATGGTGTTATAAATGTTTCAGTGTAGATATAAGAACAGACAGCTCTAAGTGTAGAAATTCCTTGGGACTTGGAAAAGACTAAGGCTTCTCCCTGGTGCAGCTCACAAAAGAACCAACAGGACAAAATCAATTACAAGAAATAAAGGAAGCAGCAACCTTTCCCAGTACTCTGATCTGCAGTCAAATCTGCCAAAAGGGTATTCTATATTAAAAAAAAAAACCAAAAAAACCAAAAAAAAAAAAAACACCACACAAACACAACACACATTCAGGTCTTAAAACAGCCATTTAAGTTCTGATGAGTATGATGGACCCATTACAAACTGGTTTATTGCTGAATGTTTCTAATTTTACAAAACTCATGTTAGAGAACCTTTAGCATCTCCTCACAGGTTAATTCCTAAAAGCGCAACCATATGCATGACCCAAGCAAATTTTACATACAAAAATCCCAGATTTTAAAAACTTTTTAATGTTCCTCATTGCAGAAAGGATCTTTAAAGCATGTGAACAAACAGCACACTTACATTCAGCATTTATCTTACGAAGAACATACGACTGAATTTTGGAGTAGTCACCATGGTATGAGCACGCCAGGTTGTTCAGTTCTTTCCACTCATATTTGAAGATGGACACTTGTACATCTTCAAGATACTTATCTGTAACTGAAGATACAGGAAATTGAGTGTAACAATCCATTTTGTGACTTAAATAAACCCAAGAATTGCACTTCCAGCCTCACCGTGAATGCAATTTCAGTGCATAAAAGTTTTGAAATATTTTATTCATTCCTCTTCTAAATGATAGAAAACTCCATTTGAATCCTCACCCTCATCACCAACACTCCCAAGAGTGAAACTGCTGGAATATTTGAATTCAGAAATAACCTTTCCTTAGTCACAATCTGGAGAAAGCAGCCTAGGGTGTCAATATGGATACAGTGGTCACCCTAGGATGTCACTGGAAGGATAACCAGGTGAAAAAAAAAGTCCAAAGAGAAACAAATGCAGCTTCCATGGTAAAGAACTGGTAAGCTGCAAAATGTTTTGGTTTATGTACACAATAGGTCTTCATTACATTATCAATTTTATTTGAAACTACAAATCAAATAAAATGAACACTCTGCATTTTTTTCCCATATGACTTGTCACGAGTTGTGACATGACTTCTTAAGCTAGTGCTTTCCAACCTTCTCATTCCTTTAAACTCAATGGACAATGTCAATGCACCCTCTAAAATTATGGACAGTCCCAAGGCATCACATTCTAAAATGAGAAACTAGTCTAATAGTTTTATGTAATTCAGAAATATCCCTGCATGTAGGGCACCCAGAGTGATTTATTCTCCCAAAGCAGCTACACATTTGCACACTGGTACTGACTAGTATTCCAGTGTTTCCCTTCTCCCTCAGATTTTCTCCATCACTGAGCTAATATGACCACAGTACTCAGAGGGGCAGGGGAGGGTCTAACTAGGATGCTGTGCAGGCAACTGACCTCATCAATTTATGTCATTGGTTGTCAGGACGCTGGCGGCTAGAAGGTTGTAATGGTGCACAATGAAAACCTGTGGCTTTGTGTAACTAAAAGGCAGGCTTGTTCCACCTGCTGGCTTATACATGTTTTAGGCAATTTTGACATTTAGCCAAGGCACTCTGAAGAAACCTCAAGGCACCCCAAGGTACCTGGGTTAAAAAAAGGCACACAAACCATAATCTTTAATTTTTAAAAGATAAATGTAAATTTTATTAGATTGCAGAATTTCACTTTAGGGCAAGCTGCCTACTCTGGCAAGTTTCCAATGACTGAAAAACACCCATGGAAGAACTATGAGCAAGTATTTTCTCCTATGCAGTCTGGTAAGTAGTCCAAAAGTATCCCCCACCTTGCACAGGTGCTTCAATTCATGTCAGCGGCTTGGAATTTCTGAAAGCTATTTAATCTGAGAAATTGCCAAAACATCACTTGGTGGGGTACTTTAGGACTACGGTTGGGTACCACTGGTGTAAAATGAGTGCACAAACCTCTCCAAGATCTAAGATACCTAGATTCCCCAGAAAACATTAAGGCACACCATCACATTAACAAATCAGCTTTTGTGAAGAGTGCCTATGTGGATATGGTATAAACATATTGGAGAGCTAGAATGAATGAGTCAGCATGCTTTTGACTATGGGTTAAATCTAGGTAAATTTACTAACAGGCACAGCTCCCTATTTTTTGCCTAACAACCCCCCCCCCCTTCCCCATTTTCACAAGCATTAAAATCAGGGTAGTTTGAAAAAAGTCCTCGACCCATACATTACAGAAATATTAGTGATAGTAAGTTTGTACAACTAACCTTTATGTTTTTCATCAAGGAGATCTCTGTTTATACCCCAAATATCTACAATTTCATGATCAGGAAGCACAATAGGGGGAAGTGGAACCATTTCTTCCAGTGTTAGCAACTGTACCCAATACCTTTTTGGAGGATCCCCTGAAAAAAAGAGGTCTTGCAATTGCCTGTTGTATGGTAATGTCATGTACAACTTCCTCCAAATGTATAGAAGTTTAAAGGCTTCTTTTGGAGTACAGTCACCACAGCCTGTCCTAAAATCAGAGCCAAAGGTAACCTAAAATAAAACATTGAGAAAAACAATCCTAAGTGTTTATGACCTGCTTAAATTTCCACATTCAGTTTTAACCTCTTTACAAAAAACCCCACACCACACAAAATTGACACTTCGAAATGTTTCCTTAGGAGTTCATTGTCCACTGCTGCCTACAGGATAATGGACACTACCAAACAATGCAGTTACTCAGCCAGATATAACCCCACTCCCATCATTTTACAGTTTCAAAAGTAGTGAAGGTGGATCATAAAAAGCTTGATTAGAAGGCACAATGTTGAGGACAGGTAATTCTTAGACAAGAGACATGATCCAAAGCAGTCCAAGGGGCAGGCAACTCAAATGAAAGTTGATCAGCTTTGGGGTTCACAAGAGGGGCTGTACTTCAAAAAAGATGGATGACCAGGGACAACATCTAGGATGCATAAAAACATAAGCAGCACTTTACTACAGATGGTCAAAAATCACCGAGTAATGTCTTCGGTTGTAAAAAAAAAAAAAAAAAAAAAAAAGGAGGATAGTGGTTAATCTTCTACTGACTCCAATTGCCCCATATCACGAAAAGCACGCTTACAACTTTAATATAATGCAACGTATTGTACAATCATTTCAGCATATCCTTAAGCTGGCCATACATGTAGATTTTCATTCCAGAAATTTCATTTCAAGATTAGTTTGATACTCTAATAGTTTGTGGGGATCAATTCAATGTTTGACAGCAGCGATGGGAAAATTCAAAAGGGCATGAAGGAAAACTTTACTCAAATTTTTGGTCAATATATGTGGTTGTTCAGAAGTTACATTTTAAACTGTTAAAAGCAAAAGACAATTTACAAATGACATTCGTCCATTCACTGAATGTTCAAAGAATTTTTGTACAACTTTACGTGCAAATATCCTCATCTGAAAATCTACACGTGTATGGCCAGCTTTACTCAAGGCACTCATCCACAGCATCCAGGCTTCATTTACCTAGAGCAGATTCTCAGCAAAGTTTTTATAAAACCCCAGTGTTACTCCAGGGGATTCAAGGGGTTCCAGGAGCAATGAAGTGTGGTGATCTTCAATAAACACTGGCCACAAATAACCCAGGGATTGATTCCACTGACCATCAGTTAAGACATTCCTTTCAATTCAAAGGAATGGCAAAAGCTTCTATGTAGGGAAGAGATGGTAAAGACACTGACCATTTATTGAAGAGTGGCAGTGCCTCCTGATCAGCAATTAGCTTGGACATGTTCGATTTAGGATCCATACCCATATATGTAAGCCCACTAGAAAACTCACAGGTAAAGACCCATCTGCAGCTGTACATCTACACAACCCTTACATACTTGCAGCTGAGGGACAGGTAATAACCCTTTCAATTCTATTTTTCCACCATTACCTTCAAATGAATAATCCATCAATCCACCTCTGGGATAAGGTCAGCAAGATCCTTCAAGATTTGATGGGATATTTGAGACATAGTGGGTTCTGCTCTTGACAGCTCACTTGCATCACTACACACTATTCGACACTCCCCCACCCCAGCAACTTACTCACTCAGCACTCCCAAACCTCCTCACAGCCCCATTTAAGCCCTTCACCCTTTATGCTAAAGGAACAGAGCCGCTATATATAGGAGAACGTGGACTTCATATGGGACAGTGCTCAGGTCTGATTGGCCAAGCACCAGGCCCAATACTGTTACATGGGTGGGAGGCTGTGAAGTCACACACCGGAAGGTAGTTAACCCAGACTGGGATGGGGATCCCAGTAGTGAGCATAGATCAGCAAGTACACTGTCCTGAATAGTACATTAGGTACACCACCCTCATTCATTTAACAGTGGTCTCCAAAATGCAGCACAGGAGCCAGAGCAGCGCTTTGCTTGGTTTTATCTGGCCCTTGGGAAATTACCCCCACAGTCAGCAACAGTATATAGCATAGTTCCTGTCACTCACATTAGGGCACTACACCTCCCCATCAACCCCAAAGGGCCCACCATTCTTCCCAACCACAGACCCCGCCAAAAGGGCCAGCCATTCCTCCCCACCAAAGGGCCAGCCATTCCTCCCCACCAAAGGGCCAACCATTCCTCCCCACCAAAGGGCCAACCATTCCTCCCCACCAAAGGGCCAACCATTCCTCCCCACCAAAGGGCCAACCATTCCTCCCCACCAAAGGGCCAACCATTCCTCCCCACCAAAGGGCCAACCAACCCTCCCCACCAAAGGGCCAACCAACCCTCCCCACCAAAGGGCCAACCAACCCTCCCCACCAAAGGGCCAACCAACCCTCCCCACCAAAGGGCCAACCAACCCTCCCCACCAAAGGGCCAACCAACCCTCCCCACCAAAGGGCCAACCAACCCTCCCCACCAAAGGGCCAACCAACCCTCCCCACCAAAGGGCCAACCAACCCTCCCCACCAAAGGGCCAACCAACCCTCCCCACCAAAGGGCCAACCAACCCTCCCCACCAAAGGGCCAACCAACCCTCCCTACCAAAGGGCCAACCAACCCTCCCTACCAAAGGGCCAACCAACCCTCCCTACCAAAGGGCCAACCAACCCCACCATTCCTCCCACCAAAGGGCCAACCAACCCCACCATTCCTCCCATCAACCCCACCATTCCTCCCATCAACCCCACAAAAGTGCCAACCATTCCTTCCCTTAATTACCAATGATGAGGCATTGTTTACTCCCACTGATGTCATTACACTTTCTTCTCCCACTGGCTACATAAAGTACAGCAATCTGGCCCTTTGTTCAGAATGTTTGGAGACCCTTGATACACCACATTCTACAGCTTGTGCCAATACAAATTAAAGTTGTAGATTCTGAAGGTTCCTCCTGGGTAAGTGACAAGAAAGGCTGATCTAATGTCACAGGGATCAGGCTGAATGGTATCAGAAGACAGGCTATTACAAATGACAAGGATAGTGACATTTGCTTTACAGGAACTGCACACATCAGTTACCATGTGAGGGGATTGGGCAGCACAGTCACCTACCTGGCAGTGGTTGGCCCACAGACTGTCAGTGGTACTGACCCTGTATAAAGTGGTGCACACTCCACCAACACACAACAATGAGAAGGGGTCCAGGAGATCCAGAATATGCAGCATGATCTCATCGCTCAGGTCCAGTAACCCTCGGTAGGTGGCGCCCTCTACCCGCTCTTTTCCGTCCGCCGCCCGAAACTGCTCTGGCCGTTCCCAACACTGATTAGGCCGCAGAGCCAACAAGGCAGGCAGACAGCTCTGACTCCGCTCTATACTTCCCTTCCCCGCCATCCTGCCTGATCACAGCTAACCTATCTGCGCCATGTTCCCAGCTACCGCTTATATCGTGTAGGACTGTACCAAACCTGACAGGTGGGGGGGATCACTGGGCTCGGCTAAACCTGGTGACACTGAGAGCTCGGCACAGAACACACCCTCTCTTCATATAAAGAAGGGATTTGATATTCTGAACACGACTGAGCTCGCAGTGTGTTCTGTTGGACGTTATAGCCATACGGGCCAGTTTGTGGGGGTATCGCTAGGGGGCGCTGTGCTTATTTATGAGCTAGTGTATGGAAGAGGTTCGGTGACTGGCCTTCCTCTTCATGGTTCTCACTGGTGCCCACTCTGGATGGAGCTGCACAGGTGCATATCGTTATGTGGTAAAATCTCTGGAGGTCTGCCTTGGAATTCATACAGGGGGATTCAAAACAGGCCTAAAGCAACAGTTCTGGTCGTAGTTCCCTTACACCCCATTCACAGCGAGTGCGATTTGCATGCCAGGCGACTTGCAAATCATATGCCAAGTCGCACCCTACTGTCCGCTATTACAGCGGTCATATCGTCGGTCGGAGCTGCAACAATTTCTAAAGTAGCACATGCACTGCTTTTGTTGCGATTTGCATAGATATCTGTGTCACATGTCTTGCGAATCGCAACTGAAATCGGCAGGTCACCTGATTTTGAAACCGTGCGACTTCACTGTAATTCACACAAATTCAAAATTGGTTTTGATGTGACCAGGGGCTTAACAACTTGCCCTCCAGAGGATTTACCCCCCCCCCCCCCCTTCCTGACCAAGCCATTTTTTTCCATTTTTTGCGATACGGCTCTGCCTTACTTTGACATTTGTTTTTTATTGTTTTTTTGCACTATAAACAAAAAAAGACGGACAATTTTGAAGAAAAAAAAATATTTTTGACTAAAAAATTTTTTTGAAAATTTTGGAAAAAAAAACACCCTGATCACCACCTCCCCCCCCCCCCCCCCCCCATCAGAGGTCACTATGGTGAAAAAAATTACAACTTCAAAAAAGACTGTCTACTTTCCAAAAACGGGTCATTTGGAGAGTGTTTGTACTGTCCTGGCAATTGCTAGTTAAACATGTCCAGTAAAATAATTTTAAAAAATCAAATTTAGGCCAAAATGTATTCTGCTTCATATCTTTGCTAAAAAAAAATCCCAGTACGTGTAAATTAATTGGTTTATGTAAAGGTTATGGCGTTACAAATGGCGGTATACATACTGGAATTTTTTTTATTACTAGTAATGATGGCAATCAGCGTCGTATAGCGGGACTGCAGTGGGCATTTTGACACTGAAAGGGAGCTGACTTGGTGTCACTGACATCCCCAGTGACACTAATACAGTGATCAGTGCTAATAAAAAGCACTGACACTGTACTAATGATACTGGACAGGAAGGGGTTAACATCTGGAGTGATCAAAGGGTTAACTGTGTGCGTTTTACTATGTAAGCACATTGCTTTGTATTGTTCTGCTATGCAGAGCAATACAAAGCAGTGTGCTGGAGCTGACCAGGGAGAGATCTGTATTGTTTACATACAGACCTCTCCCCCGTCAGTGATACTCGGCGATTGGCAGGTGCCAGGGAATCACCAGTTGAGACTTGGTGATCAACAGCTGAAGCCGCCAATGGCGGCGCAGGTAAGGCGCACGCGCCCCCTACCCGGAAATGCAAAATCATATATATATACGTGATTATACGCAGCCATGCCGTTCTGTAGCAGTATTTCTGCTATAGGGCAGCAGGCAAGCAGTTAAAGGATAAGTTCACCTTTTAGACAAAAATAATAAATGCACATTTTTTTGCAGGTAAAAAAATGCATTTATTATTTTTGTCTACAGGAGCCTGGAAAGCATTGCACCAGCAGATCACTGATACCATGCAGATATTCTGACAGAAAGCTTCAATGAACTGCCGTGGTACTATATTAAAAACTACAAGCCGACAGCCGCTAAGGCTGTTGGGACTTGCCGTTCATTCATTCACGGATGTCTGTGAATGGATGATGCGGGCGTGTGGGCGGAGCCCTGTACAGCCGTGCTGTTTTCAAATTTGACATATAGTACAAGGAGACTTCTCCCCATACTATCTGTCAGAGGGAGGGGGGCGGCAGGCAACAGGTGGAACATGTAACATCCCAAAAGTGAACTTATCCTTTAAGAAGGCAAGCCTTTGTATTAGTGTTTGTAACATTATTGACATATGTAGAAAAATCAGATAGACCTTACTACTGTCACTTTATGGTCTCATGCACACTTGACATTCTAAACACCGCTTCCAAAGGCCTCTATGCATTTCTTTGGCCGCAACCTTTTACCCCTCCTGTCTCTCCTGCGAGAGTGCTGTCAGATTTGGTCAGCTCTTTCTTTGAATTAGATTGGGTGTATTAATTTATTGAGGATGATGATCTTGCCTAAGTTCAACTATATGTTTTGCAACTGCCCAATTTGGATCCCTGTATCTTTCTTTAGGGAGATAGAGTCCTGTGTGACCCCTTTCCTTTGGAAGAATGACCTACCCCACCTAGCAAAATCCACCTTGCAACTCCCTGCAGATATGGGGGTCTTCCCAAACTTTCAAACTTACTATTGGGTGGCAATGCTGGTGTATTGATGGTTTGGGGGATTTAGGTGCAATGCTGCTGTCTGCTTGGTAGCAGCCTGCCTGGGATCTCTAGCAGATCTCCATAACATTCCTTTATCGAGGACGTAGGGCTTTTGATAATATCCCTGGGCCATTGCAGCCTACTTTGTGAATCTGGGCTTTGGCTAGATGACCGTTTCTTCAACCTGACTATATCTCTCTGGCCCAACTTCTTTGGGGGAATCCTGCGCTTCCTCACTTCCATCCCCAACCCACAGCTTTGGGCAGGATATGGTA
Source organism: Staurois parvus (assembly GCF_062004578.1). NCBI lineage: Eukaryota > Metazoa > Chordata > Amphibia > Anura > Ranidae > Staurois > Staurois parvus. The sequence continues at coordinate 685,789 of NW_028318499.1, read as the reverse complement.
TTAGGACGCTGGCTGATGTTATGCTCTCTGGGGTATTATTACCATTCTCTCAGCTATCCCAAAAATTCAGTCTCCCACAGAGGATGCTCTTCCGATATTTTCACTGCGACATGTGACCAGGGCCCAGTTCCCTCGACCACCTATCCTCCAGGGGGACCCTATTGAGGCGTTGTTGACTGAGGAAAACCTCCAAAAACCACTGTCTGCACTCTACAGAACATTGCTTGGTGTTAACACCCCTAAGATTGAGAAGTTATAGGCCATATGGAAAGAGGATATCCCTTCTCTGGATGAGGACGATTGGGTGGAGGCTCTAGAACAGGGTCCTAAGTTGGTTATCTCCTCCAGGGATAAGCTTATACAAGTCAAATTTCTACATAGGGTATATTATACCCCCTTAAGGCTCTCCCGGATATACCCGGAGCGGTACCCTACCTGTCCTTTTTGCTGGTTACATCCGGGTACCTTCTTACACATGTTCTGGATGTGCCCTAGAATTGTTTTGGTCTGATGTTTTTGATTTGATCAATGTACAGCAAGCAGCTGTCCCTGACCCATTCATTTGCCTTGGCATTGTTGGGGCTTCATGATGATGTGCAACGGTCCCACCACTTAAAATTGCTAATCTCCTCTACTTCGCCAAAAGAGAGATTCTATTAAAGTGGAACTCTGGGGACCCCCCAGTGACATCGTCCTGGGAATCAGCTGTGGATGCAGCCCTTCCAATGTACAAGCTGATCTATGTTAATTGGCACTGTACCTGGAAATACGATAAGGTATGGCCCCTTGGACATCTTGCTGAGGGACTGGAGTGGTCACTGCTGGCCCACTGCCCTCTGATAAGATTTTTCAGTGGGGACTTATGGTAGTCTCTCCTACTTTTCTCCCCTCCCTTCCTCTTTCTCCCCTCCCCTCCTCTTTCTCCCCCCCCCCTTCTCCTCCTCCCTTCCCCTCCATCCTCTTCCACCTCTCCCCCTCTTTTTTTTTCTTCTCTCCCCTCCTTTCCTCTACATCTCTGGATGTCTGTTTCCTGCTCCTTATACCCCTAGGTTTTTCCCTCACACTGCCTCCGACAAGGTACTATTGGAATGATTTTCCATGATTACTGCATGAAGTTTGTTTTGCTTCTTCTTTCCTTTTGTCCTACATTGGATGTTGTGCAACTTATTGGTAATGTTCACCTGTATTGTACTATGCCTACCATGTCAAATGTTCGCATTGCTTTTCTGCTTTAATGTTTTTTCAATTTCCTTTTCCAATAAAACACCCTGTATTGTAAAAAAAAAACTGCACGTGCAATTGCTTTATATCTGAGGAGAAGCTCTGAAATAAGTCGAAGGTCTGCTGATTTCTTTCATCCAATCATGTGCAAGCAAAGAATGCTTTATTTTCCTTGCGTGTTCCCCTCATATCTAGAGCAACTGCACTTGCAGTACACAGCCTATTTGCCTTTAGTAAATCAACTCCTATGTGTCCATGTGCACATAGGTATTCAGAGGCAGAAAAATAAAAAAAACCTCACTTGTGCGTTGAAGAGAGCAGCGTTTTTGCAGAAAGCACGCCTGTCATGCCTAAACATGCTAAATCCATTGGCCCTTCAAGGGCTTGAGTGTTCAATCATTTCAGTGGCAAGAATAAATTAGTATTTTGGTGAATGAAATGAATAAACTCCTAAAGTGCTTGCAAAAATGTCACTTTAGGCACTATTTTCCTCCTGCCAGGAAAAGGTCGTTTAGAATCGCTAGGCAAATGCCAATGTGCATGAAGCTTAAGGACCTGTCACATTTAAGGACCCATTCATACCAGAAACTGTGCATTTACTGTGCATTATGTGCAGTAACTTGCATTTGATGCATTATTTTGTGCGCATTTGCATGTGTAGCGTGTGCATCTGATTCCGCCCCGCCGGGGTAAGCAGCAACAGCGAGCTCAGGGAAGAAAGACTGTGTGAATGTGTCACTCTCCCTTCTCCCCTCCCCGCTGACCACACCACCGCTGCAGAAAGGGTGACAGAGCTGCTCTGTACAGTAGTTACTGCCTTCTCACCTCCTCCTGTCAGCGGTGGGAGATCAGACAGGTGTGGAGAGGACTAGAGTGACTATGCTGGTAAGAGAGAAGGAGGGAAGAAGAGCATCAAGGGATATGTAGTCCTAGAGACAGCGTGGCCCATAGCATTTAATGGGGCATGGAATACATCCCCCAGCTAGCTTTGCAGCAGTGAGGAAGCGAGAGAGAATGGGAAAAAAATGTTTTTTATCTGGGAAAAGTATTCTCTTCAGAGTGTTTTCGGGAGAGAGCCAAACTGTCCAGCACCATCCCAGAGAGAGAGAGACAAAGCCACTGGAACACCCCTCACTGTGCCAGTCTGTGCAGAGTTGTAACCCACATGTGGAGAGAAAAAACCACTGCCAGGATAAAGCCACTGCCACACTGCTGGAGCCGTCACTGGCAACTGAGGAGGAGACATCTGCCTAGGGGGACCACTTCTGCTGTATCACTGAGTCTTGTGAGAGGGTCTTGTGGCTGTTACTTTCTACTATCACTGTAGACTGAGCCATCTGAAACTACCTAACCAGCTATCCTATAGCTCTAATACTGCCTGCTGGCCTTGTTGACTGCTTTAACATGCGCCAGCGATTACCGGGCCCCAACGTTTAGCCAGCTGAAAAGTCAGGACTAGAGACTGCCCCTAACAGCTTCTGCCCCAAGGCCTCTGTCCTTTTGTTTATTTAAAGAGGTACCTCTTAGGAGACGCTGTACAATACCCCAGCCAATCCCATAAAGTGCACTCTAAACCAGTGTAGTATTTATATCATTTTTACTTCATTTAATTTATATACATTGGTTGTTGTTGCTTTGCTAATTCATGTATTTACCACTCTGCCTACCAGATTGTGTCTTAATTTACCTACCGGGTCCTCATTTATGTTTGATCCACCATTTATCCTAGATCATATCAATAGGTTAGGTGCATTTATCACTAAACAGGTGTGCGACTATTTACTAGTAATAATCCACAGCCAGGTTAAAATTATTTTACACTTGTGTCTTCACTTGTGCCTGTAGTGATTTTTTTACTCAACCAGGTGTGTCAGAGGGGCTGAGGTTGTTCTTGGAGTTGAGGCACAGAACAGAGAACCCAAAATTATCCAGCGGCTTCTTCGGGGGTGGCGCTACATGCATTTGCAGTGCATTATTCCTAAGCTTGCATTTCCCTTGTGGTCAGTTCCGTCTTCTTCTTTGGACTCTTATGTGCACTGTCCTTCGTTGCGGTGCATTTTTGTTCATGGAAATGCACATTTCTGGGCATTTGCAGTTTACTGTACTCACTGCACTGCAAATGTTTGTACTATATCCATAGCATAATCTGGATTTTGAACTGTCTATGCAGTTGGAGCACAGTGAAAATGCATCCCACTGCATCCAGTGTGAATGGGCCCTTAAAGAATTACTGCCTGTTCTCACATTGGGAAACTGATGGTAATTAAAACCAATTCTGAGCTGGAGTACAGAGGTACACCAGTACTAAGATCTGGCCATGCCTATGCTGGGAGGCTGTCATGTATGTGACATCTTCCCGATTGGTACTGTATCCCCAACCCAGTTTAGGCCTCATTCACATGGGTGTATCAATGCGTACCCCTGTGCAAGGCTGTGTTTACCCGGACAGGGATCAAAAGGTGTTCCGTGCATCCCCGTGCAGGCAATCCCATACATGTCATTTGGGACGCAGGGGCTGCACAAACACAGCTGCTGCTCTCAATGTGATATCTATCTGTGCATTCGGAGATTTGCACACACACAAAAGTCAGATAAGGAGTAGCAGCTGTGTCCGTGTAGCCACTGCATCCCTACTAACATCAGTGGACAGGAAGCACAGAACACCTGCGCATCCCCTTGCGGGTAAATACGGCCTTGCACGGGGGTATGTATTAATACACCCCCCTGCCCCTATGAACAAGGCTTTATCAGTTAGCTGGAAGATTCCCTGCTCAAAAGGTAAGTGTAAGCAAGGATACAGGTGTTGTCATTCCCAAATATGGGCAATGCCATAGAACTGACTTGTCATTTGATGAGTGGAGCCGGATAGGCAATTGAAAGACTAGATTCCCACCGAGTCCACTTTAATTTTGATTGACAGTGGGCAGACACGCACAGATTCATGTACCTGTCTGGGAGACGGGTACATGAATTCAGTGCACGCACGGACTCTTTCGGTGCTGCACCCCCAACAAAATTCTAAATGGTTTCTTTGACATTCTTTGTGAACTCCGATAGTGTCCTAGATACTCGTTACTGTCTCACAATGTCAGATCTTGTAACAGAAAAGGTATTCATGAATTTTGTCATAACTGATAGAAATATCACAGGCATTTCTACAGCAAAGCGGCAGAATTTAAAGCGGAACTAAAGCACAAATCCCTTAGTTCCAACATTCTGACATCCACAAGGTCTGGTGCAGGAATCTTCTTCCCGTGTTCTACCGAGTGCTGGGTTGGCATTTGGGCATTTTGATTGGCCGGCACAGGATGATGTCTCTCCTGCGCATGAACTGGAATGCTGTCATCCTGGCATACTGCCACTGTGCCAGAATGCATGCAAACTGAGCTGTGTATGCAGTGTGAATGGGACACAGGAAACAATTGTTTCATGTGTGTCTTTGTGGTGACAGACATTTTACAAGGCAGTAAGATGTCTGTCACCGCTCAATGTGTGAAGTAGCCCTTAGAGAGACAGTGAAGCAAGCTCGTGGGAGGTTTAAAGAAAAATTCCAGGCACATTTTTTATTTTCCAATGCAGTGGGGCTGTGCCATTGCTGCATGGGTAAAATGCTTGTTTTTGTCTAGGGGTTCGGAAAGCGGAGTTATACTTACCTGATCCTCCGGGCACAAGACTCTTGCCTCCACGCACGCTAGCGGTCTTGTGAATGGACTTTTCCTTACATCATCACACCCATAGACTAGCTCTGGAAGTCCACTGCTGAACGTGGGGGAGCACTGTTTTCCGGAGATTCAGAGTACGGGATAAGTATAGCTTTCCCCTGAGCCCCTGGACAAAACGAGCAGTTAAACCATTTTGACCGGAGTTCTGTTTCACATCAGGTGATCACTTGGCATCAGTTGGATGGTAACATGTGCTCCGAATCAGTTGGATTTCAAGCAACGTTTTATTAGCTTAAAGAGGATCCTCACGTGCCCCACTTTTTTTTAACTGCCTACTTACCTGGTTGCAGGTCCTTCACATTTAAGGTACTCACCCCTCACCTGCCCAGCAGATGCAGTGTTGTCCTGCTCAGATCTACTTCCTCTCTGCCCAGCTCGGTCCCGCACCGCCATCTTCTTCTGTGATGTGATTGCTAAGCTGCCGGCTCCTCTGAGTTAAGCTGAAGGCTTCCCAATGACACCCCCCCCCCTCCTGCTTTCCCAATGAAGGACTATGCCTCATGGAATATGTGACTGACATATCCCAAGAGGCAGAGTGGGCAAAGTGCATACTAATTGCCTAGTTGAATGACGGGGGAGGGGGGTAGATAGGAGAAAGCATGTCATGAGCGAATTACATGTATAGGGCAGACTGGAAGAAGGGTAGATAGGAGACCGCATGTCATGGAGGGTGAAGATCCATTTTATTGATTTCAGTGTGAAATTTGAGTCATCAACAGTTGTATAATCAAGCGATCTGGATTTTGTCCCACATTGTACATTATACAGGTAGCTAGATCCTGGAGGGATGTATTTTCCTCTTCCTGTCTCCAAACTTTCGTCATCATGGGGGTCAATAGCTTCATGCTTCAGACTCTGGGCTGAGCTTCTGTGAAAAAGTTGTTCCAAGCGGCCATCCCCTCCTTCCTCCTCCATTGAGAAACATGCTTTCAATCTTTACACTGACTGTAATGTAATCTCTGTATGGGGGAGAGCTTGATAATACACAGAATCTTCCTCTCCATTCAAAAATCTTGTTACAGGCACTGAAAGCACTCAAGGAACATTTTTCAATGGAGGCGGAGAAGGGAGGAGAGGACAAGTCCCTAGAGCAACTTTTTACTAGCCCAGAGCTTGAAGCTGTTCAGTGTGTAAAGTTATATCCATTAAATACATGTGCCTCTACTATGGGGGCTCTCAAAATTTGTAGAGTTAGGAACTACTGACAACTGGGAGCTGTAACGAGGCTCTGTAGCTTTCGCATGTATTTCCAAACGTGTGCTATCTAAACCCCTGTTTTTAACGCATACTGTTAGACAGGTTAATTTGGTTTGTTTTCAGACTGGTTGGCAAGCTGAGCTGGGAATTTTTCTCTTTTGTTTGACATGTGTCGCCCTTCCATGTGCTCCTTGCTGTGAAGGCCAGTTATAGACTGGGGCAGTGGCCATTTTTTTGTGCCATTTTTTTGTACTCAGTGCGTAAAGTGCAGAGACAGGAAGAGGACAGGTTAATCTGGTTTAAAGCCCCATTCACACTTGAGTGTCTTTGATCCTTTTTTTCATGTCTTTTTTTTTTTTTAATACAGTGCTTTGTACAAGTTTTTATATGGTTTTTGCATATGTTTCATGTTTGAGCAGTTTTTATTTTATTTTTAGCTCATGGAAAGATGGCTACTAGGCAAGAATATGTACAAAAAATTAAAGTTTCACACATTTTTCAGGTGCTCACACTGAAGTATTTTGAGGCCGGAACATATGACTCTACCCCAAAAGAAGCTCATGTTCTTTTTTTGAATGAATAGCTTCAAGTGACACTAGGCTCAGGTGTAACAGGCACCATTGAATAGAATTGAAATCCTAGCATGAAAGATTGAAGTCTTTAAGCTTCAAATCACTCAGTTGTGAACAGGGCCTTAGTTTTGATTGGCTGAACAAACATCTGAGGAGGCTCTTACAGAGCTGCCTTTCACAGGGTATGAACTTTTTGGTGCCATGTTGGATGAAATAATCAAGAACCTCAGTGGAAGAAAGAATACCTTGTTTCAGTTCAAGGAGAGAGGCCAAGAATTCTTGTTGCAAATCTGGGCCTACTTTTTTTTTTTTTTGAGACAAGAGGGCTAAATCCTCCAAGCTCTTTACCTCCTCAGGCAGCAAGTGTCCCTGAAAGTCGAATCCCACCAAGTCTATGGAGAAGCCTTCCTCCTCCGCACAAGGTTTTGTCCCCATCTGTTCAGCTAAGGGTAGAGGCATAACTGATAATATTTGTGGACTTTCGGCTAACCCATGTATCCAATAAATGGGTTAAAAAAACGGGTAGCCTCAGGCTACACAACTGGGTTTCACACACGTCCACAGCAGGTGTTGCTTGCCTCCAACCTACTTCTCTCTTCTCTGTGGTTGTTGAATTTACTTCTAGGCATTGAGAGATTTCTGGCCTAGGGAATGGTGATTATGGTTTTTAGTCCAACCTTTTCACGAAGCCCAAGAAGGGAAGTGTATGACCTGTCTTGTGTCTCAATGCACTGAATGTTTGTGTCTAAATCCACAAGTTCAAATTTGGTAGTGGCATTCTTGCATCACGGGGACTTTCTGGCATCCATAGATATCAAGGATGCATACCCTCAAGTACTCTTTTACCAGGTTCCTGTGCTTTATGGTAGCAAAGGAGAATTATCCATTTGCAGCTTGCTCTTCAGCCTAGCCACTGCTCCCTGGGTGTTCACCAAGATGTTAGTGCTAATGTTAGCCACCTTAAGGTTGAGAGGGATACCAGTCTGCGGGTACTTGAAAGACCTTCTATTGCGTATGGAGTCTCACTTGGAAATAAATTCCAAACTTTCTATCACCACTTAGACTCTGGAGGGTGGCTCTGCTGTTAGCATGATAAACAAAAGTGATGGCCAGCATCATGCCTTTGTGATAGCATGCTATACACAGGTTAATGGGTTGTTATGCAATTCATTTTGAATGAGTCCTCAGCACACTAAAGGACGTATGTCTGATGCGCATGCATTGCAGAGTACCACGTACAACATAATATGCTAGTGTGCATTGTGATGTGCTGCGTTAGGAAAAAATACTGCATGTGCATTTTCTAGTCTATTGTGATTTGTTGACAGCCCATTAAAATTGTTAACACAGCTGACCTAGTAAAGGTCTGAATAGAACCTTACACTAATTTTCTGCTTTGTCTCCAGTAAAGAGAAGAAGAGAGAAATGTATTTTTTTTTTCTTGGATCTTATGGATGATAGAACATTTGTGAGCTAATTTATAGATATTTGTTGCCACTTACGTTCTCACATAGATCTGCTAATGCCCCCCCCCCCTTTAAAATATTCACATTTTGTTGCTTTGCAGCCTGAAATGGAGACAGACACAGTTTTTGTTTTATCCAGCTATATTTACTCAGTGCAACTTGTAACATTCAGGTGAAGGATATACCACCAATATGTCAGAATTTTTTTATTGTTTTTTTTTAAATTCAAAAACAGAATCACTGAGTTAGAAATAGTATCACCCCTTGTGTTAGTATTTTGTTTAACCACCGTTTGCTTTAAATACAACCTTTAGTCTATTGGCTAGATATGCCTATTGGTTAGATATGCCTACTAACTTTGCGGAACTAGACTGCAATATTTGCCCACTCTTCTTTGTAGAACTGTTCAAGTTCAGTTACAATTGATGGTGGCTGTGGACTACCGTCTTCATATCAAATGGCTTTGTTTGCCATTGAGGGGGGTGATCCTTTTTCCAACTCAGTGATTTTGTTTTTTAATTTAAAAAAAATAAATTCTGACATGTTGGTGTTATATCTTTCACTTGGATGTTATAAGTTGCCCTAAGTAAATACAGCTGGATACAACAAAAACTGTGTCTGTCTTAATTTCAGGCTGCAAAGCAAAAAAATGTGATTATTTTAAAGGGGGGTGATTTTTATTCTGTACCGTGTGTGTGTGTTTTTACCTTGCATTTCTCTTTGAACTGAATGGGTTGTTTTTAAAGATAAGAGTTCACATATACTTTAAGGTTGTATCTAGAGCCAATGTAGTAAAGGTGTTTCACCTGTCAGTGTATTCATTTTTCCCCCCAAAGGTTATATTTAACTGATCTGTCAGCTGAATGCCAATTTTGAGTCCTGTAAAATAGCGGCTTGTCCTTAAAGTAGATCTAGACTTCGATAACCTTATCTTTCACACAAGTCAATTGTGAATGTTAAAGCAGTTATAGCTGACGTTCTACAGCTGTTCTTTTGCCAGGGCCCACTCTGTCATCCATTCCTTAGTACTCTGTAGCAGTGAGACAGCCACCATATCAGCAGAGGTGCAAGTTGTCACCAGGCATATCTTCCTGTTCCTAGACCTGACACACTGATGACACTACCAGTATAATAAACGAATCAGAGGCAGGATTGGGTGGGATATACTTGTAATGCTATACAATTTGTGATAGGCTCCTGTGAGGCTATAATAATGATATACATTGCTCAGCATAAATGAGTACACCCCTTTTGAAAAGTAAGACTTTAATCAATATCTCAATGAACACAAGAATGATTTCCAAAATTTTGACAAAATTGAGTTTTATAGAACATTTGTTGCATGAAAGTAAGGTCAATATTATAACTCAGATTACAAAATCTTCAGTTTTACTGAAATTAGTTGATGCAAAAATGAATACACCCCACAACAAAGACTACTACATCTAGTATGTTGTATGACCTCCATGACTGGAAGGACAACACGAAGTCTTCTAGGCATGGAATGAACAAGTTGGCAACATATTGCAACATCTATCTTTTTCCATTCTTCAAGAATTACCTTTTTAGAGCCTGGGTTCTGGAGGGAGAGTGATGCTTAACTTGTCTCTTCAGTATTCCCCATAGGTGTTCGATTGGGTTCAGATCAGGAGACATACCTAGCCACTGAATTGAATCACTTTCACCCTGTTCACCTCTTTTCAGAAATGCTACAGTGGCCTTAGATGTGTGTTTTGGATCATTGTCATGTTGGAAAAGTGCACGACAACCAAGGGCACGTAGTGATGGTAGCTTCTTTTCTTTCAATATAGAGCAGTACATCTGTGAATTCATGGTACCATCAGTGAAATGCAGCTCCTAGACACCAGCAGCACTCATGCAGCCCCACAGAAGGACACTAACACCACCATGTTTCACTGTAGGCACTATGCATTTTTCTTTGTACTCCTCACCTTAGAGTTTTGGAGCCATCAGTTCCAAAAACATTTATCTTGGTCTCATCACTCCAGAGTACTGAGTCCCAGTAGTCTTTTCAGCATGGCCCTGACAAATTCTAGGTGGGCTTTTTTGTGCATGGGCTTTGGGAGAGGCTTCCTTCGTGGATGACTCCCATGTATGCCATTCCTCTGCAGTGTATGCCGTATTGTGTCACGGGAAACAATCACCCCAGTTTAGCTTTCCACTTCTTTAGCTATCTGCAGTGAACTTGCTTGACAATTTTCTTCATCCCTTTTCATCAGGCTCTGTTCCTGTCGAGATGTTAACGTCCGTGGACGGCCTGATCATCTCTGTGAGATGGTTGCAGTTCTATCTTAGTTAAATTTTTGTATCACTTTTGCTATAGTATTCTGACTGATAAGTAAAGCGTTGCTGATCTTCTTGTAGCCTTCACCTTTATTGTGTAAAGAAATTATTTTATTTCTCAGTCATTGTTACATTTCTCTTCCATGCGGTGCCATTGTTGACAGCATAAAATGGGAAGGGGTGTTCTTTGTTAAGTAACAACCTTTTATAATCAGCTGTCTGCTGGACACCTGTTTAATGAATAATTATACTCACCTGTAGTTGAATTCTTGGTTATTAGGAATTTGTTGTCTAAAATTTAGCTTTGCTCCTAAGACTTTCATTGGGGTGTATTCATTTATCAACATGGTCTTGAATTAATTTGTCAGGAAAAATACTTTTTTGTGTGTGCAAATTAACAAATCTTGTTTGCAATCAATAAGCTACATTTGTGGGAGTATTTTGTAGTATAGTGTTCCATAGAAAATGTTGATTCTGAAAGGAAAGTACAAGGTTTTCTCACAAATCTATTGGAGTGTACTAATTTATGCTGAGCACTGTATATGTGGAAATGCTGTGCTACTATTAATAAATAATTTTTCACTAAAGGTACATTAATTTACTAATTTTTACTGATTACTTTATCACATTAACAATTTCCAGCCCAGGCTAATTCTGGTATTTCTCTCCTACATGTAAAAATCAAAATTTTGTTTTTTGCTATAAAATTACTCAGAACCTCTAAACATTATAGATACACCCACAGGGCCACTTTATTAGGTACAGCAGTTCAATTGCTTGGTAACACAAATTGCTAATCGGCCAATCACATAGCAGCAACTCAATGCATTTAGGCATGTAGATGTGGTGAAGACAACTTGCTGAAGTTCAAACCAAGCATCAGAATGGGGAAGAAAGGGGCATTTAAGTGAGTATGGCATGGTTGTTGGTGCCAGATGGGCTGGTCTGAGTATTTAAAAAAAACTGCTGATCTGCTGGGATTTTCACGCACAACTATCCCTAGGGTTTACAGAGAATGTTCCGAAAAAAGAAAATATCCAGCGAGCGGCAGTTGTGTGGATGAAAATGCCTTGTTGATGTCAGAGGTCAGAGGAGAATGGGCAGACTGGTTCGAGATGATAGAAAGTCAACAGTAACTCAAATAACCACTCATTACAATCAAGGTATGCAGAATACCATCTCTAAATGCACAACACGTCAAACCTTGAAGCAGATGGGCTGCAGCAGCAGAAGACCACCCTGGTTAGCAAGGTGTACCTAATAAAGTGGCCGGTGAGTGTATATTTTTTTAGCAGAGACCCTAGAGAATAAAATGGTGGACGTTGCAATTTTTCATGTCACACAGTATTTGCACAGCAATTAATCAAGTGCAATTTTTTGGGGAAAAAAAACTTTTAAATGAATTTTAACCACTTCCAGTCTGGACACTTTTACCCCCTTCCTGTCCAGGCCAATTTTCAGCTTTCAGCGCTATCACACTTTGAATGACAATTGCGCGGTCATGCAACACTGTACCCATATGAAATTTTTAGCATTTTTTTGAGACAGATAAAGCTTTATTTTGGTGGTATTTATTCACCACTGGGATTTTTTTTTGTTTTGCTATATAAATGAAAAAGTCCAAACATTTTGAAAAAAGTGTTTTTCTTATAAAATTTTGCAAATAAATAATATTTCATCATAAATCTTGGCCAAAACGTATTCAGTTATCTTTTTAGTAAAAAAAAATAACCCAAATTAGTTCATAACCAAAAATTATATTTTTTAACATTTTTTTATTACATTTTTTTTTATATTATTATTTGTTTTTTGTTTTTTTCTACATACTGTCACCCTAGCAGTACAGTGTCACCATGGTGACACTGTACTACTTGTGGGGGGTGATGAAGATTTTTTTTTTTTTACACTGATTGCTTTTACACCCATAAAGGCTGTAAAAGCAATCATTTCTCCTTCTCTCTGGCTGCAATCTTGCAGCAATTGAGAACTACTGTGTGATCTGTGATGGGTCACAGCTTGTCACATGGTACAAGGCTGTCGTGAATAGCCTTGTACCATGTGATCTGTGATCGGTCACAGATTTCACACGTAGTAAGCAATGATGTCAGAAGTGACATCTTGCTTACTACTCTGCATGTGATCACTAATTGGCCAATCAGTGATCACATGATCAGGACCTCGCACAGAGGTCCCGTCCAACGATCGATATTCCACTGTGTCCGGGGGACACAGCGGGCACTGGATCGCGGTGCTGCGCGCTCTCAGCGAGCGTGCACAGTCCATAATGGTGGGTGCCATTTATGAACAGCAACCCGCCCCTGGACTGCCACCATCCGGCCATTTATATACAGCGGCCAGACAGCAAGTGGTTAAAGGAGAAATACAGCCAAAGCTCTTTTGGCTGTACTTCTGTGGATCACAGTACGGCAGTTTGTTCTGCACTCTTGTGACCAGTTTTCAGCTGACACATGAAAGCCCTCTGTAACTGACGACACTCAGGCAGTTCAGGTTGGGGGAAGATCCCCACTTTAAAGTCGGGATCCACCCCCGAGTCTGGAGTGGCACCTGGCTCAACCTCTCAACAATCCTCTGACAGCCTGAGCCAGCTGCTCCCTCCCCCCTCTACAGCCAAGTGCTCCAGTGAGTTTTGGGGGGTGGAGCAGACAGCGATGACTGACAGCCCCTGCTCTCTGCTCGGAGCAGCTGTGAGAACTCCGCAATCAGCGGTCATGTGATCACTTAGTTCTCACACTTAAAGCCAGAGGGGGACAGATGCAGCATTGGACTGATGGAGTTTGGAGTTTTGTGTGGAATGTGTCAGATTTGGCTTTTTGTTTCTCCACTTTTTTGTATCATACTAATACAAACAAAAGAAATAAACACGTGAATACCTAAACACTTGCAATTGAAACAATTTTCTGGGCGAAGTGGTGCATTATCTGACTGAAATGCAGGGGTACCAATATTTTTGGCCATGACTGTATATACTGTATGTCTGCTGACAGCATGATGTACTGCAGAGGATGGGTACAAACACGATTTTTGAGGATTCAAGGTCCTGAGCTGAATATTGATTTATTTCCTGTGGCAGGGAAAGGAGGTCAAAGTGCTATTTGATTTTATGTTCGTGCTTACAGCATCTTTTTCCAAAGAAGGAACTTGTTTTTATTCCCATTAGATAGTATTTATTAGGCAGATTTCCTATTTAAGATGTTAAGTCGTACATTTAAATTACATTGTTTCTCTACAAAGGCACATGACCACAAATCATCATGTATAAATCTGCAAACATTTCACTGTTAAGCTGTAATGTGAAAGTTAGTGCAGTGATTTTATGCCCATTAATGCAATTGGATCTTTTTCATTCACCAGAGGTCAGATTTAATTTTTAGAAACTTTTCATTAGTAATTTATTCCTTTTTTTTTTTTTTTTTTTTTTTTTTTAAGCATTTGTTTAGAAAACCATTGTTAACACATTTTCCTGCAGCTATTTGACTCATAACTGGCAAATAAGATGCAAGCAGGATGCCAAACAATGCAGAGTCCATGACCTCTCTTTGGCCATAAGCCACAGTACTAATCAACCTTCTAATGCTTTTCCCAAAGCATCAATTCATAACTTCTGCATGCTCAGTAAGCTTTCTTAGAAAACAGAGACTAAAAATATGTAGACAACTAAGAATTGTAGGGACATTTCTTGAGGATTACAGAGGACTTAAAGTACAATTCCATACAAACTTGAAAAAAACTGTTCAGTGAAAAATATCATCATAAATGCTTTTTTAAAATAATTATCAGCAGCCCTTGCAAACCCTTAAAAGAGAAGTAGGGGTTTTAATTTTTTCCCCAAATCATACTTTTCTAGGTAGATGCAGCATCGGTCCAATGCTGCATCTGTACCCCGCCGGATCGAAATGTAAGAATTCAGCGATCACATGACCACTGATTGCTGAGTTCTCACAGCCGCTCTGAGCAGAGAGCGGTGAATGTCAATCAAAACTGTCTGCTCTGCCCCCCCAGTGCTCACTGGAGCACTGGGCTGTGGAGGGGGAGGGAATGGTTTGCTCAAGCTCTCAGCGATCCCCAGCCTGGACTGGCTGAGCGACGTCACAGGAGAAGTACAGCCAAAAGAGCTTTGGCTGTACTTCTTCTTTATGTTGACTGCGGAAAAACCTGCACTGGTAGCGTCTTTGAGTGGTTCATAAAGAGTACCGATAATCACAGGAACTGAGGGAAAAAAGTAGAAAAAGCAACTGACAATTAATGAATACAACCAAATTGTAGTAACATTGGTGAAACGTTTTAGGCATTATTAACCATTAGCCGCCCGGCCAATGGCCGAATGGCGGCTGGTAAAATCCTTTAGCGTTCCGGGTGGACGCCATATGGCGTCCTCCCGGGCATGTGCAGTTTGCGCGCCTGCAAAGCCGCGCAGCAGCGCGATCTGTCACCGGCCGTGTACCTCAGACACGGCCGATGACAGATCTGAGTACCAGCGCCGTTGCCAGTACCATGTGACCTGCTGTGACCAATCACAGCAGGTCACATGACAGTTGTATACAATGGATGTCTTCCTTTCATGCCATCCATTGTATACTAGTGTCTAGCTGTGAATGGTCACAGCGATCACATGCACATGTCATGTGATTAGCTGTGGCCAAATCACAGCTAAGCACAACAAAAAAAAAGCCCTGAATGAATCGATGTCATTCAGGTAAATGCTTGCTTATAGCAAAGTAATTCTTTGCTATAAGCAAATTGTGTTAAAAAAAAAAAATACTGATCACGTCCCCAAAGTAGTACAATGTTACTATAGTAACATTGTACTACTTTGGTCATAGTGAAATATGAAAAAAAATCTTAAAAAAAAGAAAAAAATGTAATAAAAATTAAAAATAATAAAAAAAAAAATTCTATATATATTTTTTCATACTGTCACTAGTCAGTGTCCCTGATCACCGCCATGCCAGTTATATGATGACACTGTACTGCACTGGTGACAGTATGTTAAAAAAAAATATAGTGAAAATAATTTTTTTCATTTTCCTAAAAATTATGACAAAAAAAATACAACTTCAAAAATCTCGCCATGCCTCTTATGAAATACGTCGGACTGTCTACTTTGCAAAAAGGGGTCATTTGGGGGATATCTGTACTGTTCTGACATTCTTGGACCTCAAGAAATTAGATTGGCTGTCAGTACTTCAGGATTGATCAATATTCAGATCTATACCATAGTTTGTGAACGCTATAACTTTCCTACAAACTAAAAAATACATCCTAATTTGGGTTATTTTCACCAAAGACATGTAGCAGAATACATCTTGGCCTAAATTTATAAAGAACAATTCTTTATTTGCAAACTTTTATACCAGAAACAAAGAAAAACGTGTTTTTTTTTCAAAATTTTCGGTCTTTTTTTGTTAATTTAGCCAAAAATAAAAACCCCAGTGGTGTTTAAATACCACCAAAAGAAAGCTCTAGTTGTGTGAAGAAAATGATAAAATTTTAGTTTGGGTACAATGTTGTATGACCACGCAATTGTTATTCAAAGTGTGAGAGCGCTGAAACCTGAAAAATGGCCTGGGCAGGAAGGGGGTAAAAGTGCCCTGTATGGAGGTGGTTAATAACCATGTCGATCCTGGCATAAATGCCTGTAAAGATTTAGAAGTGCCTCTCTCCCAGTGCAGGTTCTTAGGCTTATTCACATATTCTAATGCTCAGAAATGAATTTTGCCATTGGAGGATTCATACCAATTCACCATTGATGTGCCCTTCACACCCCATGGAGGTCAGGAAGATTGTGCATAAATTCATCAATACCTCTACCTTCTTCTTGTCATCAGAAGATTCAAGTGTTCAGCAGCATCTTCTGATGTAGAAGTGCTTAAGATCTAAGTGCCCATCAGCATCTTCTGATGCTTCAAGGGTATCCAGGTTTAAATTGTTATGGCAGTGAGCTGTCAGTTCACCAGCCTTCTAATAGGAAGCCTGCCTGCTTGGTGTGCTGGACTAGTAGCATTAGGAGAAGGTGTGTTTTTTGCATGGTAGAAAACATAATACTAATGTTTGGTCTTACTCCTTTATATACCTTCATCTGGGAGAAAAAAAATGCATGTGAGTGATGTATTTTGCAAAATGTAAAAAGTTATCTGATTTAAAACATTGAATTTAATCTATTCACTGTTGCACTCTTTAGGATAAAGTAGTCTTATTACATTGGGTGTACCAGCAGAACTACAGTAAAAAAGAGCTGCAAAACTTTAAAATCATTAGTCCACTAATTTTTAATGTATTGTCAACACACGCCAGCACAGGTAAACCCTCATTTAACCCTTTTATGGAAATGCAACACATTGCGCTGCCTTAATGTTAGGGTGCCATTCAAAATGAATGCCGCTACAGCGCATCAAAGCACACAACACTCTACAGTTTGTGGTGGTAACACATGCTTTACTGTACCGTAGAGATGTTAATCCAGCCTTAAATACTCTTAGTACTTAGTGTAGTTCTAAACACTGAAGGTTTTTTACCTTCGTGCATTTTATGCACAAAGGTAAAAAAAAGTAAGTGTGCAGCTCTCCCCTCAGCCCCCCACTTATACTTGAGCCTGATCTCAATCCAGCAATGAGCACAAGAGCTGAGGCTCTCTCAGGTCTCTCCCTCCTCATTGGTTGAGACGCAGCAGCGAGAGTCATTGGCTCAGGCTGCTGTGACTCACAGCCAGCGAGGGAGGAGCAAGGGGCAGGGCCAAGCCGCACTTTTTGTGTCTCATAGACACACAGAGGCGGCTCGGGAGCAAGCACGTATGAGTGCCCCCAGAGCAAGCAGGTTCTCAGGAGGGGGGTGGGGCCAGGTGCGCCGACAGGGGATCCGAAAAGAGGAGGATCTGAGCTGCTCTGTGCAAAACCATTGCAAAAAAAAAAGTGGCTTTTAGTATAACTTTATAGTTACATAGTTAGTCTGGCCTAAAAAAGACAAAAGTCCATCCAGTTCAACCATAAAAAAAAAAAAGTTATAATCCTACACCCACAGTTGATCCAGAGGAAGGCAAAAATCCCAGCAAAGCATGATCCAATTTGCTCCTGCAGGGGAAAAAAATCCTTCCTGATCCCCACAGAGGCAATCGAATATTCCCTGGATCAACTTTACCTATAAATGTTAGTATCCAGTTATATTCTGTGTACCTAAGAAATAATCCAGGCGTTTTTTTAAAGCAATCCACTGAGCTGGCCAGAACCAACTCTTGAGGGAGTCTATTCCACATTTTCACAGCTTTTACTGTGAAGACACCTTTCCGTGTTTGCAGATTTAATTTATTTTCCTCCAGATGTAAAGAGTACCTTTACCTTTTCCTCTGTGATGACCTCAGGGTGGATAACTCTACACCGAGTTCACTATATCAACCACTGATGTGTTTATACATGTTGATCATATCCCCCCTTAATCTCCTCTTCTCAAGAGAGAATAAATTCAGTTCCTCTAATCTTTCCTCATAGCTGAGCTCCTCCATGCCTCTTATCAGTTTGGTTGCCCTTCTCTGTACTTTCTCCAGTTCCCCAATGTTCTTTTTGTGAATCGGTGCCCAAAATTGAACTGCATATTCCAGATGAGGTATTACTAATGATTTGTACAGAGGTAATATGATATCTCTCTCTCTGAAATCTATACCTCTTTTAATACAAAAGATGATTTATATTTAATATATACCTAATACTTCTAACATTTATATGGCAGTGAATATGACATTCTCCAGACATTTACAGGTGGTTGACCATTCATTGTAATTTAAAACACTTGCACCAGAACGATACACTCGCAGTGAAGTTTTGGTGAATGTCACATTTGCTGCTGTATAAATATAAAAAAAAAAGAAAAATCTCCAGGAATTATTATTTTGTGAGATTAATTTAGTGATAATAAACCCTTAAAAGTAAAAAGCTGTTTCTCTGCAAAATTCAGCACTTACTATGATTACTGTGTATCATTCTTTTAAAGGATGCGATTGTTTTGCTTTCCTCATGTAAAACACCTATTTCCCCAGGTTCCTGTTTACAGCTGGCTCTGTCACTTTAAAGCATCCAATGCAGCCACTTTGCTATGCATGCTCTTGGATGACCCTATGAACACCTCTCCCTACCTTGTTTGTGTCTGTAGGGCTGAAAACTACTCCCATGTTCTTCCCTCCTCCAAGCAAGTGATTGAAAGTGCAGCTAGAGCCTGCAATGTGCCTAGTACAGTACAGTGTTTATGTGACATACTTAGGGCATTCAGAGAAACAGCAATTTGGAACCTGGAATCGGCAGTGCTGAAAAGCAAGCTATGTCAATGTGTTGCACACATAGGAATCAAAAATTGCACAGGATACTTAGGATGCAGTAAGAGAAACAATGTGGAGAGTTTAGCATTACTGCAAGAAATAGATAATAATACTATAATAAATTATAAAAATTTTTATAAAGTATAATGGTTAGAACTTCTGCCTTGCATCACTGGGGTTCCTAGTTCAAATCCCTGCATGTTCTTCCAGTGCTTGATTGGATTTCTTTCAGGTGCTCTGGTTTCTAGCAACACTCCAAAGATAGGCTGGAAGTTTAATAGGTTTCTGTCCAAATTACCCTTCATGTGAGATATGGATATTAGATTGTAGACTTGTTGGGGGAAAGGACTGATATGAATATTATATAATGTGTAAATTATCTATGATGTATAAATACCTGTAATAATGTAGCAACCCATAGATGTCAGAAGACAGTTGTCCAGTCTGACAATTTTGGAAGAGGTTATACGATATCTATAATGGCTTGCCGACATCTGTTGGCTGGGAGCTTTTCAATGAACATCAATCAGATAGATAAGAAACTGCCCCATCACAATTTTTTTCCCCGCAGACAAGGGGCAATTGTTGAATGCTTAACACCATGTATACCTTCAATTGCATATTAACCCATGGCCAATGAAAATTAAATCTAAAACAATAGTACAGCGAAGAGTAATTGATATATCTAGTTTTTTAAAAAGATATATTCCAGAGTTTATTTGTGCCTTACACATTTGGTTTTCTTTTATATTTGTTATCTTTGTTGCTTTTTAAAGGTAAAGCCACATAGAAGTTGCATTTCATTTAGGGTAAATAATACGCTTCAGGTTTTTAGATGTGCTGGACTGTGGTAGGACGTTTTCAGCATCTACATTCTACATTTAAGCTGTTACGGAATGTACAGTTTTACTGGACCTTCCATCTATAGTACACTATATAGAATATTATATTATTATATATTGTGTCTCAGAAGTGCAGACAGACTGTTAACAGGCCACCATTTTTATTACTCACACAAACGTCCTGTTCCAACTGCTCCTACTGTCTCTGAAAGCTCTTAAACCAAAAATGCCATAATATTTTCTATTTGGTTGTCTGTACTGGGCCCCCACACTGCTTCTTTACAAAGTTGTTTTGTCCGTACCACACCTAAATGACCTTCATGAGTCATTTTTAAGCTGGGTAGACACACAAGTTTTTTCATCTAACCATTGGGTTAGACCAGGGGTGGGCAAACCTTTTGACTTGAGGGCCGCAATGGGTTCATATATTGGACCCGGGGGCCGGACCAAGAGTAGATGAATGATGTGTATGTGTCATCCATAGTAAGTATAGTAATATTCCCCCATAGTAAGCATAGTAATTAATCCCCCATATAGTAGTTCATCCCCCATAGTAATTCATCCCCCATAGTAATTAATCCCCCATATAGTAATTCATCCCCCATATAGTAATTCATCCCCCATAGTAATTCATCCCCCATATAGTAATTCATCCCCCATAGTAATTCATCCCTCATAGTAATTCATCCCTCATAGTAATTCATCCCCCATATAGTAATTCATCCCTCATAGTAATTCATCCCCCATAGTAATTCATCCCCCATAGTAATTCATCCCCCATATAGTAATTCATCCCCCATATAGTAATTCATCCCCCATAGTAATTCATCCCCCCTATAGTAATTCATCCCCCCTATAGTAATTCATTCCCCATATTAATTCATCCCCCATATTAAGTCCCCAAGTCCCCCCTGTGTCAATTTACTTACCTTTGCTCCGCGCGTTCCTCTCGCCGTGTTCCCGCGCCGTTCCGGTCTTCAGGGTGGACTGTGAGAGGAGCCTAGCTCCCCTCCCGTTCGTCACGCTGCCCCGCCTACACACATCCTGACAGCCATCCTGACAGTATCACGCTCCACGGACCGGATTAAAAGGTCCGCCGGGCCGTAGTTTGCCCATTGCTGGGTTAGACAAAAAAAAAAAAAGATGCTGTCATCAACACAAGCAGTGTTGATGTGGGGATCTCTTCCACTGAGACATTGTATTCTAAGAAGGATACTCCCCCCACCAGAATACACTGATCAGCGCTTATGGCCATTGACTGCAAGTGCTGATCAAATGCTTGTTTTCCAGCATGCCCATGCTCAGAAGCAAGTTGTTAGACCAGCTTTTGTTGAACAGAAAGCAGTACACACAGACTGAAAGTCAGACACTTCCTGCTGAACTAGCCAATTTTCAGCCCATGTGTTGTTGCCTTTTTAGAATGGATTGTCTGAGTGCAGCTGAAATTACTGAGCTGTGTCCTCTTAAAAGGCAAACACCTTTCCAAGGTGAAAACTCAGTTCTCACTTGGTAGTATGGTTGAAGATGTCCTGGTAAGGTAGATGGTCACTCACCATGTAAGTAGGTCAGTATAACTGGATCATTCTGAGATGCAGTCACCGGGTTCTATGGTGTAACATCTAGAATTGAGGCCAACACAGGACAAATAATCTGCTATTTGATTTAACTTTCCTTGCATATAGGAAATGTCAAAGTTGTACTGAAACAGCCTGTCTGACCACCTATGTCTGCGAAGAGGACAGTGGTCAGACCCTGATGCTGACAGCAAGCAAGTTAGTGCTTGGTGGTCAGTTTGCAGGGTAAACTTTCTACCATAGAGAAAGTGATGCCACTGTTCACATGCGCATGTACAGGCCAATGCCGCACATTCTTCTGCAGAATATGTTTGCTTAGCTGGGGAAAGAACTTGAGAAGCAAAGGCAACAGGATGTTCCTACCCCTTATAAATTTGTGATAAAACTGCATCTAAAGCAACAGTGGAAACATCACAAGAGACAAAAGGTGCATTTGGTGAAAAAATGGGCAAGTGTTGGTGCAGATGAGGTGTTTCAAAGCATGTACAGCTTTGGAGCAGGCTTCTGTCCACCACCATTTTGCATCCTTTTTGAGTAAGGCTTGCAAAGGTTTTGTTATTTTAGCATAGTTCGCTACAAACCTTAAATAAACGTTTGTGTTCACAGAAATGAAGCAAGCTTTGGTAATATCTGGTAATTCATGTATAGCATCAGTGTTGGATTGTATGGTTTGTTTACCCAGTGATGAGAGTCTCTGGCCTACAAAGTCAACATCAATTTGAGCAAAAACACATTTTAGTTAGGATGAGGATATATTCCATCAGTCTGTGAAAAATGTAATTGTGTTCCTCTAGAGAGGGTGCATGGGATGAGGATATCATCCAAGTAAATTGTTACACCAGGTATTCCTGCAAGAACAGTGACCATTATTATTTGGAAACAGCTTGAAGCCTAGCACAGTTAAAAAGGCATGCATTTACAGCAGAAAAAATTGGATTTTTTTTCTCCATACTTACCTGTAAAAATCAATTTCTTGGAGTACATCACAGGACACAGAGCAGGCTATTCCTGACTATGTGAGTTATAGGCCACCTATAGGTGAATGGACAAAAGAGAAAAGAACAGGAGGCGCCAGCTACATGCTGTAAATGCTGTATTTAATGGAATAAGATTAAAAACTCAGAGGAAACAAGAACATAAAAAGCTCATCCATGGAAGGGTATGGAGCCACTCCTCTCCGTTCTGCAGGTAACCGCCGGTCATTCACTTAGGGTGCCATGGATGTGAGCTGGAACGGTGTGAAGCAGTGTGAGCAGGTCAAAAAATCCCCGGACACCATAGAGAAGCAGCTGAGCCGGTCAAACGCTGCCTGGACAAGGAAGAGTCCGCGCTGACTAATGTGGAACTCACTGGCAGGAATGACATCACCGGAAGAGGCGGAGAGCCAGATGTGGAACATGGAGAACACAGGCTACGCGCTTGGAGCCTAGAGCTCCTTCTACAGGCCTGTAGAAGATTAACTTTTTTATGTTCTTGTTTCCTGTGAGTGTTTTTAATCCTATGCCATTAAATACAGCATTTAACTACTGCACTTTAGCTGGCGCCTCCTGTTCTTTTCTCTTTTGTCTTTGCATGTAGAGTTGGCTGTGCTCTATAAGATGGCTGCTGCTACTTGACATCCAGTGTTCCAGAGACTTTTTAGGACTTGTATATGTCTATGGACGTTTTTATGATTCGCCCTTTCAGTAGTGTATGATTTGAATTTAACCATGGCTTGTTTCCAACACGGAGTTATATATATATATATATATATATATATATATATATATATATATGTGTATATATTGTAACAGGGTTAGCTCGGCAGCGGGTGTGTGTGACCCCCTGGATGGGTGCACAACACAAAAAGACAGGCACAGCACAACAACAGTGGAGGTGAAAACAAACAGGTGCAATTTATTTACAATATTTACAAAAAAAATGGTAAACCAAAAAGAAACATCAAAATAAATCCTGGCCAACTTGGCTACTTACTGCAACAACCGCTTTCCCTAGCTACCCACTAGGTACAGCCTGCTGCTATACCTAGTTGCTAGTACTTGAAGGCTAGCCACACAGGCTTTGGTCTCTCTGCACACAGATAACAGGTCAGCTCCCCAGACAGTTCAGGCACAGATCTGGTTCCAGGGTGGAGCAACTCCCTAAGCACTCTGGGAAGTTTTATACAGGTGGTAATGAGCCCACTACCTTCAGCTGGGCTCATTACCTCAGTGCTGAAGGACTCAGCACTTCCCTCTAGTGGTACTAATCCCCATAAAGCCTGAACCTCGGACAAATATAACATCCATCCAGGACGCAACCAGGTGATTTCACCTGCCTACTGTCACAATATATATATGTATATGTATATATGTATATAATTTGCCTTGTGGGCATTTGACATTGTTTTTACTTTATATTGCATCATGTTGGAATAACCTGTGCAACAGAATCTCTCTTTATTTGCTATAGGTAAATGGACACTGGCTGACCAATCAGAGAGGAGGTCCTCCCCTATATACCCCTCTTATACAGAAAGTACCTCAGTTTTTGTAGCAAGTAATGACATTCCAGAAAGTGGGGTGGGACTTCTGTGTCCCGTGATGTATTCCAAGAACTGGATTTTACAGGTAAGTATGTAGAAAAAATCCAATAATCTTTATTGTACATCACCGGATACAGAGCAAGCTATTCATGACTATGCGGGATGTCCCAAAGCAGAATCCTCTGCGGCTCTGACATTCACCTGGTAGAATCTTGTGAATGTGTGAACCAAGCACCATGTAGCGGCCTTGCAAACCTGTTCCACTGACACCTGATGACTGATTGCTCAAGATGCCCCCACACTCCTGGTAGAGTGTGCCTCCACCCGAAAGGGTGGGACTTTACCTTTCAAACCATATGCTTGAATGATCAATTGGCAGATCCAATGAGAATAGTCGCGTTGGATGCCACCTGCCCCTCTTAGGTCCCTCTAGAAGCACAAATAGAGTATCTGACCTGTGATATTGGCTTCAAGAAGACTCTTGCAGCATGAACCACATCCAAGGTATACAGAGTTCTTTCTCTTGCTTAATGAGGCCTAGGAAAGAATGAAGGCAGAACTATGTCCTGATCAAGATGAAAACCAGAAACCACCTTTGGTAAAAAGCATGGATGAGGTTGCAACACCACCGTATCATGATGCAAATCTAGAAATGGTTCTCTGAAAGATAAAGCTGCCAGCTCTGACACCCTTCTTGTAGAAGTGATTGCCACTAGAAACAACACCTTACGAGTCAACAGGATCAGTGGACTCTCTCCAAAAGGTTCAAATGGTGGCTTTTGCAAAACCTCCAAAACCAAGTTCAGGTCCCAAGAACACAAAGGCAACCTGACAGGAAGAACCATATGCATCACTGTAAAAATATGAGGACCAAAGAGTGAGACGCAATGAGCCTCTGGGAAAAAAAAAAGCCAATGCTGAAACCTGGCCCTTGATGGTACCTACAGCCAAATTCTTCTGCAACCCTGTTTGAAGAAACAACAGAATCCTGCCAATCACATACTTTCGTGGGTGCCATTTGTGAACGTCACACCAGGGAATGTAAGCCTTCCAGGTTCTGTAATAAAGGTTCCTAGAAAGAGGAAAAAAAAGGAGATATTTCTTGATCCACTTTAACCTCTCTGGCGGTATTCCCAAGTGTAGCTCGGGGTTAAATATCAGTGCCAAAAGTGGTAACCCCAAGCTACACTCGGGATTACCCTGCAGCATTGCTCTGGGATTCCCTCGATCACTTACCTTGTCCTTTGCTCCCGCGATGTGTTCCCTGCAGCATCTCCGGCCATCTCCTTCGACCGATGCCGGCATCCGTCTTCCGGGTTCCGGTCCCTGCGAGCATCGGGACGTACGGGGGCCGGAACCGGTGGGAAATTTAAAAAAGTGACATTCACTAATACACTAAAATCACATAGTGAAACATTACTGTATCAAAGCATTTCACATACATTTTGTCCCTACTGCTTTGTCCTGTGACCTGCCTGCATTTTTACTGTTCTTTCTGCCTGGAAACT
Source organism: Staurois parvus (assembly GCF_062004578.1). Taxonomy (NCBI): domain Eukaryota; kingdom Metazoa; phylum Chordata; class Amphibia; order Anura; family Ranidae; genus Staurois; species Staurois parvus. The sequence continues at coordinate 660,539 of NW_028318499.1, read as the reverse complement.
GAGAAACGTCCATGGCGTCCAAAAAGCGTCCCTTTATGTCAAAAGCGGTTTTAGACCAGCTAGAATACAGCAATAGTAAATCAGAACCACTTGCAGAATTGAGTGATAATAATTCGTGGGGAAATTCGTCATCAGGCACTGAAAACGATTTTGTGACTAAGCTCAGTGATGTGCGAACTTGGCGCTATATTTCAAATTTCAGTGTTTTTGGTTTGATTATATTATTGAATTAAATGTATTATTATTTTTATGATTATTTATTATATTATAATTTATGATTTCGTGTTTCAAATTTTGTCATACCCGGGATGTTTACTACACTTGTTCGGACAGATTTCAGTGAGTTATTCCTAAAAATTACAGGCCTACAATAACAAAATGACATATTTCCATGCAAAAAAAAATGTACTGCTTTCAGCACAGAAATATGAACATAATCATACTGGTAGGGAGGTTAAAGTGGAACTTTAGTCAGAAAATTATGACCTACTAGATTACTTCATACTGACCCTTTTTGCAGGTATAGCTATGTAAAACATTTAACCACTTGCCTACCAGGCACTTTCCCCCCCTTCCTGCCCAGGACAATTTTCAGCTTTCAGCGCTGTCGCAATTTGAATGACAATTACACGGTCATGCAACACTGTACCCAAACAAAATTTGTTAGCAATTTTTTCACACAAATAGAGCTTTCTTTTGGTGGTATTTAATCACCACTGGGGTTTTTATTTTTTGCATTGTAAATGAAAAAAGAGCAAAAATTTAAAAAAAAAAGTTTTCTTTGTTTCTATTATAAAATTTTGCAAACAGGCAATTTTTCTCCTTCACTGGTGTGAATTGATGTGGCTGCACTGATAGGCAACACTGATGGGCACTGATGATTCACTGATATGCAGCAATGATGGGCACTGATTGGAGGCACTGATGATTCACTGATATGCAGCAATGATGGGCACTGATAAGTGGCACTGACTGGAGGCAGTGACAGACTGCACTGACCGGCAGCACTGCTGGGCACTGATGCGCAGCACTGTTGAGCACTGACAGGCGGCACTGCTGGGCAGCACTAATGGGTGGCACTGCTGGGTGACACTGCTGGGCGGCATTGCTGGCAACTGCTGGGCAACACTGATAATCAGGGCACTGATCATCAGTACCCTGATTATTAGTGCAGCTCTTCCCTGTCACATTTGCCGGTTATCGGTAGTACTTTCCTCACGCTGTGACAGCTTGAGGCAAGTGCAGCTGATAACCTGCAACTGCATTTACATTGTGATTTGCTGTGTCATTTGACACAACTGATCACGTGGTAAAAGGCCGCGATGATTGGCCTTGTACCTTATCACATGATCAGATGTGTCCGTAGGACACAGCAATCACTGACAGCACCGGGTGTGCGCCACAGGGGGCGTGTTCTGGGAGGACGTCCTCCCAGAACTTGACAACCGCGCTGCAGCTGTCTTTCGGCTATAGCGCGGTTGGGACGTGGTTAACATAAATGCGTATACTGTTTAAAATTCAGTAATACTCACCCTGCTCTGCACATGCTCAGTTGCTCTCTATTTTTTGGCACTGTGCCTAAAATCGGAGCGACTAGAGGCTGATCCGTTGACAGCATAAAGATTTACTGTTGCTCAGGTACTCTGGGCTTCAGCAAAATGGCGGCCTCCAGCAAGAAGAAACAGAAACAATGTTGGAGGCAATTTACAGCACATACTTTTGGTAGCATGATGATTAATGTTGTTATGGGTAAAGGTCCACTTAAAGTTATGAACAGATATACTTGGGGTGGAAGGGCAACATTTAGCAAAGTGGTTCAGCTTGTTAAAGCATCTGCAGTATTTGCCTTATACAGGACACAGCTTCTTGCCTCCCTTATAGCGGTTACCTCCACAGTTAAAACAATGTGTGTATACTGTGCTGTCAGTCAGTCAGTTTTTGTACTTGAACAGGAGCTTCATTACCATCTGTGGGGCACAGAACATTACTGGCTTCCTGCACAGCTGTTTTCACCTGACACCCTAAATCCACATGTCTTAGCAAAGTAAGTCTATCTGGCTCCATAAGCAGCATTTCCCTCAGTTTTAAGATTGTAGTCTTTTCTGTTTATAATTATTTCATCATGTAAAGGGTCAAAGTGTGCTGGGTGCTTCTAAGTGTCTCAGCACACCAACATAGTGGCAAATAGATTATTTCTCACCCTGACAGCATCTACGCATACAAACTCTGGCTTAGAGTCCATAAAATCCTAGAGCCTTCTGAACTAGGTTAGGCCCTCTGTCTCTCAGGTGAGGCCTCAACCAGGCCAGATGCTAGTAAGTAGATTGAAAATTGTTCATACACACATCTTGTAGAATGGGACTTACTGCATTTAATCACCTTTCCATGATGGGCTCTGGGGTACACTCCCCGCCCCCACTTCCTTCCCTAACCTTCCCCCTTTCTAGTACCTGCCCTGGTCTTTTTCTTTACCTCCCTCACCCTTCACTCCCTTGCTCTCCCCCATCATTCTTGATCACCCTTTATGGTCTCCTCCTTTCTTATTTCCGTCTTTCTCTTGGCTCATTCTCCTTGGTTCCCCCATTTTTTTTCAATTCTTTTCTCTTCTCTCTCACTCTCCAGTCTTTTCATTAGGGCTAATGGAATGGGTCTTTGACATTTCTTTTTGCCCACTTTTTTGTTTTGTACAAATAGTCTTACCATGCTCTGGGACCATCAATGTTTACTACGCTTCGGCAAAGTTGGGTCTCCTGTGACACTACCTTGTAAAGATGAATCTAATTGTATACCTTGTAATCTGTAATGCTTGAATTGTAATACTTCTGATCGACCTCTTATTTTCCAAAATTGGGTCTATGCAATGAGCTTTATTATTCTATATCTATCTGTTAATATGTATTTTTAAAGGGGTATTAAACCCAAAACCAAAACTGTAATATATTACACCTTACCAATCATTAGATGTGGTGGTTGCTTTTAGTTTTCTTTTGTAGGCTTTTTTCCCTTTTGTTTAAACCCAGTGATCTGACCAGTAACAGTTACATTGTCAGTGTGGGGAGAGGGGAGTGTTAAGCTGGCTTTTCAGTGAGTTCAACTGCACTTGCAAAGTGCAGTCTATTTTTCTGTGGTAAATCTGCCCACCAGAGGTGATTTACTAAAACTGAGTGCAAAATCTGGTACAGCTGTACATGGTGGCCAATCAGTTTTTAACTACAGCTTGTTTAATTAAGCTTTGACAATAAACCCTGGAAGCTGATTGTTTTCTGTGCAGACCTGCACCAGGTTTTGCACTCTCCAGTTTTAGTAAATCAACCCCTCTTTGTCATGGTTGACATTAGACACGTTGAACAGTGCTGTTGTGTACAAGATAACCATGATGTGGTTCTAGTGGTTCCTCTAGCTCCTGATTGACCTCTGTGTGTATTTCACACACAAGCAGGGTGGTCATACAGTTGTGTCCAAAATTATTCAACCCCCAATGCTGTAAAGGGGTTTAGGGACTATAGTGTACATTTGGAATTGTATTCAGAATCAAATCCTACAAGGACGTTGTAACTACCCAAATGCAACTAAAATGACATCAATTGTTTATGTAATACAGTAGTAAATGGTTCTTATGTGGTTTCTTCATTGCCACAATTATTCAACCCCTTAAAGACTACCACTCTGAAGAACAGAGGTTCATACAGGTGCTTTCCATCAGGTATTGAAAACACCTGTGGATGTCACCGAGCAGCAATCAAGCATAATAAGCACCAATTAGGCAGCTTTAAAATGACTGTGATACTCAGCTCCTTCTAGACATTTACTGGTGTGGTTACAAACATGGTGAAGGCAAGAGAATGGTCCAGGAAGACAAGAGAAGAGGTGATTTCTCTTCACAGGAAGGGCAATGGCTATAAGAAGATTGCAAAGATGTTAAACATACCAAGAGACACCTTAGGAAGCATCATTCGCAAATTCAAGGCAAAGGGCACTGTTGAAACGCTACCTGGTCGTGGCAGAAAGAAGATGCTGACTTCGACTGCTGTGCGCTACCTGAAGCGTAGAGTGGAGAGAAGTCCCCGTGTGACTGCTGAGGAACTGAGAAAAGATTTGTCAGATGTGGGTACAGAAGTTTCAGCCCAGACAATAAGACGCACACTGCGTAATGAAGGCCTCCGTGCCAGAACTCCCAGGCGTACCCCCTTGCTGTCTCCAAAGAATAAGAAGAGTCGACTGCAGTATGCCAAAAGCCATGTGGACAAACCACAAAAGTTGTGGGATAGTGTTCTGTGGACTGATGAAACAAAATTAGAACTGTTTGGGCCCATGGATCAACGCTATGTTTGGAGGAGGAAGAACAAGGCCTATGATGAAAAGAACACCTTGCCTACTGTGAAGCATGGTGGAGGGTCAATCATGCTTTGGGGCTGTTTTGCTTCTGCAGGTACAGGGAAGCTTCAGCGTGTGCAAGGTACCATGAATTCTCTTCAGTACCAGGAGATATTGGATGGAAACGTGATGCAGTCCGTCACACACCTGAGGCTTGGGAGACGTTGGACCTTTCAACAGGACAATGATCCCAAGCATACCTCCAAGTCCACTAGAGCATGGTTGCAGAGGAAAGGCTGGAACATTTTGGAGTGGCCATCGCAGTCACCAGACTTAAATCCGATTGAGAACCTCTGGTGGGACTTAAAGAAAGCAGTTGCAGTGCGCAAGCCTAAGAATGTGACTGAACTGGAGGCCTTTGCCCATGAAGAATGGGCGAAGATACCCGTAGATCGCTGCAAGACACTTGTGTCAAGCTATGCTTCACGTTTAAAAGCTGTTATAACTGTAAAAGGATGCTGTACTAAGTACTAAGATTGAATGTCACTTGGGGGTTGAATAAAACTGATAATGCTGTGAGCACAGAAAAGACATTTGTGGTTATTTCATTATAACTGTTATGTTATATTTGTCTGACCTACAAGTGCCTCTTTAATGTAAATGTAAGCAAGATGACTGAATGATCAAAAGCAATGTCAAACTGGCCAAAACACTCAATTTCAGTGGGGGTTGAATAATTTTGGACACAACTGTAGATAAGTACTTAAGAATTACTGTATCTAATATTGAAATGAAAGATTAATGGTACACAGTGACAGATGTTAGTTTGTGATTGTTATCAAGGGGTTTATTCATGCTATGACACAGGACCCTTGAAGAGCTTTAACCATAAAAAAAGAAATAAACCACCATTCTTATCGCCACAGAAACTCATTTTCTTCTTTTTTTGAGATTGTTATTACTTTTATATTCATAGTATATTTGTTGTATAGGGTACATTTAATTTAAAAATGCAATGTAAAATGTAAGTTAGTCTGGCTGAAATGGATTCTATGTTTATTTCAGAGAAATAATAATCTTCTGAGGAGAAAAAATCTGTTTCAGAGATCTTGTAAATGTAAATTCATAAAAATCTAGCACCAACTTGTTTACTATTACATTGTCATATTCTACATCTTCTTGGGAACGATGTAGAACTTTTCTATTGTACAGTGCCTTGAAAAAGTATTCTTACCCCTTGAAATTTTCTACATTTTGTCATGTTACAGCCAAAAATGTAAATGTATTTTATCGGGATTATCTGTGATATACCAGCACAAAGTGGTACATAATTGTGAAATGGAAGGAAATAGATAAATGGTTTTTAAATTTTTTTTACAAATCTGAAAGTGTGGCGTGCATTTGTATTCAGCCCCCCTGAGTCATTACAGCTGCAAGTATTTTTGGGAATGTCTCTACCAGCTTTGCACATCTAGAGGGTGACATTTTTGCCCATTCTTCTTTGCAGAATAGCTCAAGCTCAAGTCTGTGAACAGAAATTTTTAAGTCTTGCCACAGATTTTCAATTGGATTTAGGTCTGGACTTTGAGTGGACCATTCTAACACATGAATATGCTTTGATCTAAACCAGTGGTCGGCAAGCCGCGGCTCGCGAGCCACATGCGGCTCTTTACAAGCTTAAATGCGGCTCTGTGTGCCGGGCACCCGCTCCCCTCCCTCCCCCCGGACGGGCGTGTGCCGGGCGTGTGCCGGGCGGCCGCCCCCTCACCTCCCCTCCCCTCCCCTCCCTCCTCTCGGACGGCCGCCCGCTCCCCTCCCTCCTCTCGGGCGGCCGCCCCAAAAGTCAGGACTCTGCAGCTGTCAGGATGTAGGCGGGGCAGCCAGGATGTAGGCGGGGCAGCGTGACAAACTCCTCTCCTCTCACAGTCCGCCCTGAAGACCAGAACGGCACGGGAAGCACGACGAGAGGAACGCGCGGAGCAAAGGTAAGTGAATTGACACAGGGGGGACTTACTATATGGGGGATGAATTACTATATGGGGGACTTACTATATGGGGGGGGACTTACTATATGGGGGATGAATTACTATATGGGGGGGGGACTTACTTTATGGGGGATGAATTACTATATGGGGGGGACTTACTATATGGGGGGGACTTACTATATGGGGGGGGACTTACTATATGGGGGGGGGACTTACTATATGGGAGATGAATTACTATATGGGGGATGAATTACTATGGGGGATGAATTACTATATGGGGGATGAATTACTATGGGGGATGAATTACTATATGGGGGATGAATTACTATGGGGGATGAATTACTATATGGGGGATGAATTACTATATGGGGGATGAATTACTATGGGGGATGAATTACTATATGGGGGATGAATTACTATATGGGGGATGAATTACTATATGGGAGATGAATTACTATGGGGGATGAATTACTATGGGGGGGATGAATTACTATATGGGGGATGAATTACTATGGGGGGATGAATTACTATGGGGGATGAATTACTATGGGGGATGAATTAATATGGGGGATGAATTACTATGGGGGATGAATTACTATATGGGGGATGAATTACTATATGGGGGATGAATTGCTATGGGGGATGAATTGCTATATGGGGGATGAATTGCTATGGGGGATGAATTACTATGGGGGATGAATTACTCTATGGGGGATGAATTACTATATGGGGGATGAATTACTATGGGGGATGAATTACTATGGGGGATGAATTACTATATGGGAGATGTATTTTCAGTTTTAAAAATGTGGCTCTCAAAATAAATTTCAATCGTGGTTTTGGCGAGATTTGGCTCAGTTGAAAAAAAAGGTTGCCCACCACTGATCTAAACCATTCCATTGTAGCTTTGGCTGTGTGCTTGGGTCATTGTCCTGCTGGAAGGTGAACCTCCGCCCCAGTCTCAGGTCTTTTGCAGACTCTAAGAGGTTTTCTTCTAAGATTGCCCTGTATTTGGCTCCATCCATCTTTCCATCAACTCTGACCAGCTTCCCTGTCCCTGTTGAAGAAAAGCATCCCCACAACATGTTTCACAGTGGGTATGGTGTGTTCAGGGTAATGTGCAGTGTTTGTTTTCCCCCACAAATAGTGTTTTGTGTTTAGGCTAGGAAGTTTCATTTTGGTCTCATCTGTCCAGAGCACCTTCTTCCACATGTTTGCTGTGTCCCCCACATGGCTTCTCGAAAACTTAAAACAGGAATTCTTATAGCTTTCTTTCAACAATGGCTTTCTTCTTGCCACTCTTCCATAAAGGCCAGATTTGTGGAGTGCACGACTAATCGTCCTGTGGACAGATTCTCCCACCTGAGCTGTGGATCTTTTCAGCTCCTCCAGAGTTACCTTGGGTCTCTTGGCTGCTTCTCTGATTAATGCTCTCCTTGCCCGGCCTGTCAGTTTAGGTGAATAGCCATGTCTTGTTAGGTTTGCTGTTGTGCCATACTCTTTCCATTTTCAGATGGATTGAACAGTGCTGCGTGAGATGTTCAAAGCTTTTGATTTATTTTATAACCTAACCCTGCTTAAAACTTGTCAACAACTTTATCCCTGACCTGTCTGGTGTGTTTCTTGGCCTTCACGATGCTGTTTGTTCACTAATGTTCTCTAACAAACCTCTGAGGGCTTCACAGAACAGCTGTATTTATATTGAGATTAAATTACAAATGCACACCACACTTTTCAGATATTTGTTTGCAAAAAATTTTGAAAACCATTTATCATTTTCTTTCCACTTCACAATTATGTGCCACTTTGTGTTGGTCTATCACATAAAATCCCAATAAAATACATTTATGCTTTTGGTTGTAACATGACAAAATGTGGAAAATTTCAAGGGGTATGAATATGTTTTCAAGGCACTATAAGTACTAAATATTGTACATTCTTAGACCTGTTACTGGTTGTCAGTACCAACTTATTAGATCATGAATCTTCACTTTACTACTCCTAAAATTCTTGGGTATTACATGTGCATTAAAGCTAAACTCCAGATAGATTTAGAATATATAAAATAATGTTACTGCATATTTTCATTATTCAATAATTACATGTATTTTTTAATGCAATGAATGTAATAATGTGTAATTACCTGAACCTGACTTGTCGTCAGCCTCTTGCGATGCTTTATAGCAGTTCTCAGACTGGAAGAGGGAAGGATAGTAATGAGAGCTAATCAAATGTGTTGACAAGGTGCAAGCTAACAGGAGAGAACAGAGTGAGATGAGAGATGATATCACCAACCCACTACTGCTTCCTCCCTCTCAGGTCTTCAGGCTGTTGGTAAAGTGCCAGGGCAGAGGGTGTCCATCCTTTTGGCCTTCTGGGGCCACATTGGAAGAAGAGGAAATATTTTGGGCAACACATAAAATAAACTAACAATAAGGCTAGCTGATGAGCAGAAAAAGGTGAGCAGATCACCAGTTAATAATCACTGATATAGATAATGTACCTGAGTAAGAACACTTTTTTCGAACCACAGTGGCCAAGAAATTGCATGGTGCTTTTCCACCATGCAATTTCCCATCAGTTTCCACGCCTGAAAATGTGCTTCATTTTTAGATGCGTGGGGGTGCATTAAGGGTGACTGGGAGAGTGGAGAGAGAAAAATGGAGGGAGAGATAGCAGGGAGGGGGGAGAAAGAGGGAGTGAGAAGGGAGAGGCTCTCTATGGCACTACAAGTCCCAACATAGCAGTCTCCCATTCCTTAACTCAGGACACACAGCATGAAGAGGAGATGTCCACCACTGTGGCCATTACAGCCTGTCATCCTTTCCCCATATCCTGACTCTCTGCCACACACCACCAGCACCATGCCCCTCCCCACGCCAACTCTACATCAGTGTCCCAACCCCCTCCTCCTAAGTTCCAGCTGTGTCCTCCTTCTTTCAGCTGCTGCTCCAGGAGCTCCCTCCAACCACCTCTTCTGCTTGGGCCACCTCCTCCCCTCCCATCCCTCCTCCTGTCATCTGTCCTCCAGGCTCCAGCACCGTCTGTCCATCTCTGCCCAGCTCCCTTACTCACAGCCCAACCTCGACAGGTCCCCACTGCTTACTTTGGTTCTGTCTTCTTGCTCCTCTGACTGTGGGGCAGAGTGAGCATGTGGTTGGTCGCTAAGGATGCTGGGCCTAGAACTGTCAATGGCAGGGGTGGCCGACAGTGACAGGCAGCAATAAAAAAAACCCAAAACATTCATCTCCAGGCAGCACGGGACAACAGTCAGTGGTAACTGACATTTACTGGCGGTTGACAACACTCCCCGGGCCACATGCTGAACTCTTTTGGACTGTATGTGGCCTGCGGGCTGTAGGTTGGGCACCCCTGTGCCAAGCTTAAAATATAAAAGATGCGGCGCTATATCACAAGTATTTAAGCAAAAACGTCCAAGATATCAGTGTATAGTGATTAGGTGACTAATGTGATCCCAAACATTATGTCACAAGCAGAGTAACATGCAGTGCAAATTAAACAGTCTTAGTGACAATCTCTCTCCTTCAAAGTGCTTCTTCCATGCGGTGAAAGTGAGAAGGGTAAGGCTGTGCACTCACCAGATGCACAGTGTAACTGCGCATTTAGAGATAAGTTTTCTCTACTGGATCCACTGGTAGCTCCTAAAGGTCAGGTCAGGCCAGATATTCCTCCCCCCGCTGGATGTTGCTGATAATCCACGGTCTCTCTCTTAGGTGGCTCTATAGGTGATATGTGACTCACCAAGGGCCACAAAGAAAGGAGACCAATAGCGTGATACCTCGTGGAACCTGTCCACCAGCCTCCTACACGTGTCACACGGCTCCTTCTTTGCAGCCTGACAACACTCACTCCGGGCAGCGGAGAGAGATTGTCACTAAGACTGCTTAATTTGCACTGCATGTTACTCTGCTTGTGACATAATGTTTGGGATCACATTAGTCACCTAATCACTATACATTGATATCTTGGACGTTTTTGCTTAAATACTTGTGATATAGCGCCGCATCTTTTATATTTTATGTTTTTGCAAGGTTTTTGGTATCCTTTTTGATGCTGTGGCTGCTTTACTTTCCATAGCGCTCACAACTTCCTTTATACCTGTGCCAAGCTTGCTGAAGGATCTTTAGCTGCTAACACTCCCAGAAGTGTCAGATGCCTGGACCCTCTTTGTCCTCAGTGGTTTGGACCAGGTATTTGACACACCTAGTAGTGTGTAGTATGCTGAAGATGCAGCAGCCACTGTAGCTCTTCAAGAGAATGAAGATTGGTAGTGTTGGCAGCAGGACATGTAAGTCTTAAAGCCTAATTGACCTTCACTATGTATTTTATGTACTGTAATGCAGTCAGGTTGCATGTACAGTAATAAATATATGGCTCCTCTACTTATTTTTACTAAGTACTGCAGCAAGGGATAAAGTGAATGGGTTGTTTTATAATGGTGAGGGTTTACAATCAGTGTAAAATAGAAATAAAAGGCAAAACCTTTGTGTATACACAAAAAAAGTTATAAATACCTTTTTTCCTTTTTTATAAGTGAGCATGTTCCCTCTGTTCTCAACTACATAAGAGCTTGGGGAGGAGAAACATCTTCCCAGTAAAAGGCTGAACAAGGGGTGGAGGGCGGGATCACAACAAGTCTGGTGCTTAGTGTGGTCAGTTTTTAATAGGAAAGCAGATGGACTGACAGGAACAGCAGGGATTTCACACAAAGGAAGCAATACAAAGAGAACAAGATATTTTTTCATACAGGTACATGGTAGAGCAGACACATATCAGCAATATGAAATGTTGGGTTTACATATTCTTTAAAGTACCCTGTGGTGGCAGCACATAGGGGAGTTGGGCCACAGCTCTTAATCAAAGCAGTGGCTAGGCTCTTCAGTGGTCCAGCATGCCCTCTATTGCTGCTTCAGTCATCACCTCTCTCTTTATTTTCCTGAGCAGAGCTGCTGATTGGAGAAGTGTTTGATCACCGAACAGCTGAGACATTGCCTTGTGTGAGAGAGCCTCTGTCCAACTCTCCTATGTGCTGCCAGCACATGGGTATTTTAACCTTTGCTGCAACACCTAGTAAATAATAAGGATAGGAGCCATATATTTATTATTGTATATGCAGTCTGACTCTATTTCAGTAAGAAGTAGCGGAGGTGCAATTTTACTTTAAACCATTTCTTTTCAGGAAGATTTTATTTTACATTTTTACTTTAAAGAAAGTCTCTTGCTCAGTGCTGGTTGCCATTAAATGTTTACTGGATGGGATGCTAGTTCTGATACCTCAAAACACCTCTGCTGCATCAGGCACAATGTGATATTTCTGACTGAGACCAGTAATGCTGCCGGGATCTGTTGAGTAGAAACAGCACTGATGGAACCTCAGCTTAGCCTGGTATCAGCTGTCATAGCAATTTTTCTTTTCTTTTATGTGATAGCTCACAGTAGGAACAAGCACATTAATACCTATGAAATAACATAACTACATTTTTCAAGAAGTCACATTTTATTCTTATTTTAAAACAATGTACAGATATTACATTGCTATAGCCAGTTCATTTAGTTGCATGCAAATATGAAAACAGAATAGAGATTGTTGTTTTAGAAATGCAGGACATCAATGGTTGTTTCTTTTGGTCTGGATTTCCATTTACAAGAGGACTTTTCTCATGTTCCTTGGGTTAGAGTGATTTTCTTTTTAACAACTTGCTAAATAATAATGTAAATGCAAGAAAAAGTAAGCAATATATAATAATATAAACATCACATTGCAACTGTATTAGTGATTCCCCCATTGGTGGTTTGTGGCAGACTTGACTCTTTGTGGCCTTTGACATTGCTTGCTTTAATCTCCAAGCTCATGACCCTTTGTGAATTATCTGCCATCTGACTATATGCTATAAACAGTTGTTATAGAAAAGAATCACCCCCTTTATTTAAATAATCACATTATGTTGCTTTGCAGCCTGAAATTAAGACAGTCACAGTTTTTGTTTTATCCAGCTGTATTTACTCAGTGCAACATATAACATCCAAGTGAAAGATATAAAACCAACATGTCAAAAAATTTTTTTTAAAAAATAGAATCACCGAGTTGGAAAAAGGATCGCCCCCTTGTGTCAGTATTTTGTCGAACCACTTTTTGCTTTATTTACAGCCTTTAGTCTGTTGTGATATGTCTCTACTAACTTTGCACATCTAGACTTTGCAATATTTGCTCACTCTTCTTTGCTAAACTGCTCAAGTTTAGCTAAATTTGATGGTGACCGTGTTTGGACCTCAGTCTTCAAGGCATTCCACAGATTTTCAATGGGGTTTAAATCTGGGCTCTGACTAGGCCATGCAAGGACATTAACCTTTTTCTCCTTCAACTACTGTGTGGTCATTTTTGCTGTGTGCTTTGGGTCATTGTCATGTTGGAAGGTAAACCTTCACATTGATAACTTTCTGGCAGAGGACTGCAGATTTTCCTCAAGAATTTGACAGTGTTTGCTCCATCCATTTTTCCTTCTATCCTGACAAGTGCTCCAGTTCCTTCTGCAGTGAAAAAGCCCCATAACAGAATATTACCACTTCCATGCTTTACTGTAAGAATGGTGTTATTTGGATAGGGAGCTGTATTGGATTACAGCCAGACATATTAGTCTCATCTCACCATAACGCCTTTTTCCATGTGGCCTCAGAATCTTCAAGGTGCATTTGGCAAAGCTCAGTCAGGACTGTATGTGGCCTTTCTTGAGGAGTGGCTTTTTTCTTGTAACCCTCTAATACACACCACATTTGGGGCGAATTTGTGATATTGTTGTATGCACTCCATGACCACTTTTTGTCATAAATTCCTGCAACTGCTTCAGAGTTGCTGTAGGCCTCTTGGTAGCCTCTCTGACCAGTTTCTTCCTGGCTCTTTCATTCAGTTTGGAGCAACGTCCTGAACCAGAGAGGGTCTGTGTTGTACCAAATACTTTCCACTTCTTAACCACTTGGCAACCACGCTATAGCTACAGCAGTTTCATATGGATACAGTGTTGCATGACCACACAATTGTCATTCAAAGGGCGACAGCGATGAAAGCTGAAAATTGGCCTGGGCAGGGAGGGGGTATAAGTGCCCAGTAGGCAAGTGGTTAATACTAGACTTCACTGTGCTTTTAGGCATTGATAAAGCCTTTGAAATTTTTTGTATCCATCTCCTGGCTGGTGCCTGCCCACAATATTATCCCGGAGATCTTTTGACAGTGCCTTGTCACCCATAGTTGATTGTTTGTTCAGTTGGAAGGGACTGAAATGCTCCAGGAAAGCTCTTTCTATACTGAGCTAATGAAAATGACCACAGCTGGTCACAGTTGAAAGTCAAATGGCTTTGTGTGCCATTGAGAAGGTGATTAGCTACACCTGATTAAGTTTACAAGTCCTTTTTGGAGGAGGGGGTGCTCCTTTTTCCAACTCAGTGATTGTGTTTTTGAATTTTTTTTCTGACATGTTGGTGTTAAATCTTTTACTTGGATATTATAAGTTGCACTGAGCAAACACAGCTAGGTACAACAAAAACTGTGGCTGTCTTCATTTCAGGCTGCAAACCAACAAAATGTGATTATTTTAAAGGGGTTGATTCTTTTCCGTACTTCTGTATCTCATTAGCAACAAGGCAATATGAGGATGTCCAATTTATACTGCATACGTAAATGCTTAACAGTATTATTATACTGTATTTTCATTCTTGACATCTTATCAGAAGGACTTAGCATAGTGATAAGGCGGTCTCAATAGAACCATAATGCTTTTTAAGTGCCAGACCAGCACACAGGTGAACAGTGTGTTTTTCCATCGTGTGCCCTTGCTGTGTTAAGAGGGTCTTTCTATGCAGTAGTAAGATCCATTAGCCATTGTGTCATCGTGAACAACACCTCAAGCTATATGTAGTGCACCTACAGTAGTGATTAGCATTAAGGCTGCCATAGATGTCTCAAATTGCATCTGATTCCTGTTTGATCAGCCAAATTTGGTTGTCCCTACCAAAACCATTTGGCTCAACAAATGATATTTTAGTTAATTTTTGTTGAAGGAGCGAGGTGGAAAATTGTGGGCCAAATAGTGACTACATCCAATCTGATGCCGTCAATTTTTGGGTATTCTGACAGACACAGATGATGGTTGTCAGAATACAACAGCCAGCAGGGAAGATTCCTCCATCCACCCTGTTTAGCGTGGATGCAGGAATCCATTAGATTTGGGCTATACAAGAGAAATATATATAAAATATATATTGTCATCGCTAGTATGAAAATCTGTGTAAAGGCTTTTTTTTTTTTTTAATTTGAAAAGTACCAGAAAAAATATATTCTTAAAGTGTATTTTTACTGGGTTCAAAGCCATTTTGTGCTCATATTTTTTTCTGAGCTGTACAGGATCCCCCAGATCTGGAGTGGTCAACATGCAGATTATGACTCTGAGTAGGTTTTTCCATGGTAAATATAGCAAAACCTAGCCTTGAAGATGAAAGCAGCCATTTCTATAATGTGCTTCCTGTGTGCTCAGAAATGTAAACTAAGGTATCTGCTGACACATTTACTGTGCATTTACTTTTTGTCTTTGATTCAGCATAATTCTACTTTAACCTCCCTGGCGGTATGATTATTTCAGATTTTTGGTGCTGAAAGCGGTACCATTTTTTTGCATGGAAATATGTATTTTTTTTATTGTAGGCTGTAATTTTTAGGAAAAACTCACTGAAATCTGTCCGAACAAGAGTCTAGTAAACATCCCGGGTAGGATAAAATTTGAAACACAAAATCATAAATTATAATTTAATAAATAATCATAAAAATAATATAAAAATAATAAAAAATTTAATTCAATAATATAATCAAACCAAAAACACTGAAATGTGAAATAGAGCGCCAAGTTCGCACATTGCTGAGCTCAGTCGCAAAATCATTTTCAGTTTCTGATGACGAATTTCCCCCACGAATCATTATCACTCAATTCTGTAAGTGGTTCTGATTTACTATCGCTGTTCTCTAGCTGATCTAAACCGCTTTTGACCTAAAGGGACACTTTTTGGACGCCATGGACATTTCTCAGTTTCCAGGCAGAAAGAACAGACAAAATGCAGGCAGGGCGCAGGACAAAGCACTGGGGACAAAATGTATGTGAAATAGGTTGAAACAGCAATGTTTTACTGTGTAAAATGAAAAAAAAAAAAAATGAAATTTTTTAAAATTTTTAAATTTCCCGCCGCCGCCGGCGGCGGCGCCCGTACGTCCCGACGTCACAGGGACAGGACACAGAAGCCGGATGCCGGCATCGGCCGGAGGAGATGGCCGGGGACGCTGCAGGGGACACATCGTGGGAGCGCTGGGTAAGGTAAGTGAAGAACACATGCCGGAGCAGTGCCGCATGGTATTCCCGAGTGTAGCTCGGGGTTACCGCTTTTGGTACTGAAATGTTACCCCGAGCTACACTCGGGAATACCGCCAAGGAGGTTAAAGCAGATTTCCAGTGTAAATGGAAAAACTCCACAGAGCAGTTCCCAATCCTGTGCCTGCTACAACTCCAGGTTCTAACCACAGCTTTTCATACCAATGATCAGTCCTCTTAAAGTGCAGCTGTGCTCATACTTTGGACATTAAATTATTTACATATTCTTAACAAGCTTAAAACATGCCATTCATAATCTTTCTAGCTGCTTGTAATATGAAGTAATTTGTTCTTAGAGATCTAAACAAAGACACTAAAGTCAGTTTCTAACAATTTAGAACAATGTTTCTCAACCGGGGTGCCATTTGGGTTCCCCTGGGATGCCGCAAACACAGGACCCAGTTTGCCTTGGATCAGCCACGTGGACAGCCATGGTGCAGGCAGACTGGCAGCAAGCACTATAACAACTGACACTCTAGAGCAAGACACACAATGTCATTCCTTGATATGGCATTAGGGGCCAACCTACCCACACCATGGCAATGCATGATGCTGATCCACAGCAGGCAGCATGCAAGGCCACCCCCACTATTCAGGCGAGCACCGAAATCTGCCTCCTCGAGACCTGCTCCTGTTCCCACCCTCTGCTTTACTGTTGGAAAGGGCAGGGGTCTGATCTGAAGAGGCAACTGTGTGATTGGGGGACTCTGAAGGTGGGACATTTTAACTGGGGACACTGCGATGAGGTGGTTTGTGATTGGGCAACTCTGATGTGATGAGATCACTATGTAATGGGGGCCTCTGACATTAAGAGCATATTCTGATGTGATGAGAGGACCTATTATATGAAGAGGGGCTTCTGAGGTGAAATTAATTTAATCAATGCCATTGTGTGCATCCACCCTGGCTCAGACTTGTGTGACATTTACATTTTTTTTTCATATTTTGAACTGGGGTGCCTCAAAATTTTGCATGCTATTAAAGGTTGATGCCTGTATTGTGAACTTTTAAGACAGATTTCTCCATGATCCCTATAGATGCAGAGGTCAATGAGAGCCTAATTTAAATTGTTTTTATGTTTCTTTTAAACCTTTAAATACTTTGTGCATAGTCTGGGCAAAGGTCTTGTTTACTGCATGGATGAATGAATAGCAAATGACCCATTAAAATGGGTAAATTTTATCAAGAATGCAAACTACATTATATAAAGATGGTATTTTAGTTCGGGTTTAAAGAAGGATACAAAGCTATGTGTATGCATGCAAAAAAATGAATACTTTGCAGTTTTTTTGGTAGTTTTTTATTTTATTGGAGTGATGCTATACCAAAAAAGTGGTCTTTTGTAACCCCAGTTTTGAATTTCCATGAACACGATAAATGACCACTTGGCTTTATTGCATATCCACCCCTGGGTTAGATGAGCTTGGAATATGTCGAAATTCCAAGACTCTTGTCTGAGTTACAAATATCAATGAATATGTTTCCTCCATTATATTTATTTTATTAGAAATTTTCTTTTGTAGCTGATGTGATAGGAGCTTAACAGTTAATCCCAGGAATTCATAAAGAGTGCTGTTAGAAATGTTGCCAGGTTCATGTAACTGATAGTAAAGTACACATAAATTGCACAATTGCCTCTGACAGCGTTGTGTCTTAATAGAAATATGTCAGGAGCACAATACTTACACACGTGGAACAACTTACTTCCACATGGAAGTACCCAAACCAGTTGCATGCATCAGAAATAGCAAGAAAACCATCACATGACTTTCGTGAATTTGGCGCAGAACTTTCTAACACGCCCCTAACACCAGAACAGTGTTGCAGATGCTTTATTGAATAGCTCCCAATATGTGTGCTGCTTAGAGTATATGCTTCCACCATTGTATGATAATGTGGGAATATAATTTCTGTGGGATAGAGAATATTTTCTTAAAAAGTAATATTTGTCTTTGTTACATAGTAATGCCAAAGGTATTTTTTTAGATCATTCAATATGCTATCAATTTCCTACCATGCCTGACCCATGTTTTATTATTTTACCACTTTTTCTTACTTATGCAAGCCTGAAATAATGTAACTAAAATATATAATTACATCAGGGGTGGACTGACAACTCATGGGGCCCCCGGGCAATAGGGGATCATGGGGCCCCTGTGTCCTTGCCCACACTCAAAGTACACCCAAAAAAGCCTATAAAAGGTACCAGGGGCATTTTATGGGGGCCCCTACTGACCCCGGGCCCTCGGGCAGTGCCAGAATGCTCAAATGGTCAGTCCGCCCCTGAATCCCATGCATATGTAAATGTGTTAATTTGCATGATGTCTAAAATACTGTAAGAGCAAAGATCTGTAAGGATTGGTTGCAGCTTAGTAAATGGTCTAGAGGAATCGTGTTTCTAAATTGTGCTTAAAGCAACATTCTTCCCTAGCTCATCTGTTTCTCCATGATTGGAATCGGTAAGCTCATATTTTAAATACAAAATAACCATGTTTTGTTCTTATAAATGTAATGAGGCTCTGTAACTAATGCTGCCTATACAATGTTTCACTTAGTTTACCAAGTGAATCAGGCAAAAACCCATTAATGTGTATATCATGTCAGTGTTTTGAATTGAATGGGGAAGGTTTAGAGTTTCTGTTGGGTTTTTACTGCTAGCCAAGGCTCGGTAAGAGACATTTACCCTCGCTTCCTGTCCTTCATACAGTGGTTTTTCCATAAAGGAATTGAGGGAAAATCTGCAATAGGGACACAGACAGAAATAAAAAATTGGTTCAAGCCATCCCCTACTCTACAGAAAAAAAATCCTTTTTTTTTTTTGTCTGTGTTGCAGTTGGAAAATGACGGTACCTTCACTTGTCTGGTAGAATGTTGTCAGCAGGACAGAAATATCTCTAAAAAACCTGACAGGCGTCCTGACCTTCCTCCACTTTATCCAAAACTGTTTTTGGCACACATATAGCATTTTAATGCTATTGGTAGGCGTTCATGTGTGCTGATTAGACAGTGATGAAAATTGTATTTATGTTTGGAAATACCTTTTTGATGAAAATAAGAATAATCACAGTATTTTACAATGGCAGTGTATTCTGGTCTCACACTGTTTAATCTGAAAATGTGCTTAAAATATAAGGTAGATATTTTTCAAAGCTTCTTATCTAAAACTATCTGCAACATCAAAAAAGTGCCAAAGACAAATTTAAATAGCTTAATACCAAATATTTCCTTAAAATATATTTAAAAGAGTAATTTATTATTTTTGTGAAAAGTCTTCAGGTCTCATAGCATTTTATATGTGTTCTAAACAAAAGAATTTTTGCAATCTTTAATGCAGTGTAGTATTGA
Source organism: Staurois parvus (assembly GCF_062004578.1). NCBI lineage: Eukaryota > Metazoa > Chordata > Amphibia > Anura > Ranidae > Staurois > Staurois parvus. The sequence goes on along the minus strand of NW_028318499.1, from coordinate 641,467 downwards.
CAATACAAATAACGCTCATATACTGTAAAAGCTCATAAACCAAAAGGACTAATGGCAGCCATTATTTGATAGTTGTTGTGGATAGAGCAAGCACAATATTATATATTGTGATACGGAAAGGAAATACACAAATATGTTTCTGAAATGTCACCCATAAACTTTTCCCTTTTGTCAGTTTAATAAAAAAAATTAACAGTAGGCTGAAAATATGTTACTGTGGCCTGTGCACAGTGTTAGTAACATTAAAAGATTTACATAGTTAAAGCGATACTAAAGCTAAAACATTTTTTTACCTTTATGAATTCCTTGCATTAAGGTAAAAAACGTTTGATATTTCTCTATCCTCCCCCTTCCCTGTGTGAAGGGGAAGAGAGGGGAGAAGAGATACAGCACTGTGCAAGCCTGTATCTCTTCTCCCCTCTCTACCTCTTCACACAGGATTCGAGCAGCAGCAGGAGCCATTGGCTCCTACTGCTATCAATCAAATGCAGTGAGGAGGAAGGGGGGGTGGGCCTAAGCCCTGCTTCATAGACACACAGCTTGGCAGGACTCGGACCCTGTGTGCCTCCACAGCAAATGGCTTGCTATGGGGGACACACTAAGAAGAGGAAGAGTAAAGATCTCAGTCAGGGGCACGAGAAGAGGAGGATCAGGGCCATTCTGTGCAGTACCATTGCACAGAGCAGGTGAGTATAACATGTTTATAATTTTAATTACCCAAAAACTAACACTTTAATTATTAAAGACCATGCAGTCGGGCAATCTGTGAAGTGCTTCACATTTCTGGATCCTCAGTGTCAGCTGGATCATTGAGTGTTATTTAGTAATTTTGATATCCATAGAGATGGCCCATAAGTAGTGCCAGACTGGAATAAAAAACATAATATTTTTTATTATGTACTCAAATAGTTGGCAGGGCACTTTAATGCAATGATGGTGTATTTTAGTGCAGCTCAGGCAGTAGTAATGGAGAGGATTTCTAAAATCATTGACTATGCTTTCTACAAAACATTTGATAGCATTGATACTCTTAGACACAAAACCTCAGGCAAATATTATTAGTGGCACTACAAAACCGTTAAAAAGTTAAAAAAGAAAAATGGTGCTGGAGTTGGGTTTCAAAGGAAAATTGACAGATGTTCTCTGAAAAATCAGTTCTTTTTGAATTGCCAGATTGCCAGTCTGAGACCTCACTTACTGGAGACTTACTCTAGATAGAGAACTGAGGCTAGATGCAAGTGGGTGGTAATGCACCATAATACAAATGTAGAATATGTTTTATGTGGTTGATATACCCAAGCACTCTTTCTTGTTGACCACTAAGTTCTGCTTCTGCTACCCTTTTACATGCCTTTCTCCCCTTCCACCAACCCAGAGAAATACAAAATACAAGCCAGCCATGTAAAAAAATAAATAGCAAGATCTCACAAATATTTTTCAATTTTGTACAAGAAGCTGTTCATTTTTTCACCTGGTCTTCAAACCTCTAAACACCTATGTTCACCTAAATGCATTGGTACAATTGTTGCTAGTGGACCCCTGATATATTGACTATGTAAACCGGGAAGACTCATGCATGTTGTTTGCAGTGTCCAGTATTCTTGCTTTATGTGTTTTGATGAAAGGGTTTTTCTTCAAAGAACATTTATTACTGTATTGATTAGAGTATCACACATTTTGCACAATAATCTTTAAAATGTGTTTTAAAGGTGAAGAAGTGCAAGAAATGTGGAAAACTAGCATGACCTATTGTGTTTTCACCTTTGCATCCATGTGGAATACAATAGACCTCACTACGGTACTAATGAAAAATATAGGTAGGATACTACATCTTGTTGACAAATGATTATGAACCACAATTATGTATATGGCAACAAAAATCATAAAAATAGACAAATTAGTTATGCTGCAAATTCATATAACAAATGGTATTGTTATTGGTTGGTATTGGTATTGTTTCATTTATTATATTTAAAGAATATGTCAGCCCAACATTTCATATTCTAGATGTGTATGTTGTACCATGTACTTGTGCTAAAAAGTATCTTGTTCTCTTAGTATTGCTTCCTATGTGTGAGATACCTGATGATCTTGGCAGCCTCCTGGTTTCCTATTTCAAATTGAGCACACTAGGCATAAGAGCACATTTTCCCAGAGTGGACAGTTTTCTGGCTGTGCTGGAATAACAGCCTACCTGTCCTCCAATGACCACGGCTTGTGACGACATATCCCCCTGCACAGCCATTCACTTGGAAGATTAGTGTTCTGATGTTTTTCCACCCCCAGTCCCTTATGCAGCAAAAACTAATAATAATTTATTATATATATATATTGACAAAAGTATTGGGACACCCCTCCAAATCAATGGATACAGGTGTTCCAATCACCTCCATAGCCACAGGTATATAAAATTAAGCACCTAGGCATGCAGACTGCTTCTACAAACATTTTGTGAAAGAATGGGTCACTCTCAGGAGGTCGGTGAATTCAAGCGTGGTTCAGTGATAGGTTGCCACCTGTGCAATTCTAAGTGCAAGTCCATCCATGAAATTTCCTTGCTACTAAATATTCCACGGTCAACTGATAATGGTATTGTAACAAAGTGGAAGCAACTGAGGACAACAACTAATCAGCCATGTAGTGGTAGGTCACGTAAAATGACAGAGCAGGGTCAGATCATACTGAAGCGCATAGTGTGCAGAAGTTGCCAACAGTCTGCAGAGTCAATAGCTAAAGACCTCCAAACTTTGTGTGGCCTTCAGATTAGCACAACAACAGTGCGTAGAGAGCTTCATGGAATTGGTTTCCATGGCCCAGCAGCTCCATTCAAGCCTTACATGACCAAGTGCAATGCAAAGCGTCGGATGCAGTGGTGCAAAGCACGCCGCCAGTGGACTCTAGAGCAGTGGAGATACACTATATTGCCAAAAGTATTGGCAATATAGTGTGAGTGTGTGTAAATATGTATGTATGTGTGAGTGTGTGTATATGTGTGTGTGTGTGTGTGTGTGTGTGTGTGTGTGTGTGTGTGTATGTGTGTGTATGTATGTATATATATATATATATATATATATATATAATACACACACAGTATATACTGTATATACACACACACACTATATTGTTAAAAGTATTGGGACGCCTGCCTTTACACGCACATGAACTTTAATGGAATCCCAGTCTTAGTACTTAGGGTACAATATTGAGTTGGCCCACCCTTTGCAACTATAACAGCTTCAACTCTTCTGAGAAGGCTGTCCACAAGGTTTAGGAGTGTGTCTATGGGAATGTTTGACCATTCTTCCAGAAGCGCATTTGTGAGGTTAGACGAGAAGGCCTGGTTTGCAGTCTCAGCTCTAATTCGTCCCAAAGGTGTTCTGTTGGTTTGAGATCAGGACTCTGTGCAGGCCAGTGAAGTTCCCCCACCCCAAACTCACTCATCCATGTCTTTATGGACCTTGCTTTGAGTACTGGTGCACAGTCATGTTGGAACAGGAAGGGGCCACCCCCAAACTGTTCCCACAAAGCTGGGAAAATAAAATTGTCCAAAATGTCTTGGTATGCTGACGCCTTAAGAGTTCCCTTCACTGGAATTAAGGAGCCAAGCCTAACCCCTGAAAATCAACCCACACAATAATCCCCCCTCCACCAAACTTTACACTTGGCACATTGCAGTCAGGCAAGTACCGCTCTCCTGGCAACAGTCCAGTGGCGGCGTACTTTACACCACTGCAGTTGACACTTTACATTGCACTTGGTGATGTAAGGCTTGGATACAGCTGCTCAGCCATGGAAACCCATTCCATGAAGCTCTCTATGCACTCTTGTGCTAATCTGAAGGCCACACAAAGTTTAGATGCCTTTAGCTATTGATTCTGTCAGTTGGCGACTTCTGATAACTGTGCGCTGCAGCATGTGCCGACCCCGCTCTGTCATTTTACGTGGCCTACCACTTCATGGCTGAGTTGCTGTTGCTCCCAGTTGCTTTCACTTTGTTATACCATTATCAGTTGACCGTGGAATATTTAGCAGGAATAAAATTTCACGGATGGACTTATTGCAACCTATCACAGTAATACACTTGAATTCACTGAGCTCCTGACAGCGACCCAGTCTTTCACAAATGTTTGTAGAAGCAGTATGCATGCCTAGGTGCATATTAAGATGCACTATGCATTGCACATGGATTAACCCAAATATAAATACACATTTTGCAATGTTCACTGGGTTAAACATTTGCTGATTACACCTTTACCATGTAAATTAAATGTGTTGGATGATGGTGAATGCTGGCAAGTTTAGTCCTGCAAATGTGCATGAATTCACTGAGTTTTATAAATCTAGCAAATATTCCTTTCCATGTATAGATGGGCTATGTTAATGTATCAAGAGTCATGTTAACACCAGAAACTTGCAATTCTTGATGCAAACACAATTTTAGCCTCTTCTGGTAATGAATTGTAATATTGCCCTTTCACTGAGATAACTGCAAGATCCACATTCAGTTTTACACAAAAAATATGTGTAAATTGTCAAGCATCTATATAAACCATGGATTGTAGTCTGTAATATGGAGGGATGGTTGTGCAACTCATGGGTCCCAGTTATAGCTGTCACAGAAAACTTGAATTTGTATGCAACAGGTAAATAGAAGTGTAATTCACATATTACATGTATCTTTGCCTTCTTGGTAACATTTTCCTTTGTTTGTACAATAATTAGTGATGGGCTAGAAAGAGTCTGCAAGAGGAGGTTTCCACATCATTTTCCCTTAAGTGAGAATAGGGGCAGGGCAAACATGAAAATGAGAAAAAAGGGTAAATACTGTACATATAATTTTTTTAAACAAAGGTTTGCTTTTTTAAAATTGGAGTGGGGGGTTATGATAAGGGAAACGTGATCATTATTGATCCTTATAACTACAACATTTTGATCCCTCTTTCTCAGCCATGAAAAAATATGACATGACTATGGAGTGGTATGCCAGTCTTTTAATAATTTGTAAGTTTACAATGGTAATCCATTCATAACAATGGTGCTTTTTCAGAGATCAACCCAGAAATTTACTGACTTAGCTACCGGTATGTATCACAGTGCTTTTTTGTACAGGACATTAAAGAAGAAGCATTGTTTCAATTTGTTTTACTGTTTTCTGTCCACATGCAACAAAATTCATGTAGTACTTTGTCCCATCTTTCTGTGTGCTGTGTGAGGCTGGCCATACATTATACAATTTTCTTAAGAATTTTGGTTTAGATTTACCAAAAACCATATAATAGGAGGTCAAACCTAAACACTTTCAATTGTATCCAATTAGGCAGGCCCTTGCACTACATAATTGATGGTAAATTTAAAGGAAATTTGACGAAAAATTGTATAGTGTATGGCCAGCCTAAGGCTAGCTTCCTGGTTGGACAAAGCAATCTCCTACCTCCCATAGCAGTCTAACCATACAGCTAGCAAGGAGACAGCTGCATTGATTTACCGCACTTGCATACATGCATTGTTTATAGCAGGGGGAGGCGATGTCAGAACAAGGTTCCAGTTTGACATAAGGCAAAGTAAAAAACTGGCATATGATGTGCATATATTACGAAACATGATAGGTGTACATTTTTTAAATTAGATCAGATTAGAACTGCCAATCTTTTATTACATTTTTATGGGCCAAGTTGTACCATTTGTGAATATTGCTGCATGGTAATTGTTGAAGAAATGATTGTACAGCCAAGCTTAGATTCCATAAACTTAGAACAGCTTGTGGGCTTTGTATATTTGTATGTACAGGGCTGCAGTAAGATTTAATGCAAACTTTAAAAAAAAAAAAAGTGTAACGCAAACCTGTGCTTTGTCCATGTAGGCTCGTCAGGAGCAAGATCTGAACCCACGATCTCTGCTGCATCTGGCAGCTTTTCTTGCTGAGCCACCTGCGATGCTGGACAGCATCCTGTCTGATTCCTTGGATAATCTTGCCTTGTGCATTGTTTCTTGTGAACCTTGAACTCCTTAGTCCTCCCATGAACCTCATGTTTAAGCCGTGCCTTAGCACTTCCAGTTTGCCAGATTATTGTGCACTTTTCAGCTGATCTCTTGCTTCTTTGCGTACCTGCAACTGTCTTTATCTCCACTACCACTTGTCATTGACCTGTGGCTTGTTCCTGAACTATGATTCCATTTGATCCCAACCTGCAACCATTTGTTTTTGACCTTTGGCTTGTTTACTTACAAGGCTTCTGCTTGATCACTACCTGCAAACCACTTGTTACCGACCTTTGGCTTGTTTACTTACTATGCTTCTGTTTGATCCCTGCTTGCTATATCTGTTACTGGACCCTGGCTTGTGCACCTTCTGGTGGGGTGATCCTGAGGACGTCAGCCAGGTACTTACATTCAGCAAAACCCATCTCCACCATCAGGAGCTCTGCTGAATACCGGTTAGTGCTTAGACCCTGCACATTGGGTGAGCCCGTGTCATCCGTCAGGATGACCTGCTTGTGTACTTATCCAGCTGATCTGTGGGAGCTTCTCTACTAGTATAGCTACTGGTCTGAGAGCTAGATCCATGACTATGACAAGGGAAACGCAAAAATTTTACTTAAATGGCTGGTCTACCAAATGCTTACCCATACTGCCTGTTTGCCAAAGACAAGTACAAGGAGTGAGTAACATGTGACTCACTACCTTTCCTGCCAGGTGAGAGCACTAATGTTAATGACTGGCGGCTCAAACGCCCAACACTGTCACCTGAAGGTTAAAAAGAGTTCTCAGCCATGAGTAAATGACTTGAGCTAAGAAAGGATTTCCTGTTTTTGTTCTTGGTAACAGAAGAAATTAGTGTGGGAGTGAAATGTGGATTTAAGCAGCTATTGGGGCCTTCATTTAAGTGAACTGGCTTCTTAGCCCTGCATTTAGAGCTATCCAGCATGTCAAAATGATCCAGTCTTATTAACAACTAAACTTGTATATATATCTCAATTTGTCCTTCAAAATCAAGCTTGGCCTTGCCTGTCAAGCCTTCCTTTCAGCTCTTTAAAACCACAAAGTTTTACATTTATTCCAGGTACATTAAAACAAAAGCTGTGCAAAGTCTTACAGTTTGTTTTCTTTAGAAAGCAGCCACAACTTAATTAGAAATGCCTGAACTATGTCAACCTATACAGGGAAGGATTGCTATAGATATGTTTGTATTGCACTGGAGTGGGAGCCATGTAGTTAGGGGTGTTTCACATTTAAAAACCAGATGGATTTATGATCTGAAATCTTATCCTCCATTTGGGCTAAATTTGGAATGCGATATAAATAACTTTATCAATAACAGTTGATAATTTGCCCTGGGTTTGTTACCCCTTTTATTGTAAAATTTCCCTACTTTGTATAGCAGGCCGATGGATATTTTTATTTACCATATTGTTTTTTTGGTTCATTTTTATGTATGTTTGGAAGATCATGTTATGATCTTTACTTTTTATATACAGGTGAAACTAGAAAAATTAGAATATCATGCAAAAGTTCATTTATTTCAGTAATGCAACTTAAATGGTGAAACTAATATATGAGATAGACTCATTACATGCAAAGCAAGATAGTTCAAGCCGTGATTTGTCATAATTGTGATGATTATGGCTTACAGCTCATGAAAACCCCAAATCCACAATCTCAGAAAATTAGAATATTACATGCAATCAATAAAACAAGGATTGTACATAGAACAATATCGGACCTCTGAAAAGTATAAGCATGCATATGTACTCAGTACTTGGTTTGGGCCCTTTTTGCAGCTATTACTGCCTCAATGCGGCGTGGCATGGAAGCTATCAGCCTGTTGCACTGCTGAGGTGTTATGGAAGACCAGGATGCTTCAATAGCGGCCTTCAGCTCTTCTGCATTGTTCGGTCTCATGTCTCTCATCTTTCTCTTGGCAATGCCCCATAGATTCTCTATGGGGTTCAGGTCAGGCAAGTTTGCTGGCCAATCAAGCACAGTAATCCCACGGTCATTGAACCAGGTTTTGGTGCTTTTGGCAGTGTGGGCAGGTGCCAAGTCCTGCTGTAAAATGAAGTCAGCATCCCCATAAAGCTCGTCTGCAGAAGGAATCATGAAGTGCTCCAAAATCTCCTGGTAGACGGCTGCGTTGACCCTGGACTTAATGAAGCACAGTGGACCAACACCAGCAGATGACATGGCTCCCCAAATCAACACAGACTGTGGAAACTTCACGCTGGACTTCAAGCATCTTGCAGTGTGTGCCTCTCCATTCTTCCTCCATACTCTGGGTCCTTGGTTTCCAAATGAGATGCAAAAGTTGCTCTCATCAGAAAAGAGGACTTTGGACCACTGAGCTGTTTTTCTTTAGCCCAAGTAAGACGCTCCTGACTTTGTTTGTTGTTCAGGAGCGGCTTGACAAGTGGAATACGACATTTGAAGCCCATGTCCAGGATCCGTCTGTGTGTTGTGGCTCTTGATGCACTGACTCCAGCCTAAGTTCCCAAAACTTTTGAATGGCCTTTTCCTGACAATCCTCTCCAGGCTGCAGTCATCCCTGCTGCTTGTGCACCTTTTTCTTCTACACTTTTCCCTTCCACATAACTTTCTATTAATGTGCTTTGATACAGCACTTTGGGAACATCCAACTTCTTTTGCAATGACCTTTTGAGGCTTTCCCTCCTTATGGAGGGTGTCAATGATGGTTTTCTGCACAACTGTCAGGTCAGCAGTCTTTCCCATGATTATGATTCCTACTGAACCAGACTGAGAGACCATTTAAAGGCTCAGGAACCCTTTGCAGGTGTTATGGCTTAATTAGCTGATTAGACTGGGACACTTTGAGCCGAGAATATTGCACCTTTTCACAATATTCTAATTTTCTGAGATTGTGGATTTGGGGTTTTCATGAGCTGTAAGCCATAATCATCACAATTGTGACAAATCACGGCTTGAACTATCTTGCTTTGCATGTAATGAGTCTATCTCATATATTAGTTTCACCTTTTAAGTTGCATTACTGAAATAAATGAACTTTTGCATGATATTCTAATTTTTTGAGTTTCACCTGTATTAATAAAGTTCCTATGTTGTTTTGTCCACAAGATGGCGTTTGTCTCTTCCCACTTGTGGTTTTTTTTATAGTTCTATATATTCTTTTTAGACCACAAGAAGGAGTTTTTTTCTCCACGTGGAAAGGTGTTCCTTTCAAGTTTAACCACTGGAGGTTGCCCTTATGTTTTTAGCTAGCAGGTGATGTGCACTTATATAACCTGATAAGAGTGACAGTCTCTGTATAGCCTATCCCCCAAAGATGTAATTTACAATGAAACGTGTAGGGTGTGGCCTAGACGTGACAACATCACGCAAGCTAGTCTATTGAAGCCGGCATTTTTTTGCAACCATCAGGCTGATAATATTTTCTTATTGGATTACAAGCGAATCTGCTACTTATATCTTGCTGGAGTTTATAATTTATTCCAATAAAGGACATTTTTAAAATTTGCTACACTATAGATGTATCTATTTTTTTTCAACCATGAACTGCTTTGAATGGGAGTGCACTGACCTGCAGATCTTATGAGAAGAGCAGTGGAAGGTGTAAGACCTAAAAGCGATTCTGACCATTTATAACTTTACGGTCCAACATATTTGGTAAGAGGCCTCTATCATTGATTACACACGGTGGTGGAAGCATACACATACACAGAAGCATATCTATAGGAATGGAAGAATCACATTTTCAGTTTTTGTGCACTGGCTTAATTTAATCACTTGGAATAAGGTGGACTTTTTCTTTTTATACAAGGATGGAGCCTTGCTCTTTATGTGGAAACACTGGTCTTTGTGCAGAGGTCCAATACACTACATGCAGGGTCAGACTATTAGCTCTGCAATCAGCAAAACTCATTCTCTCTTTAAATTGTAGTGCTCTAAGAGCTTGTTTTACATTAGCGTTTGGGGGCAGTAAAACCACACAGTTGGGTCACTTTTTTACCGCCTGTTAAACATCCCCTTGTTTTAGCTGCAAAGGCAATGGCTGAGAGTGTAAACATGCTGCTGCCGCAATGCTGTGCTTCGCAGCCACAGCAGGAATTATGCTCCCTGTCACCTTTTGATGGCACTATCACAAGCTGAAAGCAATCTGTTCAAGTGATTAGGGCTGATTGCAACAGCTCCACAAACGTGTACAATACATGCATTTGTGGTGCTGTAGTGCAACATTTAGGGGGTTTAAACAGGCAGTGAGAAACTATATATTCTATAGAGAATGCATGCTGGCAAGAGACATGCTTTCTGTTCCCTACTATCTAAAGAAAATGAACTGTGAAACTTTCCATACCTGTTGTTTTGATGCAACTGGAATGTAATAAGCTGATTTAGTTTAGTGTGGCTTTAATGTGATCGGTGGAATAACTGACCAGTAAGGTGGTTCAAGAGGCAGAAACTGGGCCAGACAGTGAATGATATACAATGTATGATGTAAATTCATCTACATATAATTTTGTATCTGTTTTGATGCAATGTTTTTACTGTGGGCAATCTCTCTGTTTTTTTTTTCATCAAAGAATCATTTTGACTTGCCTAGATTTGTGACATGTTTACTTAGAGTTTTCTTTTAGTTTTCTTGCAAATCCCACAAATACCTGTTGAGTCTTTCAGTGAAGCCCACCCAATGCAGCTTCCTGTAATAGTGTGGCAACGATGCTACAGTGCTCCTGAATTTAGAGCAGCGCTGCTACCTTCAGGAGGTGTGACTATCAGCATTGTCACTGCTGATTCACAAGCCTGCAGCTTGTCAATCAGCACCCAATCCCCAGTCCTGCCCACTGTTTTCTGGATTAACAGCACTGTCTCTGTTACTGAGACCCTCCCACTGTGAGCTGCAGTGTCTGGGAGGGGTAACATGTGACACACAAGTGAAGGAGGATTTGGCTCAGTTAGGGAAGGCAAATAGTTTTTTTTCCCTTTTCAAAATCTATATATAAACCATATATTCACCACACAAATGAGATGTAAAAATATATAAAAAAAGAAAAAAAAATCTAACACCTAAGTCAATAAATTAGTGCATAAAATATGTAAGCATGCAGCTACCTCATGAACCAAGGATGACTACCTCATGAACCAATGATGAATAAAAGCAGTGCAAAAAAAAAAAAAATATATATATATATAACACTATCAGAGTGAAATTATAACACAAAATATAACACTGTAAATATACACAAATATTTAAATCATTTGACATAAGTCCATCAACTGAAAAATGAAAATTGTGATGAAGTGCAAAGTCCTTATTGATCCACCGAAATCACCACGTGAACAACATAATGATAACTGAGTAAAGGGCAATCAGATATCACCATGTGCTCCAGAGGAAAAACTCCCCTAATTCAGTAGTACTCACCAGATATCGTGGCCCATCCAAACCTGATAGGCAATAGCGCTTGTGGTGAGTGTCAGCATGGTACAGATCATCAGTCAACAAGCGCTTCATCAATTAGAGACTGATATGATGGCGGGACATCCTCCAAACTATTACACTCCGTAATCAAGAAAAGATGTGAAAGGACTTATGTCAAATGATTTAAATATTTGTGTATATTTACAGTGTTATATTTTGTGTTATATTTTCACTCTGCTAGTGTTTTTTATATATATACAGTATGTATGTATGTGTGTATATGTGTATGTGTGTATATATATATATATATATATATAATTTTTTTTGCACTGCTTTTATTCATCATTAAATTAATTAATTTTTTGTTTACTTTATGAGACTTGTGCATTACATAGTAACTAGATTTGCCACTTACTTAGACTGTCATACAGAAGCCTTTAGTTGTACTTTAAACTGTTCAGAAGAGTGATGGAAGATTAAACTGGGTATACAGTATAAACAAGGGTTGATGATAATGTCTTCTCACTGACAAATTGCCCCAGACGCATAATGGATTTGTGACAAACATTTATTGCAGTGTTGGTACAATCCCATTACCTTCAGAAATATTTTACTAAAAGCATGCTTACATTAGAGCTTGATCAAACAGTTGTGTTTGGTGAATTACAGAAGAGACATTGAAAATACTGTGACATTTTTGCAATGTGCTGACTAGCCAGTTTAAAACACACATTACATTTATTACTGAGCTGGTGCTGTGTACCCAAGGATGTCACTTTAGTTGGTGTATTCAATAAGGCAGAGCATTGATGTGCAGTAACTTTAAGCAACAAAATGGACTTTACACGTTACCAAATGAGAGCAATCAGACTGACGAAAGTAAACCTACAAGGGCTCCCACTACTGAGATCTCCTGAAAAGGCTAGCTGCTTGACTGCCATGCTGATCCTGTGGCTTTACTACTTTTAGGGCCTATTCACACTGACCACTGCCCATGTGGTTAAATCCTGCGTTTTATAGTGCGGACTGGTGTGAACCAGCCCGTATGGTTACTGACCTGGAACAAATAGGCAACATGTAAACTCAGATGAAGCCAGAACCCTTGATAGGTATCTGGGTTCAGTTACTCCAAAAGTGTTGGAGCCACAGGGTTAGCACAACAGTCAGATAACTGGTGTTTTCAGAAAAAGTGAGCAATGGCAGGCCATATTTTTTTCTTGATACATTTTCTTAAACACGATTGTTGAGTTTGGTGGCATGACTTATTGCACTATGCAAATCACTTTGACTTTTTAAATAAGGACTGTAAAGTGACTTTTATATAAACCTAGAGTAAACAAAACAAAAACAAAAAAATAGTTGTTACCCACAATGACCAATCAGGATTTATCTTCCCTGGGAGCATTATCTAAGGAATTTGACTGGTCACTCTAGGCAACAATAGTGATTTTTTTTAATTATAGCTCCTGTATTGGACAAAGCCATGTTTAGCTGCTTTGAATTATGTTAAACCAAAGTAAAAGCCTGGAAAACAAGGATATAATTTGCTTGGCAACTGGAAGATACAAAAAGTCATAAAAACCTAACATATTACAAAAATTCAAGGAATTTATAATGCCACCAACAGTCTAAATGATTGTAGGTGTGCCTGGGCTAAAGAGCAGAGGCAGCTGGCAGTGCACCAGTAGGAATGTAATTTATTTCATTATTCTCAAGTAGCTTTATTTAAGCAATCACATAAGTGTGTAAGATGGGAATCTTCAGTGAAAACTACATGGTGAAAATTTTTTACTAAAATAAAAAAATCTTGGCAATATACCACATGAAGACATGTGCAAAAGTAAACTTTGAGGTAATATCACCTTTTCCAACGTTTTCTTATCCTCTGATTATGCACTCAAGAATAAATAGTGCTGGCAAAATGATGACTCCAGGTGTTTCCGAGTCTGCCGGTGGTTGGTATTTCTTGCATCCTTGTCAAACCTTTTTTCATGCTCCTGCTTTTGAGCCCCTTCTTGTGACAGTACCTGGTAAAACCTTTTCTCTATGCACAAAACAGAGATAATGGACAAACAGATGCCACTGAAACCTTAACAGGTGACAAATGCTTGGCTTTAGGCAACTCTAACGCGTGGCTCTTCCTCTGTTTCTTGGCTTAAGCTGGTATATGTTACTGAGGGCTCAAGTTGTGCACTAGCTGGCAGTTCTACAACAGGTCCTGATGGGTTGCGGAATTGCTTATACACTCGAGGATCCTGGGCCACGTAGGTCGTTGTGGAGAAATACAGCACCAGTCCTAGCAGAATTGTGCCAAAGGACAGAAGATAAAGTCCTGAAAACTGAACATTCAGAAAAAAACATTATTGTGAGCAGTTGGTACAAATGCAATGATCTAATATATGTGGTTAATGCAGCATTAAAACTATCATTTTGCTGACATGGTAGAGGCCTTTTCTTCACCCTTATAGTGCAACTGGCATTCTGTAGCTCTACATTCTGTGCTTTTTCACTTAACTGAATGCAATACTGTGGCTGAGCTGTATTTTAGGGTTGAGATTGGATGCATCACCCAATCTCAACAAAGGACTTATGTGTAGAGCATTGGTGTGGTATCTCATATGGTGGACAAATGTTCTGCTATTCTGTTATTTTATTTAAAAGAAATGCACCGGGGTATAAATAGCAGAGCTGACCCAGGCTTTACTACCCAATTACAGTGGCCTGTTCACATTGATGCCCGTGTTATGCTATGTGTTAGCATGCATGGCATTAAGGCAGCGCATTTATTTGAATTTCAACAGACCCAACATTTACCAATAAGGTGTATGTAGCACTTTTGGCAGAACACTGCACGGCAGGTACCTGTGTTGTAACACACGTCCATTGGCAAGGTTCATTTTGGTATCATGGAGAATGCAGTTGATGCCCATTGGCAAGGTTTTAGTGACATTCAGAATGAATGGTACCGCATCACTCTAAGGCACATCACTGTGCAGTTTCTTAAAGAAACATGGCTGATTGTTTCAAGTCTATGACTTGTCGTCAGCCTTATAGCCTGCTTTTTTAAAAAAAACAGTCAGCAGTGTACTGTATCCTTACAGTATCTCTTGGCTTCTGATTTACTGTTGCTAGCACAGCATTCCAACAGTCTTTCTCTTTGTTTTTTGTTTTGTGTCATACTATCATTAGGGTACTTGCCGGTCCAGGGATCCAGCAATGTCCTCACCCCGAGCCGACTCTTCAATCGGCTATCGGGTGCTGGTTCTGCCTGTGACGAACGTGGCGTCAGACCCCTGACCTTCTCACCAAACTTGTGACCGAAGGACTGGCCAATCTAAAACCACGATGTCACGTGCGTAACAATGCCACACCCAGCTGCACCCTGCACAAGCTAAATGGACCACAATCTATGTACCGGCAGCCTGGGAGCGATTGTTACTGGGTCAGGTTAATTACGCAATTAACCCTTCACACTGCCACCACCTCCTTTTTGTACAGAGAAAGTGGAAACTTGGCAATATCAGCTATAACACTATAATGGTTGAGATAATCATCTGTATAACATGGTCACCGCAGGCCGGTTATACAGAGGGTTAAACAAACACAGTAGCGCTCTTTTTAGAGGCAGGAATTCGTAAATTGCAATAAAGAGCTATAGAAACAGTTCAACACTTTCAGAAGGAAAGATTTATTACTAAAAGGTCAAAGGGGTGCAATAAAAATATTTACAGAAAAAAGATGTAACCAATATATATATAAATATACAGAGAACAACAGCCCAGCAAAGAGATAACAGAGAGGAGTTAGAGGGTTAAAGTACTTGCCAAAGTCCTGGGTTAGCAGATCAAGTTTCAGAGCGAAAGGGTACGGGTCTCCCCAGGTGGTTCTGATGTTAAAAGGGAGAATTCTTCAACTTCTCTCTCTTAGGCCTGACAACTCATTTTGTAGTTCCCCATCAGGGGGTGCCTCTGAAGTCAAGGACCAATACCCCATTTAGGGAGGGATCGTCTGGGCGTAGGCCTAAACTAGAGCCAAAATCTCTTATAGTTCATATTTTGGCTCATATCTTTCGATATGCACAAGTGACATTCCACCCGTGGGTAGACTATTATGCAGACACATCTGAGGAATAATTAGATATGAAATTATACACTGAATGGTTCAAGAGATCTACTTTTCTGCTTTCCTATGTATTCCAGCCAAGGAGAGTGACCTATCAAACTGTTTGTCTCCTCGTGGCCAATTTGAAGATATGCTTGGTTTTTATGTAAGTCTCTCATATTCCAAGATATGAGACAATGGATTTTAAAAGTGTTATCTGGTTCGTGCTTCCTTGGAATGTCTTTGAACTCCTGGGAAGGCTTGCGTTATCTCCTACGAGGTGTTATATTGCACAGCTCTCTTAGACAACCAGGCACTTCGGGGCTCCCTACTGTGCTCTGGCCTGCCTGCGACACTTCCAACACCCACACCATCCAGATGTCACTGTGGCTTTCAGAGATGGAGGGGGGGAATGATGGGACAAAATGGAGATTTCTTAACAAAATGGTGGGCTGCGTCCTTCACTGTGTGTACGCTTGTTACACTGCCATCTTGGCTAAGGGAAACCGGCAGCTGGTCTCCTACTGCACATATGCGAAGCGAGCTGCGCTTTGTGAATGGGCCGCAGTATTCTGGGATCTGTAAAGTGTCCCAGAAGGCTGCAGAGGGGAAGTAGGGGGGTGAACTTGCCGCAGCGAACTGAGCCGGAAGTGGGAGCGGATAGCTGTCAAACCAGGTACCTGCTCCCCCCCCCAAAAGGTACCAAATGTGGCAGTGGAGGGGGGGAGGGAGGCAGATAATCTTTTGGGTGGAACTCTGTTTTAATATTGTTACATGGGTAAGGTCAATTATGTTTTTACTAAAATAAAACAATTGAAAACAAACACAACTTCTCTCCCAGACTTTTACACAAGCAGGTACTGGTCGGGTCCATCTGACCATTTTTCAGGCGGACTCAATCGGACCCTCTATTCTCTATGGTGTAGTGGATGTAAGTGGACTTGTGTTCATTTACACCCACCTACCTCCAATCCAATCTGGCAAAAACAAATGGAAGGGGATCTGTTCCCCTATGCCTGGGCAGATCAGATTGGAGGACAGTCAGGTGTAAATGTACAGCCAGCCCATTTACATCTGACTGCCCATAGAGCAGTGTCTGCTTAGGCAGAGCGGACACAGACCTGTAATCCACCCTCTCTTCTCAGCTCAGCAGGGGATCATGTGTCAGATCCCCTTCTGAGAAAAACAGATCTGGCCCCTGTGAAAGGGGCCTTACAACACTGCTTGAGAATTCAGTGGAGCAGGGGAAGAATTATCAGCTCAAATAGAGAGCTTGGACCTCACCAAATAGCAGATAAATAGGTGTATTTATGTACTTGCAATGTTTTTAAACACATAAAACATAAGGAAATGTGAATGTATTGCAGGAATTTTACTATTTTATGTTGTCCAAGCATGCATTTTAAGATTTTAAGCTGTATATCTCACATTCTTCTACAAAACGGAGTCAACTCAGTTAGGTTAAGCCAGCATGTAGATCTTCCACAGAAGGGTTAGAAATATTCCCTTGATGCTTAATTTAATTACTGAATAGAATGTTTGCCATCTAATAAATTATTATTTGGTTACCTGGCCTTGAAAAAGATTATACCTTGAACGATAATCACATTGCCAGATTTCATATGATAAACCTATTAACATAATTCATAGCTCTAAATACTCTAGCATTCTAGCATTTTTTTACTTAAAGGATAGATTCACCTTTTGACCAAAAACAATAAAATGCACATTTTTTTTCAGGTAAAAAAATGTGCATGTATTATTTTTGGTTGCAGGAGCCTGTAAAGCATTGCACCAGCGATCAGCAGATCGCTAGTGCCATGCAGGTCTCCTGCAGACCAGTCAGTATAACTGCTTGCCCATACTGGATGTACGGGCAAGCAGATATACTGACAGGAAGACTCAATGAACTACCATATGACTCCACAGCGCCATGGTAGTTCATTGAGAGCTACAAGCCGACAGCTGCTAAGGCTCTCGGGACTTGCAGTTCATTCATTCACAGAAACACTGTAAATGAATGACATGACTGTGTGGGCGAAGCCTCATACAGCCACGCTATTTTTAAACAAAAAGAGTTTTTATGTCAAGGACCAGGTCTCCTAAAATATGTAATACCCAAGGCATAAATGATGTTGCAAATTGGTATTGCTGCTTCAAATGGCTGATTTTAATGCCTCAAAATACTGAAAGTTGTCTCTGCAGTCTTCAACTTCCAGTGCCATAACTGGCCCATTGCTGCAGCCTCCTGTGTAATCAACATCATCAGAAAGATTCAAAGATTTTTACTTAAACCTCTTCATGCCCAAAAAGGGCTGAACATGACCTACCTTAAATCACAAAGCATTGAATATTTTTGTCCAGGCTCCCAAGCTCAAGATGGGATTGATCTGTTCAGTGGTGGTGTCCCTGCCAGGGGGTCTTTCTAGCAATTATAATTATTAAAGATGCATACCTCCATATGCTCATTTACCAGGGGCACCAGCAGTTCTTGTCCATGGTAGGGGAAAAGCATTACCACTTTGCAGGCTTGCCACAGCTCCTTGGGTATTCACCTGGATGCTGGCACTGTTGTTAGCCACTTTTAAGGTTGAGAGCGATACCTAAATGATCTTTTTTTTATTACGTGCAGTCTTACTTGGAACTGGAGTCCAATCTGTCCATCACCATTTGGACTCTGATGGAGTTTGGGTAGATTTTATATTGTGAGCCTGGAATACTTGGGTGTGATCTTGAATACCAAGTAGGCCAAAGTGTCCTATCTGTCAGAAAAAGCATGGTAACTACTACTTCAGGTTCACCTACTGTTTGCTTGCAAATAGTTGTCCATTCTCCACTTGCATGCAAGTTTTGGGTTTCATGGTATTGGCCATTAAAGGGATTCCTTGTGACAGACCCAACTGGGACAGGGGCTTTTGGAGGGGACTATGGGCTAGCTTTCTACCCACTGATTATGATCCATGGAGGAGACCAGGGATTTTGTCTGCATTTCCCAGTCAGAGCATGGAGGAGAGCCGGGTCCTGAAACCCTTTGACTGGCTGGGAGTATCTACTGGGATTATGCAGCCAGGAGGTCCCCAGAACAGTGGTGCATTTGCAGAAACATTGTGTTGGATAATCGTGCAGACATGCCTTCACCAGCCAGGGATAATGAACTCTTCTTGGGCATATTTCTTATCTTGCCTCAGCTGGTCCTCAAGAGCTGCATAATGCAGCATTTGCCCATTTTGCCTTGGCTGCTACCAACTTTATATTAACTTTTTATATTATTTCTGTCAAAGATGTACCACTCAGTAACCTAGATCCAAGTTGAATCTGGGGTGGGACATTTAGAAATGAGTGTTGTAATATACTTTATGTATCCAGGCATGTGGAATTGTTTCCGGGCATTCTGGGGGGCATGCCCTGGCTAATAAAGACTTATTGTGGACAATTTTTCCAGCACATAGACAAGGGAGGTAGGGTGGGGAATTCCTGTGACTACTACCCATACTGATAAGACTTGTCTAGGTTCCTAGCTGTTAATTAGACTAATGTTTAAAGGTTGCATTGTCATATTATTACTTGTTCTATGTTTTATCTTATCTATGCTAATATCCCCAAGAGGGGAATGTCCTCCTAGGGGTGTAAAGTATATGTATAGGTTTTAATAAACAGTTATTCCTTTTGGTTTTACCTCAACATCTTGTATGTGTAGGATGCTTGGGGTAAAGGGCTGGTATTAGCCATCAGTCTGTTGGAAGGGTTTGGAGGGCAGGAGGCACTGTTTGGCGGAGGCACCCAGTCACGTTGCCAGGTGGTCCGTCACATTCCTTATGTGCAACACCACAACAGAAGGTTGCACCGCAAGATTCTGTTACAGTGTAACAAGTCTCCCCTGTCTCTAGACAGGGAGATCAGGGTAAAATGCCTAATGAAGTCATCTTCAGTTTCATGGCTCCGGTCTCCCCTGCTGCTAGCTGGGAATTAGTTTCTCCCTTTATGCTGGAAAATAGAAACAAAAGAAGCCAGCCTGCATTGCTGGGAGGAAGTACTGGGTCTCTGGTCTGCTTAAGCTCATGGATGCACTTGTGGCTGTGGAATCATCAAATCTAGGCCTACCTGCTGGTAGAAAGTTTGCTATGACTGCCATTCTGGATAGAAATTGGTCCTATTTCAGTGTCCTCTGGTGCTGCTGCCACTTGCTTGTATGCTTATCCAGGGAGTTACACACGTTCCTCGAGTCAGGCCACCGTTGTCGTCATGGGATTTTAACCTGGTATTGTCAATGTTTCAGAAAACATCTTTCAAGGATATTGGGGAGATCCTGCTGCTAACACTCATTCAGAAAATGGCCTGTATACTAGCCATTACTTCTAAAGACTCATAGCTGGTTATGTTGTCATGCAAGTCTCCATTTTTGTTTTTTTATGAAGACCACTTTTTTTCTGCTCAAGGTGGAATCAACTTTTCAGTTAAATGAAGACATTGTGATTTTATTACTTTGTTCCTAACCTTATATTATTTGTATGTATTCAGGATTATTAGGGTGTTTTGTAATGTTATGTATGTATTTTGTAGATCTGATTCCCTGTAAGTGGTTGTAGAGGACCCACATAAGGGCCTTGCATAAATGGCTGCTACTATTTAACTTTGGACCAAGTGAACTGTTGTCCAAGCTTGTCAAGCATTAAGATTCAGCTTTCCGGTTACAGCACATCCTACAAGAGTGGAAAGTACATTCTGCAATTTCCATTATTAACCTCCATATTCTCAGGTTTGTAAGGCAACTACTTGGTCATCAGTTCATACATTTTAACACGTTTTACAAGGTGTATGTAACAGCATCAGCTGATGCCAGTTATAGTGTTTGCAAGGCCTTGCTCATCTAGCTTTGCTGCTGCCTGCATTTAAATATTTTCTTTTTTTGCACTGCTATGTCATTTCACTGAGCTTGTTTCACAGTGTGTGGGGGGTTAAGGCCACCAGCAGGGACCATCCCTGGGCTGTCTTTTGTTTTTTGTTTAGTTGTACCTAGTATCTTACTCCTGCAGGTAGCACTATAGGTGATGTAAGTGATGATCTAAAGCAGGGGTCTCCATACTTTCTAAAGAAAGGGCCAGCTTACTGTCCTTCAGACTTTAGGGGGGCCGGAGTGGTCAGTGAGAGTAGAAAATGTTCCAGCGAAAGTGGGAGTAAAAAACAGATGACATAGTGCTTGTAGTCAGTGGAAGGAGGATTAGTGTCCAATCATTGGTATTCGTTGGAGGAATAGTGCCCCATCACTGGTATTTGTTGGAAGAATAGTGCCCCATCATTGGCATTAGTGGGATGAATAATGCCCCATCATTGGTGACAGTAGGAGGAACAGTGCCCCATCACTGTTATCAGTAGGAGGAATAGTGCCCCTTAACCAATTGCCCTCCTGAGGCTTTACCCCCTTCATGGCCTGGCCATTTTTTGCGTTATGGCATTGCGTTACTTTAACTAACAATTGCGCGGTCATGCAACGCTGCACCCAGTGAAACTTATGTCCTTTTTCCCCACAAATTGAGCTTTCTTCCAGTGGTATTTGATCGCCTGTGCGGTTTTTATGTTTTGCGCTATGAGCAAAAAAAGATGGACAATTTTGAGAAAAAAAACTATATATTGGACTTTTTGCTATTAAATATGTCCAGTAAAAATTTTTTTAAAAATCACATTTCGTCATAAATTTAGGCCAAAATGTATTCTGCGACATGTCTTTGCTAAAAAAATGATGATTAGTGCCCTGATGATCGGTGCCCAGCAGTGCCACCCACCAGTTGCGCCCACCTGTGCCCAGCAGTGCTCCCTCCTGTGTCCAGCAGTGCACCCACCTGTGCCACCCAGCAGTGCCACACACCTGTGCCCAAAAGTGCCACCCACCTGTGCCCACCAGTGCCACCCACCAGTGCCCATCAGTGCAGCCAAGCAGTGCTGCCAGTCAGTGCCCAGCAGTTGCACCAGTCAATTCCTGGCAGTGCCGCCAGTCAGTGCCCAGCAGTGATGCCAGTCAGTGCCACCTATCAGTGCCACCTATCAGTGCTGTCTATCAGTGCTGCCTATCCGTGACACCTCATTAGTGCTGCCTATCAGTGCCGCCTATCAGTGCTGCCTATCAGTGCCGCCTAATAGTGCCCATCAGTGCAGCCTTATCAACGCACATCAGTGAAGGAGAAAAATTACCTGTTTGAAAAATTTTATAATAGAAACAAAGAAACCTTTTTTTTTCACATTTTTACAATTTTTGTTTATAGCGCAAAAAGTGCCCAGCGGCGATTAAATACCACCAAAAGAAAGCTCTATTTGTGAGAAAAAAATGCTAAAAATTTCATATGGGTACAATCTTGCATGACCACGCAATTGTCAATCAAAGTGCAACAGCGCTGAAAGCTGAAAATTGGCCTGGTAAAGAAGGGGGTATAAGTGCCCGGTAGGCAAGTGGTTAATGTGACAACAGAATCAAATAGATTTGTTAAACTGACGTTCTCATTGGAAGAACATTTAAACTACCTGTTCAAGAAATTTTACCAGTGACAGAAAACCTGGTGGTGGGCGTCAGTATTTTTGTGTTGCCTAGGGCAGCTCAAAACCTAAATACACTGGCCACAGCTCAGGTTCCATGCCACCATTTCTTTTCTGATGTCATCAGGAGCTGACTTTCTCTTCCGGGTTCTGCAGTCGACCCAGGATGTTAACCACATGCCGCCCAGCCACTGTAGAAATACGGCGGCACGGCTGGGCAAAACCACGTTTTAAAACGTGTGTTTTCAAAACAGGTAGGGGGCGCGTGTGAGGCGCGCCACCACTCTACCTGTCCCGCCGATCACGGTCGCGGATGTCAGTCGCTGGGTCACAGCCGATCGTTACTGGCTGTGTCTCGGCAATTAGCGGCAATCACTGACAGAGAGCAGGGCTGCAGTAGCTCTGCTCTCTGTCAGTTCCCTGACAGCTCCTGACATGCTGATCGGGACAGAAGAGTTTATCTGTCAGGATCAGTGTGTCTCCGTGCAGTACACACCCCTGCCCCCTAGTAAAACACTCCCCTCACACAGTTAACCCTTTCACTGAATAATAAAGTTAACCCCTTCCTTCCCAGTGCCATTAGTACAGTGTCAGTGTTTTTTTTTTTTTTGCACTGATCACTGTATTGGTGTCACTGGGGATGTCAGTGACCTCAAGTCAGTTCCCCTCCAGTGTCAGAATGTGCGCCGCAGTCCCGCCATAAGTCTCTGATCGCCACCATAAGTCACTGATTGCCGCCATAAGTCGCAGATCGCCGCCATTATTAGTATAAAAAAAAATTATAAATCCCAGCATCTTTCCCGCCATTTGTAAACGCTATAACTTTCAAGTAAACCAATTAATTTACACGTATTGGGTGTTTTTTTTTTATCAAAGACATGTCGCAGAATGCACTTTGGCAGAAATTTATGACTAAATTTGATTTTTACATTTTTTTTACTGGACATGTTGTATAGCAAAAAGTCCAAAATATTGTTTTTTTTCCTCAAAATTGTCAGCCTTTTTTTTATAGCGCAAAAAATAAAAACCGCACAGGCGATCAAATACCACCAAAAGAAAGCTCAATTTGTGGGAAAAAAAGGATGTAAAGTTCATTTATGTACCGTATTGCATGACCGCGCAATTGTCCGTTAAACTAGAGCAGCGCTGTATAGCAAGAAAATGGCGTAAATTGCAGTATCTATACCATAGTTTGTAGACGCTATAACTTTCACACAACGCAATCAATATACACTTATTCGGATTTTTTTTACCAAAAACATGTAGCAGAATACATTTTGGCCTAAATTTATAACGAGTTTACTATATATTTTTTATAGCTGAAAGTAAAAAATATTGTTTTTCTTCAAAATTTTTGGTCTTTTTTTTGTTTATAGCATGAAAAATAAAGAGCGCACAGGTGATCAAATACCACCGAAAGCTCTATTTGTGTGAAAAAAAGGACTTAAATTTTGTTTGGGTGCAGCATTGCATGACCGCGCAGTTATCAGTTGAATTAGTGCAGCGCCGAGTAGCAAAAAGAGGCCTGGTCACTAAGGGGGGTAAATCCTCAGGAGGGCAAGTGGTTAAGATGCCACTGTGAGTTCCCACTGCTGCAGCCTCCTGGGATATGTGACAAGGATACTGCAGGAGGCTGAGGAAGCAGGGACAAGTCATTCTTGCCTAGCTGAGAATGGTGGCTGGGCTGGACAAAGAAAGGTAAACAAAAAAATGAATTGCAATTTTATATTGTGGAATGACAAGGAGGAGGACTAAAGTGGATCTGGGGAGTGGAGATCAGCTTTAAACTTCACCAGCAATATGTTTTATGCCAGGGCACAGGGATTTTAATCTTCAATTTGCAGTTTAAGTGCATTTGTCTGGAGTGAACATATAATCTCAGGGAAAGAAAGAAAGAAAGACGATTTCTTCAGCATTCATTACAGAACACAGTGCTGTAGTATTCTTCTACCTGTAAGTGTACTGCCTCCTTTGGGGTATAAATCTCTCCAGTTGCTATAACCTTGTACACTTTAGGAATCCCAGTTTAACAAAATGTTTACTTAGGCTGCAAGGTCTTGCCTGATGTTGCAGATTTGTTGGTTATCCTTGCCTGCGTCTCATTTTGGGAGATACATAGGTAGAAGAGAATTTTTCATTCTTACCAAAAAACCCTGAGGATATGACCAGATTGTTTCCCTCTAATTTTGTTCACTGCTTTCTACAACTGTGTTCTCTAGCATGTGCAAAGGTATAGCCACTAAAGGGAGTTGATCCAATTCTTTTGATTGCATAGTATCCAAACCTCATAAAAGCTGCAGTACAAGAATATTAGAATGCTGCCTTCTTCAGTGAACTACTGAAGATTTTGTTTCTATGAATTTGAAATGTACATATTTAGGGTCAAAGAATTATGCTTTACACAAGATGGCAATTTGCTCATCTCTAGTGCCCAATCATTTACTTAAATTGCTACGTGTGGGTCCAGTGAGGCAAAAGTATACTTCAAGTGTGTACTTTAAAGTGACAGGTTTAGCTTCAGCTGCACTGGATCAAGGACTGATATAATATATAATATAATATAATATATATTATATAATATACTGTAGGACAAAAAACTAATTTGTTATAGTGTATAGTACCTATCACATGGTTCTTTTGCCTGAAACAATCCTCTACTGCAATGGCTCGTAAGACTGTAAGGTGGGCCTCAGCTGTGTGTTCTGCTATTCGGTCTAATAAAACACAGTTTTTTGCATAAATGGTGTGTAATAAATACATTCAGTCAGCTGTTGCACAGCATATAATGTAGATCATTCATGAATATTATATGTGATACATGAGACCTTGGTGAAAGAAGTTTGAAAACTGCTGCTCTAGTCGGGATATAAACACTGGGTCACCAAAGTCAGAAGCTGCAGTAATTGATATAATAGATACATTGTAACCGTGAAAGCGTCTAAACAATTCATTTGTCAGAACAGAGTAAGTTAAAACATTCCTTCAACTTATTACAGCATGAAAATTAATTTGCCACAAAGGAACTTTGTTAATCAACAGCCTTTTAAACTTGAAAGTTTCACTGATGAGAGCTGTTAACTGCTATTGAATATTTTTCTATCATTTGTTCTTGGATTGAGAGTGCAATAAAGGAGTCCTTTATATGCAGTGTTTTTTGGCATGAGAAGTTTTTCTCCATCATTTTTTGCTTTGTGCCCAGCAGCAGACTTCATTGTCGGAGAACACAGTCAGATTGTGTTTTCATACTTCCATTTCTCCTTATGTCACTAGCAGACTAATAGCTCTTTCCGTATCAGAATATTGTAGAGATTTGTCTGTTTATTGTGCATAAATAAGCTCATTGTGCTCTTAGTCTGCATGCAGGTATGAGGCAATAATAGACATCCTGCTATTTTTAAATGGCAATGTAATGCTATAAGAAACTGTATACTACTGTAAAAGCATAGAGTAAGACACAGGGGGGAGATTTACTAAAACTGGTGCACTCAGAATCTGGTACAGCTGTGCATGGTAGCCAATCAGCTTTCTAACGTCAGCTTGTTCAATTAAGCTTTGGTAATAAAACCTGAAAGATGATTGGTTTCTATGCAGAGCTGCATAAGATTTTGCGCTCTCCAGTTTTAGTAAATCACCCCCACATATTCCATATCCTTGCTTCTTTCAGGCATGAATGTTTTAGTGTATGTTTCAATTTTGAAATAGAACACCCTCTTTTCTGAATATGCAAAAAAACAAAGCCAATGAAATAAAAACAATATTTTGTTCTATCAAAAAAGTCTGTAAACCAAAACTGCTTTCCTTTTCTTTTTGTGATCTGGTGGACATTAACAAAGTAAAAATCTAAGTACGTTTTGCCTGGAGCTGGGCTTTAACTGTGCCTAAGCAGTGAAAATGTATAATTTTTTCTTAAATTGCTCCGGAAAATTAGCAGTACACTTTATGGCATATGAGTGTATCTTGATACTCCTGTACTGTACCTATTAGCTATATACTGTATCTACACTAGATCATCTAAGGCACTGCTGCCTCTGACTGCTAGTCTCAGGAGATTGGTGATGTTAGCACTTGGCTGCTAACCATTCCCTTAGCCAGGGAGAAAGCTGTAGCTAAGAACCTGCAGTGCAAGGATCTTCCCGCGTCTGCTATATTCATTCTGTGGATGTGTGACCTTTCATTACCTCTCCTGAATCTATTTGACTATTATCCCACCAGTCATCAGATCATCAGTCATCAGAGGGGCAGCTGAAAATCCACCATTCGAGCTTCTGGTAGAGTGAGGTAAAAGTGTTAACCCTCCTTGCAGGGGCAGGTGCAAGTTTGGCTGTCATTACAATTTTGGCTTCACTACCTAAAAAGCAACTGACCTAGAGCAAAAGTGAGGGCAGTCTGAAGGATCTGAGCATCTACCCTACATGCTTGGTCCATGTGAGATACCCAAATATATATGCAGATGTGTGTGTGTCAGGAATGGACTTGCCAATAGTGGTGGGACTCACCTGCCTTGTGGGCTGCAGTACCAGGGCTGGCCTGTGGGTGCTCTCAACAACCAGAGGTTCACTTCGGCAATTAGCCATCACCTGGGGCTGATTGCAGGTGGTGTATTTAAGGGATGGCCAGACCTGCAGTCTGTGCCTTGGTGTGTGTTTTTCCATGGGCCCCTGTATCTTGTAACCTGCATTCCTGTTCCTGTTTCTGCCTGACTTGTTGCCGACCCTGCCTGATCCTGACCTCTGCTGACTTCTCCTGTTTGATCCCTGGCTTGTGACCCTGACCATTCTCTGCCTGACCCCCTGTACCTACCTGTCCGTTAGTTGCTGTACCTGGCTCGTGACCTGACTACTCTCCACCTGCTCCTCCTGTACCTACCTGCCCAATAGTTATCGACCCGGCCTGCCTGACTACGTTGTGCTCTATATGTGTATGTACCTGTGTATCTATATCAGTTTAGGTTTGGGTTTGTTTCACCTTGTTGTATGTATTTGTGTTAGCTTGGGGTTTGGTGCACTGCATTTATATTTGTATTGTTAGTCTTAATAAATTGTCTTATTTATACCATATCTGAAGCCTGCGTTTCCCTGTGTCAGTTCACATACCTCTGGTCATACCCGCATCCCTGACATTGTGTATGTGTGTATTAAAGGGCAGCACCAAAACAAGGTAGAATAAATCAATCTATGAATAGAGGAGATGAACCTTTCATTTATCCACCCATCCTTCATTCATAGATCACCTTTTATTGACAGAAGCTTCTGTACAGCTTCTATGAATGAAGGAGGGGGGTGGAAAGGGTGGGCATAGTCTGACACTTAACACTCTTCATGACTGTATATGACAAGTCCCTTGGCTCTAATAACCCATGCAGCACTGGGAGACTACGGTGGCAGAGGTGGAGGATGGAACATTTCAACTAAAACTGAAACCATCAGCACAAGGGACACATCACGTTGACTATAAGTAATGCCTCCTGTGCTGATTTTCTAAACCTTTTTGATGACATCTGGGCTTTAAAATGTATGTATTGCCAAAACGTGTTTTTTTTTTTTTTGCACAGAGAACACTAAAAACTCCTGTCAGTTTATTTATATATATATTTTTGCTGTCTGTTCCTCTCTTCTTTTCCTGTCCTGTAGATGCAAGTGAGAAGAAAATGTGAGAGAAAATCTCTTCTTAGTCAATTGTCACTGAAACAGTTGCTTCCATCGGAAGATTTATCCTCACTCTTTTGTCTTGGTAGCATTTTGGAAAATTTTAAAGGTTCCGTCATCCAATGTCTTGTTTACAGTTGTCACCAAAACAAAGAAAAAGGCACACAAACTGTTATTAAAACCTTTGAATAGTAGATTATTGGCACCATGGTCCTGAGGTTTACTTGAATGATAATTTTATATTACTATTTTTATCTAACTGTATGAAGGTGACTAAAACTGTTATGAATACTAGGTTGGCACCTTCAGGGATTTCCATGGTCACCTTGGGTTGTGATGGAAACTGTCAGCAGTTGGTTCAAGCAGCCTTCTAGAACCAGTCCTGACTGTTGTGCTAATCCAGTGGTAGTCTAAAAATCCCCACAATTTTGAGCCAGCATATTTTGTTTCTTTAAGCCCCAATGAAGAGGGAAGCTTAACTCCTAAAATTTGCTTGCTTCTGTATTCAATACATTTTTGGAATAAACGGTATACTCATATATATTACGGTCTGGTAGCTTCAGTTCTAGATCTAGCCAAGCAGTATAAGCCTGACAGATGATCTAACCCTTGCCCATCTATTGAAACTAAAAATAGTGTGATGATATACAGTATCTCACAGAAGTGAGTGCACCCCTCACATTTTTGTAAATATTTTATTATATCTTTTCATGTGACAACATAAAGAAATGACACTTTGCTACAATGTAAAGTAGTGAGTGTACAGCTTGTATAACAGTGTAAATTTGCTGTCCCCTCAAACTAACTCAACACACAGCCATTAATGTCTAAACCACTGGCAACAAAAGTGAGTACACCCCTAAGTGAAAATGTCCAAATTGTGTCCAAAGTGTCAATATTTTGTGTGGCCACCATTATTTTCCAAAACTGCCTTAACCCTCTTGGGCATGGAGTTCACCAGAGCTTCACAGGTTGCCACTGGAGTCCTCTTCCACTCCTCCATGATGACATCACCGAGCTGGTGGATGTTAGAGACCTTGCTCTCCTCCACCTTCCATTTGAGGATGCCCCACAGATACTCAATAGGGTTTAGGTCATGCTTGGCCAGTCCATCACCTTTCCCCTCAGCTTCTTTAGCAAGTCCGTGGTCTTCTTGGAAGTGTGTTTGGGTTCGTTATCATGCTGGAATACTGCTCTGCGGCCCAGCCTCCGAAGGGAGGGGATCATACTCTGCCTCAATATGTCACAGCACATATTGGCATTCATCATTCCCTCAATGAACTGTAGCTCCTCAGTGCCGGCAGCACTCATGCAGCCCCAGACCATGACACTCCCACCACCATGCTTGACTGTAGGCAAGACACACTTTTCTTTGTACTCCTTACCTGGTTGCCACCACACACGCTTGACACCATCTGAACCAAATAAGTTTACCTTGGTCTCATCAAACTGTTTGCGGGCTTTCTTGTGCATCATCTTCGGAAGAGGCTTCCTTCTGGGATGACAGCCATGCAGACCAATTTGATGCAGTGTGTGGCATATGGTCTGAGCACTGACAGGCTGACCCCCCACCCTTTTAACCTCTGCAGCAATGCTGGGAGCATTCATGCATCTATTTCCCAAAGACAACCTTTGGATATGACGCTGAGCACGTGCACTCAACTTCTTTGGTCGACCATGGCGAGGCCTGTTCTGAGTGGAACCTGTCCTGTTAAACTGCTGTATGGTCTTGGCCACCATGCTGAAGCTCAGTTTCAGGGTCTTGGCAATCTTCTTATAGTCTAGGCCAGTGGTCGGCAAGCCGCGGCTCGCGAGCCACATGCGGCTCTTTACCCACTCTAATGCGGCTCTTCTGTGTGCCGGGCGCCTGCTCCCCTCCCTCCTCTCGGTCGGCCGCTCCCCTGCCTCCTCTCGGTTGGCCGCCCCAAAAGTCCGCGCGGACCTTTTAATCCGGCCTGCGGATGTGGCTGTCAGGATGTGTGTAGGCGGGGCAGCGTGCCGAACGTGAGGGGAGGGGAGCTAGGCTCCTCTCACAGTCCGCCCTGAAGACCAGAACGGCGCGGGAAGACAGCGAGAGGAAAGGTAAGTGAATTGACACGGGGGACTTGGCTTACTAGAAGGGGGGGGGGAATAGTACTGTGGGGGATGAAATACTATATGGGGGGATGAAATACTATATGGGGGGATGAAATACTATATGAGGGATGAAATACTATATGAGGGATGAATTACTATGGGGGATGAATTACTATATGAGGGATGAAATACTATATGGGGGATGAAATACTATATGGGGGATGAATTACTATATGAGGGATGAAATACTATATGGGGGATGAAATACTATATGGGGGATGAAATACTATATGGGGGATGAATTACTATATGGGGGATGAATTACTATATGAGGGATGAAATACTATATGAGGGATGAAATACTATATGGGGGGATGAAATACTATATGGGGGGATGAAATACTATATGGGGGGATGAAATACTATATGAGGGATGAAATACTATATGAGGGATGAAATACTATATGGGGGGATGAAATACTATATGAGGGATGAAATACTATATGAGGGATGAAATACTATATGGGGGGATGAAATACTATATGAGGGATGAAATACTATATGGGGGGATGAAATACTATATGGGGGGATGAAATACTATATGAGGGATGAAATACTATACGTGGGATGAAATACTATACGTGGGATGAAATACTATACGGGGGATGAAATACTATACGGGGGATGAATTACTATGGGGGATGAATTACTATATGGGGGATGAATTACTATATGGGGGATGAATTACTATATGGGGGATGAATTACTATATGGGGGATGAATTACTATGGGGGATGAATTACACTATGGGGGATGAATTACTATATGGGGGATGAATTACTATGGGGGATGAATTACTATATGGGGGATGTATTTTCAGTTTTAAAAATGTGGCTCTCAAAATAAATTTCAATCATGGTTTTGGCGAGATTTGGCTCAGTTGAAAAAAAAGGTTGCCCACCACTGGTCTAGGCCATCTTTATGTAGAGTAACAATTCTTTTTTTAAGATCCTCAGAGAGTTCTTTGCCATGAGGTGCCATGTTGAACTTCCAGTGAGCAGTATGAGAGAGTGAGTGATTAAGACAAAATTTAACACACCTGCTCCCCATTCACACCTGAGACCTTGTAACACTAATGAGTCCCATGACACCCGGGAGGGAAAATGGCTAATTGGGATCAATTTGGACATTTTCACTTAGGGGTGTACTCACTTTTGTTGCCAACGGTTTAGACATTAATGGCTGTGTGTTGAGTTATTTTGAGGGAACAGCAAATTTACACTGTTATACAAGCTGTATACTCACTACGTCACATTGTAGCAAATTGTCATTTCTTCGGTGTTGTCACATGAAAAGATAGAATAAAATATTTATATAAATGTGAGGGGTGTACTCACTTCTGTGAGATACTGTACATCCAAATAGGATGTATATTGGTTAATTATATTGAAGCTAAATTCTGGTCATTAATTCCCCCTTACCATCCTCTACCTAATTGCTGGGTTGGCTTAACTACTTGCCGACCCACCACAGTAGTTTTACTGCGGCAAGGTGGCAGCTACAGGCACCAAGAATGTATTGGTCTGTTTCTGGGTTTGGGGCACGTGCGCACCCCCGTCACCTGTTGCCCTGTGATTTGACACAGCAGGAGTGCATCAACAGACCCCGCTCAATTTTTATGGGCGGGACCTGCTGATCAGCTGTGTTAAATCACAGCCAAGAACTCTGTGGTAGCAAGCAACACAGAGCTCTATACAGAGGGAGCACTGGCTTTGTTTTTCCCCCTGCTAAACAGGGAAAAAGAAATAGATCTGTAGTACAAAGCAGCACACCGTAACCACATTAACACTAGCTAGGCACACAGTTAAGCCATTGATTGCCCCTAGATGTTAACCCCTTCCCAGGCAGTGTCATTAGTACAGTAACAATGTATATTTTTAACACTGATCACTGTATTAATGTCACTAGAGATGTCAGTGTCATTTAGTCAGTTCCCAAAAAGTGTCAGGTTGCCTACCGCCCAGCATCACAGTCTCCTGCTAAAAGTTGCTGATTGCTGCCATTACTAGAATAAAAAAACAAAACAAATTCTAGTATATATCCCGTAGTTTGTAGATGCTAAAACGTTCAGGAAAACTAATTGGTATACAGTTATTGAGACTTTTTTTTTTTTTTACAAAGACATGTAGCAGAATACATTTTGGCCTAAATTCATGAAGAAAGTTATATATTTTTTTAATTTTATCAAAATTTGAGGACTTTTAATGGAAAAAAAAGTAAAAACACAGTGGTGATCAAATACCACTAAAATAAAGCTCTGTGTAAAAAAAAAAAAAAATCATACAAATATAATTTGGGTACAGCTTTGCATGACTGCGCAATTGCCTGTTAAAGTAGCGCAGTGCTAAATTTAAAATATGGCCTTGTCATGAATTGCGTAAAATCTTCTGGAGCTTAAGTGGTTAAGGAAAACCCCAAGCTCAAAGCCCAAAATATGTACCAAAATGCAAGGTCCTGCTAGGTCCAGAGTCTTCTATCTTAATGCAGAAACCAAGGAGACAAAATCTTTATGATGATAGTAAAGCACCCTACTAATGTCTTTATTGTCTTTATGAAGCTAATTTCTCGGCAACCTGGCTTTGGCTTTTGGTGATCCCACAGACATTAAATAGTCAACATTGTCATGTAATGTCTGTAAGTACTTTTAAAACTGTGGCTTTAGGACAAATTTCTTACACTTTCCATAAGGAAATAACATTTGAAATTCTGAAATGGTACACAACAGGATTGATAGCTACAATCTGTTCAAAACTATAGACAGCTTTGAGAAGCATTTATGGCCAATCAGCTCTGGTACTGCCAGTTATTTGGACAGTATCAGGTGTTGTGTTTGTCTTATTGTGAACATTATAAAATAAATTTATACAGAGTAAAATGTATGTTTGTATATAGGAAAAGGCTTATACAGTATATTTTAAATTCACTAAAATAACAGTTCAATGAATTTTACCTACATAAAATTCAGCCTAAAGGCAAACTAGATATTTTTCAGTACAAATGAACAAGGATCTACTCTGCAACCTTCTTGTAACGTGAGAAACATACATATATAGAGTACATTGTTAAAATAAAAAGATTTTCAAACTAGAAACTTACTGGACATACAGCATGATTTCAGCAGGCATCCTAGCTATACAAGAACAGGCTTTTAGTTATCATTCATTTCTCCACTAAAACTATCAACTACTCTTCTGTCTTTTAAATACTACCTATTGTATGAGGATACATTGCTTTGAAATGGCTTTTTATACCGTGTTCCTTTCATTCATTTCTTCACTAGATTCCTCAAAGAAGAGGATAATGAAGTACGTAAAGTGGTTCTAAAGGCTCAAGGTTTTTACCTGCATGTATTCTATGTATGAAGGTACAAAACCTTCTGTATGCAGAACCCCCCCCCCCCCAATCCTAACCTGAGCTCCCTCCGAACCAGAGATACTCTTGACAGCCTCTGCTCTCTGGGGATGCTTCCTCCTCATTGGTTGAGACAGCAGTGGGAGCCTATTGGCTCCCGATGCTGTCATTCACAATGAGCCAATGAGGAGAGAGCAGGGGGTGGGGCCGAGTCATGGCTCTATGTGTCTTATGGACGCATAGAGCAGTGGCTCGAGGGTGAGCATACAGCAGTGCTCCCGAGGCGAGTGGCTTTCCCTGGGGGCACTGCTTGAGGGAGAGAAGCCAGGGACGCCAGTGGGGACTCGAAAAGAAGAGGATCGGGGTTGCTCTGTGCAAAATCACTGCACAAAGCAGGTAAGTATAGACATGTTTAAAAAAAAAAAAAAAAAGCTTTAGTGTCACTTAAATGGAAAGCTTACGACAATGAGCATAACTGCATTGTATTGGGGACCTTTGTTTGTACCTACAAACTGTTGAAAGACGATAATGCTGCTGCTTTTCCATAAGCAAAATGTAAGTTTTGCAGGTAAGTGCTGTATTTGAGGACCTTAAGGCCTGCTTCACACTTGTGTAATACACAAGAACACACAACATTCTGTGCAGTGACAATCATTTAGTCTAGCAGCTCAATACACAGTACAGAAGGTGCTAATACATCTGTACTGTAGTGCACCACAATGCACATACTGTTGTTGTGTGCTGCATTAAAGGTAACAGTTGTTTTGTTGTTTGTTTGTTATGCATTTATCAGGAAACTTGAAATGAATGGGCTGCCTCAATGTACGTTAACACCCCAAATACAACAAAGTATTGTGTATGAGGTAATATAATGCAGTAGGTAAATTTACCAACTTTTCAGATACTATCCCATACCTTTTGTGCATTTGGTTATGTTTGTTCCTAAAGTGTATCTAAACCCAAGAACAACATTTTAATATATTGTATTTCAACTTATCAGTTCTTAGATGTGGTGGTTACTTTAGTTTTATGGGGTTTTTTTTACCTGGAGACCTGCCTAGTAGCACACTTCTTATCATAGGCTGACAATACTCATTCATTGTTTTGTATTTGTAGAGAAGCAGTGTTGTCACCCTAAGGCTGGGTACACATGGTCCGAATATTAGCTGCTTTAGCAGGAAGTGGGCAACATTTGGATCGTGTTTACAGCTGCCCTTCCTACAGAAGCTGGTCTAAGGTCCGACTTTTGTTGAGGGGACAAGCAGCATCCGATCAGAGCTCTCAGCCAATGGCTGCGAGCGCTAATTAGTAT
Organism: Staurois parvus; assembly: GCF_062004578.1. Classification (NCBI taxonomy): domain Eukaryota; kingdom Metazoa; phylum Chordata; class Amphibia; order Anura; family Ranidae; genus Staurois; species Staurois parvus. The sequence goes on along the minus strand of NW_028318499.1, from coordinate 607,008 downwards.
GTTCTGGTGGTCGTGGGGGGGGGGGGGTAATCCCCCTGTCAGAACACAAAGGCACAGTGGAAGAGATCATTGAACCAACATCCCTTAGCTAGTATAGCGATCTCTGGGTTGAACAAAAAAACAAAACTCAATTTGTGTACCAAGCTTAAGACAGAAACATGAAATGGGGGGTGTTCTGTAGTTTACTGTGGGGAACTGATAATACTGCCTGAGATAACATTACATAGCAAATGGGAACTTGCACTTAATAAATAGAAGTAACAAAACATGTATTTTTAGCAGACTATAAGCAAACAATTTGGTGAAGTCTATTGTTAGGATTTACATGCACTTTGATTTCCTTTCATTCATGGTTTAGTTCATTACATACTAGACATCTGGATTGGAAAAACACTTTTTTTTGGCTGACATTTAAAAAAAGTGAAATTTTCTTTCAATAATATTTGCATATAAAACACACACAAGCAATGCTCACAGAACCATTTGAATAACAAATATGTTGTTAGATTGTGCTAAAATGTTGAAACATATTAAATTGCTTGACACTGAATAAAGATCATTTGAATTTTCTCTGTTACTCTATTTTGAAAATTGATTTTTGCCTATCCTATAATACATTAAAACAAGCCATTTATGAAAAAGAAATCTATTCACCCTTAAAATTTAATTCCAATTTTTCTAAATAAGGAAATTGTCTTTTAACTGTGTATGCACTGGTACATATGTGTCTATTTAGTTTATAATGTTGTAAAATGTTCTGTAATGCACTATTTGTTCTATTTGAGTAGTACATTTGTAGACAGGTGTTTGGCTGGAGACAGAGAGTGATTTAGGACTCTGTGCTGCATTGCACTCTGTGCTCTAAACTGACCTCAGCAGAATGGGTTAAGACTACCTCGCCTCCATCCACCCAGGGGAGGTCGCAACCCAAGGAGCTCAAGAGACTTGATGGTTACCAGCACTGAATCATGGGAGATAAAGTTCAGGAAATAAACCTTACTATGGCAGTTAATGGACAATTGGACTACAATTCCCAATGTGAAGAGAGAGCTGTATTTTTCGATGGCTGAATACTAAGGGACACTCTTTTTGCTGCAAGGAGGTGTGCACATCACTGCAGCTGTCTGCACATCAAACTGTCCCAAGCCTGCGGCTGTGTGCTGAGGACCAGAGTCACTCCAGGCAAATTCAGAAGTAATCTTAAACCTGAACAGTGAGATACCTGTTGTTATTTCGCTATGACTGGTGAGCGGACACTGCTGCCATTAACCTGTTGCTGCTAGCAGAGACTGAGCACATAGGGATTGACCATATTGCTAGCAGCATTATTTACTGCATGCAGACTTTACTGGGACTGTACTCATGTGCACCACCGTAAAGTCTCGGCCCCAACACTAGCCAGCTGAAGAACTAGTGCTAAAGACTGCTCTCTCAGATAGCTGCGTCACAAGAATTTTCATTATTGTCCATAGTAAGAGATACCACTTTAGGGACTGGATATAGACTACTGTGTATTGGCTATCATTGCTGTTACTGTTTTCTAATGCCATTACTTATTGCTGATCTTGTGGATTACAAGGTTTACTCTAATTTAGCTGCATATAACTCCATTCTATGCTGCTACACCCTAGTGAACATAGTGTCTAGTGAACTGTAATTGCCCTAATTCTTTTACTTACTCATATATGTGATAACTGCAACCAGTGACAATATATTGGGTTAATTTACCACTAACCAATCTGATGTTTGCTTTTTGATGCTCAGCCTTAGTTTTGTGCAGGGTGTTTATATTTATGCTCCCAGTAGCTGTGCAATATCCATTTGACAAACTTGGTGTGTCAGTGAGGCTGAGGTTGTTCTCAGAGTCGAGGCAGAAGAACAGAGAACCCAATCTACTAATCTGTTCCTGCAGAGTTAGCACTACAAGTTATACTGCCACCTTTATGACGAACTGAACACTGGCAAACAAAATAGCCATTGGTCAGCCAAGTGTAACACCTCCCATTTTCATCATACTTCATTTTTTTCTAGTGTCCAACTAGGATGGACTTTTTTTCTCTATTGAGAAAAGTTCTACTATTTTTATAAGTTATTTTCTCTTTTTCCAAGATTATTTTTCCCTCAATCAAGACTTCATCTACATGCTGCTGAGCTGGGCTCTTAATGCAGTTATGGGGTATCCTCAGCCAAAGCTTTGGAGGTTGCGCCCGAACCCACTGGAGTGAAGATTGTAGGGATTGACTAGAATGTCCTTGAATCACTGGGCTCTGTTTGGGGCACTTTCCAGACCTCTGTGTACTGTATTAGTTAGCCGTTGAATACTTTTCAGATCCAGAGCCATGGTACAGCCTCTGGTGTGACCCAGTCACTGAAGATTCTTCTGAGTATGCTGTGTGGGCTAAGCATCGGGGGCTATTACATTTATTGGTATTATTCGGCACCCCTTTTTCCAATGCTTTTCATGGAAAAGGGTTAACATGCTGTGTCACTAATTGGAGGGTTGCGTGCAGGTACCCCGTGCCTTGCCCCTGCCTTTTCTGCTTCAGGTAGATGTTTCCCACCATTGCTCCAATTTGAAGAGACATATTGTTTCACCTTGGTTGGTTCTTTCTGCTGCCTACGGCGACCTGGCCACCACTGGCCTTGCACCTATGTTCTCAGCAGCTGGTTTGGGACTACTTATGGTTTTTACATGGTGTCTCCAGTAAAAGTATAACTAAAGGCAAAACCTTTTTTCTAGTTTTGGACAGAATGGAGTGGGATTAGAACGCCTATTAAGTTTTAATTGCATATTTGTGCTCCAGTTACAGAGATTCACCTTCTCTGTTTGTCCTTTTTACCATTATCATCGAAAGTTAAAGTAAAAGTAAGATAAAAAAGTAAGTAAAATCCCAAGTTCTGGGTTGTCTCCAGAAAAGTAATAAAAAGGTAATTTGCTAATGGGGGCATTAGTTCTGGAGACCTGGGGGTCCCCAAGGAATTCCCTTAATTTGCAGGGACTTTCTCTAACTTTCTGTTTTGGCTATGGGACAGGAAGTGAAGGTAAATCTCCTCAATGGGACACAGATGACAAAAAATAAACTGATGGGTTATAACCCTCGCTTACTCGATCCAAAATGAAAAAATGTTTTGCCTATAGTTCTTCTTTAAGGTACCTCTGGTAAACAGTGCAACATGTCTGATACCATGACCAAGAGGAACAGTCGGGCTGGATCGGGTCTTTCCAGCTGATGATTCACTGACTGTTGTGGGGTGGCCACCAATGTTCCTCCTCAGGAAACTGACACCAACAGCTTAGATCATTGTCCCTTTCTTGAGTCAATACACACTTTGGAGTCTTCTTTAGCTTCATCATTTATGGCCCCTCCTCATCTTTATCCAGAGAGGAGTTCCATGCAGCTATGTTTGGTTTTATGGGCCAATTGGCAACTGTTTGCTGACTCTGTGCGCAGGGGCTGTAAGCGTACGTCTCCTCCAGAGTCTGTGTCAGACATGCCTGCAGCTGTGGTGGCTTCTGAGTCCCCTGTTTCTAAGGCTCTGTCTGATAAAAAAAATTTTACAAATCCTTTGAGGATGAATTTGTTGCTGAGGAGTCACCATTTTCTGCCATAGCTACCAGGTTAACCAATTGATTTTTTGTTTCCTGGGGTGTTCAGTACTACCTGAAGGCAGCAGTATAAAGCAATTGACTCTGAACAAGTGATTCCGGTGTCCCTTAATGAGCTCCAAAAGGCAGATTTACAAAAATCCTATTATTTTTATTAATGACCCAGGAACTGAAGTGAAGGGAACCTTTTTTTCTATTTAATGTGATTTAGTTCTGAAGGAATGGTACTTGTTGCACATAACATATATATCAAAGGACAATATTCACATTTTCTTTAGCCTAATGCTAGGAGTACTGTAGGAGTGCAATATCATCATTCTTGATTGTGGAAATCAGCAAAGGGGGTCCTCAGCTGTACAGATGATTTAACCAAATTGCAGTGCTTTTTCTTTCATATATAACATTAATTAAATGAAAATCCTATTGCTTTGTATCTGAGTCTATTGCTATGTACAAACACAGTCACAAATCTGGATTGCGCCTCCAGACCATATTGCTCACTATGTGGCCTAAATGGGGCAAACATTAGTAAGTTATATTAAAGGGTCTAACCAGGTCTATATATATTTAATTAGAGTTCCTTCTCTCAATACCCAGGTCTTCATGACTAGTAAAAAGCTAAATTGTAAAAGTAATGCTTGTACCCACCTTATAATGGAATAAGAAGAGACCACAGAAAAATGTGTAGAGTTCTGCTGTTAACATGGAGAGGTTGATTGCAGTAGCACTCGTTTTTTTAATAACCACTGGCATGAAACTATACAGGCCAAACATGCAGGCTGTGAATCCCACATAGAGGAGTCCTGTGAAATAAATAGGAATGCATAACATTTCAGTTATTTTGTTATTGTCATTTATATTCAATGTATTTTTCTCAATCAAGTAGGGAAGAGATACATCCGAAACATGACAATGTACGTAGATATAAGGCAGTGCTAACCAGAAACTTGATGTGTATAGGTAGCTCATGAAAGCTAAAGGAGTCTAACTGGGTTGCTAGGAGTAACAGCCAAAGGTTGTCATTATAGCGGGGGCTGGCAACAATCTTGTGGAACTAGGGAAGGTAAGGTAGGGGAGGATCCTGGGAATCAGCTATGTACTATAAGGGAGATTCACAATTTAAGAACCTTAAAGAACAGGGTTCAGAGACTTGTCAAAGCCTGTAGGTGGGAAATAAGATATCCATAGGCACCCTGTGTATTTTTTCTATATTTAGGTATTCTATCCTGTAATGTTGCCTATATTTTTCCATGAATCATGGCCTGCGTTATCCTATTTTTTGGTCTCCACTAGACAGAGCTTCAAGGTTTTCGTGGCCTTTGCGACTGTTTGCCTAGCAGCCAGGGTAATCTGCAAGTGTAACAAACTTGTATGGTTTGCTGTGTTTTTGTTGAAGAGAGCTATAGTAGGATCAGGAGAAAGGGCTGTGCCAAACAACACCAACAGCATCCTAAACACTTCTGTCCAGTATGTATTAATTAAAGGGCAGAGCCACCATATTTTGAGATGGTTACAACTTCACACAGCTGTGAAAACAGGCTGTGGAATAAAGGAGTGCAACTGTGGCTGTACAAGCTGGAACTAGGTACCATCGAGGGAGGACTTTAAATGAGTCTTCCAAGACTGCTACATTCTGCAAGCAGGATTTAGTATCCTTCCATATGTTGTTCCATTCCTTTGGTTTTAGCTGAGGTCAGATCCCCACTTGTGCATATAGGACAATGGGTGTGGGAATTTAGCTGATAACATATGAGAGTATAAAATGGAAATAAGGCCTGCAGAGAAAGTCTTTGTCATGCATTCCTATGTGGTCATCTGGTATTAAAAAAAACCTTATGTGGATGGTTGCAATATATTTTCATTGCTTATTGCTAACTTGCATTATTTGTTTTTCACAGAAAACATATAATAAATCTCTAATTCCACTAGAATAATATGTTAGCGTAGATAAACATATACAGTATATTATTATTAGTACTAGAATATTTCCAGTTTAAACAGAAATCCTTCCTGCTTATAACACTTCCATGCAGTAAAAATGGGGATCCTATTTAGTCATAACACAGAATCTCCAACTGGGTGCCCCATGTTGTTTAAATTACTTTTGAAGTATGACTTAAGTTGAATGACTATGGATGTCATTCAGCCCAGAAGATTGAGAATGGCTTGTGGTGAAAAAGAAAAAAGAAGTACTGTGGGGGAAAACACCAAAAATAAGGTAAGTATTGCAACCTGAGCTGTTTTTATTTTTTTATATTTTAAATGCGATCTGGGGACATTATAAAAAAAAAATCCTGGAATTGACGTTTATTGTAGTCGTAGTAATAATCATATAATATGTATACGGAAAAAAAAGCTTGGAGCCTGTTTGGCAGCATAATTTATATATGCCCAGGACAGCAGTTTTACGTCTCCTAAATGTGCTGAGCTATCATTAAAGTGGCTGCAAAACTCAATTTATACTTTAAATCCCAGACTAGACACATATAAATAAATACAAATAAAATATCTATTATGCATGCATGTTTGTCTGTGCACACATATACACAACATTGTAATGTAAGGAGTGAGAAAGATCTATGACTTTCAATGTGATTTATTTCCTGCCATTATACAGACTAGTTTAAAGAAACAAATTAAAAGTCTTGCTCTATTAAGTAGTAGCTTAGGCAGACTTAGATATACGGTTGTGGAGACAATTTACTGCTTTCTCATTTGTGTGCTTTATGCATAGTTTGCTCTAGGCAATTTTATTTTATGAGAATTATACAGTGAAATTTTGTCTAAGTATTTGTGTTTTTATGGTCATTACTGTTAATAGTCTCTGTATTATTGTGGTTGCCGTTAGAGAAAAGAAAGTGTTATCCTGTGTGATTTTTATTTCCACACAGGGGTCTCCTACTGGTGCAGTTCTCTGTCTGTGATCATGGCGCAGTAAATGTTATATAAGCCAGTAGGTGGAGAGCTCATTTAGGAAATGTTATGAAGTGGCTCCAGCTTTGATAAATGGCAGGGACTCTGCTCATTGTTTAGCTAAGCATTATAATGACAAAATTGAAATGCCTTACCTATTTGCCAGTCCCAAGGTACCTTTAACAACTCTTTGTGTTCCATTATTGCGCTGAAAGAAAATATATTGTTTTTACAGACATGTTACAACAAGGCACTATGAAATAGGGTAAATCAAAAAGAAAATAAAAAGGGATAGATTTTTCTTAAAGGTAAAGTGCTTTTGACTTTCTGTTGGCTCAGGGGTCATTCTCCTAAAGTGAGTGGCCAGTTTGCTTGGTGAAGGTTTTTGCACACTGGTGATCTCTTGAGAAGACTGTGAAAATTGTCACTTTTTGGTTATTGGACTCTGGGACAGTGTATACAGTTCACAGGGAGATTAATGGACATTTCATTATTTGATTGATTATTCATAATGTTTGTTCTACACTCTTTTGTTTATGTTTACAGATGGTTATGTGTTAAACCTTTAGTGTTTAGCAGAGCATCCAATATCACATGGCATATGGATTTTATTTCTGTTAATTCACTTTTCATTTCTCAATATGGTTAGAGGTGTGTGACAGCGTAGATTGATTCACATTGATAGTGCTGTATATAGCTGATAATCTCTGAGGGGTGAAAACCCTGTGTAAGAATTTTACATGAATGTATCTTTCTCTGGCAGAAATCATATGGGGGAAGTGCTGCCACACTCTTTCTTCCCAATCACTGTCTGTCAAATTTGGGAAATCTCTCTTCCACACATGAAATACCTGGGTAACCTTGGAGGTGTCTTTACTCATTACCCTAAGGTACAGTGAAATGAGGAACATCGCTACCGAGCAGGAGGCCAGGAAATTGAACTTGTGGGCATATCAAAGTTGTAAAAACCTGAAGAACATCCAGGTAGGTGGCTGGAAGTTGCATCTCAATTCATCAAAAGGAAGGAGATGTCCTTCAGGCATAATATACAGCAGGATTTAAATTCATAATCTAGCCCAAACCTGTGGATCTGGTATGAATTAGATGTGATAGATAAGGATCGCCCCACAGACACGTGTGTGGAGAGATAATCTGCGGTTCACTCAGAAGCCACATTTACCTGTCGCCACACCAGCACAATGTTTTTCATAGGGGTGGTAATGATTGGATTGGTTTGGGGTCCCCTAAACACCTAGTTACTAAACTCCGAGTATGAGCTTAGGAGTGCTGCCTCCAAACTCACCGCTGGGTAAGTGTTTACCTGAGCAAACCACCATCCGACTGTGATGAGCATAGTCGCCCATTAATATTTCTTAAAACGGAAGAACCAAACCTCCCAATGAAAGAGGAAGCTGTAGGGTAGACCTAGCTACTCTGAGGGTGGGGGGGGGTTCCCACCCAAATAAAGGAGGCGATGACCTGATCAAGTTTAGAAAAGAAGGTATTAGAGATAGGTACAGAAGTCTTTCTAGGCATTCAGGAATTTTGGAAGATAGTAGAAGGTATCTTAGGAGGCGTATTGGGAAGTTCCCCTTTAAAGGTCAATTTGGAGATGTTGCTAGCAGAGATGTCTGTACATTTAAAAGACACAGGAGGATAGTTTCAGGAGAGAGGTTATATAGGTCTTGTGTTCCACAGGCTCAACGTTTCTTGGGATGAGACTAGTGCTAGGAAGGAGAGTGACCATGTGAATGGCAGATGGCATAGATGTGCTGAGAAGAGGGGAAGAGTATTTATACAGTGGGGTTGAGAGAGATGCTTGTTGCTTGGATGTCCTAACTGCTGCCAAAGGGAATTTATGTTGTGCTATGATGTTCTGAGAAACCGTGTTTGGACAACCTATCCGTAAAAGGCCTTTTTCATTTTCTTTTAAATAAAAGGGAGTGGATGAAGCCCTTAAAGCTCTAAGTTTGAAGCTAAATTCCTACTTATGTCTTGAAGCGACCCTGACTAGAACATTACTCATACTAATTCTGCCTTCTCAATAACATATTAAATAAATATGGATTTTATTGCTGTGGCATAGCAATATGAAGATTTATATTGCTGTTAGCAAAATCATAAAATGAACAGTAACAAAGTCATTGTAGATCTTCCGTTTTTCTTAATTAAAATAATAAACAGGTTATACATACTTGCTCTGTGCAATGGTATACTTCTTGGTGCTGATCAGCATAACTAATTAGATTTTTGCTGTAGAGTACCCCGGGGCCCCTTAACCAAAACCCTTGCAGTATTCAAATGTTGACTTTTATGAAGATCAGCTCTGACACACACCTCCCCTGTATCACACAATGCGCCTCATTGACCTATTGATGCCTTTGTTAGACTGCACTGTGAATGGGTCCTTATTCCATTTGTAGAATTCTGCTATGTTGTATTCGCATCTAAACTGACGACATAACTTAAATATTGTAATAAAACAATATCCTTTCTGTGGAAGCCCAACTTCTTTGCAGTGCATTATTGCATGCAGTTCACTGCATTAGTGCATGTTATGTTGTGTGTTAATGTATTGCGTTTAAAGCAGCCTATTCATTTGAATGGGATGCGTAAGACACTAAAAAATGGACATTCACTATTTTTTTGAAGCGCAATGCACCACAGCGCACGGAAGTGATTTCAGGTGTGTTACTGTAGCGCAACAGTGTGAACAGTTGAAGCACATGATAACCTTTGGAAAATTAGAGGCTGCTATTAAAGTGATACTAAAGGCTTAGAGTTAAAAAACAAAATTAAACCTACCTGCTCTGTGCAGTGGTTTTGCACAGAGCAGCCCTGATCCTCCTCTGCTCAGGTCCCCCACCGGGGCTCTTGGCCCCTCCCTCCTGTTGGGTGCCCCCACAGCAAGCAGCTTGCAATGAGGGCACCCGAGCAGGCGCGTTCCCAAGCCGCTGCTTTGTGTGCCCATTCACACTCAGAGCCAAGGCTTGGCCCTGCCCCCTCTCTTCTCATTGGCTCACTGGCTGTGATTGACAGCAGCGGAAGCCAATGGCGCTGAGGAGAGGGAGTCCCGGGATAGCCGAGACCCCAGTGCACACTGCTGGATCGAGAGGGGGCTTAGGTACAGAGAATGCATGAAGGTAAAAAACCTTGAGCCTTTACAACCACTTTAATCCCTGCTCATCAGTAACATGCTGTGCTGTAACTGTGACAACAATGGTGTTACTATTCACACAGTATGTACAGTATCTCACTAGCAACTATGTGGCAAATGAGGTTTAAAGTGGAGTTCCACTCACTCTGTAAAAAAATAAAAGCAGAAAAACTGTAGCTGCTGACTTTTAAAAAACAGCCACTCACCTGTCCCACGATCCTGCGGTGCCCCCGCCGCAGCTTGTTTCACCAGCCGTCCTGTATTCCAAGCGCCGGTATCTTCCGTGTGGGCTTCACAGCCGGGTGCCCACTGTGCATATGCAAGTAGTGCTGCGCATCGTGAATGGCCTGGTCTTCTCCTGGGACCTGTCACGCGTCCCACAAGACTACGGGGAGGGAGGGGAGGAGGACAACTTCCGCTTCTGATCGCCTAGGCAATTGCAGCGGAAGTGAGAGCGGATAACTGTCAACTTTGGGTACCTGCTCCCCCCACGTTCCCCAAAGGTGTCAATCCTTAATGGGGAACGGTGGACCAATATTTAAAGCGGAACTTCCCTTTTGCGTGGAACACCGCTTTAATGTTGACAAATGTAAAGTTATGAGCTTGGGGGCTAAACACATTCATGCATCATATATTTCTAAAGCTAGAAAATGACTTTCTTGTATTAAAAGAGACATAGACTGCAGAGAGAGAGAGAGAGACATCACTTTGTTCATGTACATATCATTAGTAACACCTCATCTGGAATATGCTGTTCGGTTTTGGGCACCAATTCACAAAAAGGATATCGGGGAACTGGAGAAAGTACAGAGAAGGGCAACCAGACTGATAAGAGGCATGGAGGAGTTCAGCTATGAGGAAATATTAGAGGAACTGAATTCATTCTCTCTTAAGATTTAGGGGAGATATAATAATTTTGTATAAAATCACACTGTAAGTGATCCATATAGTGAACTTTGTGCAGTTACTCACGTTTGCTTCAAGTGTGCCTATAATATATTGCTGCATGGTTTACAGAATAAAATAGGTAGATGGAATGTATTTCCTGAACCATGTAACCATATGCTATCATTTATTGAAGAATATTCACTTGCAGCTAGATGTAGAACATGACATTTCACTTTCTGAAAGTGCTTTTCGATCAGTAAGATATTAATTGTAGCAGTACCCCTGAGATGTTGTTATTTTAGATTATGTTAGAAATGGATGTTCATCTTTTTAACATGTAAACAGAGGCTGAAATCACAGAATAACATAGATTTGATTGTATGCACCTTTAACCACTTTACTACTGCGCTATAGCTGAATGATGGCTACAGTGGGGTAGTCCAGTGCTGGGAGAATGTCATACAGTATGACGTCCTCCCAGAACACGCCCCAGCAGTGCACACCTGGCGCTGCCTGTGATTGCTGTGCCCTTTGGACACAGCTGATCACATGACATGGTAAACGCCAATCATAGCGGACTTTTGCCACATGATCAGCTGTGTCCAATCACAGGTGATCACCATGTAAATACACAGTGTGAGAAAAGTACTGCCAGTAACAGACAACTGTCAAAGCGGACATCTGCAGTGATTACCCTGATTATCAGTGCAGCCCCAAAAGTGCCCACAGTGCTGCACATCAATGCCCAACAGTGCTGCCAATCTGTGCCCTTCAGTGCTACCTTTTAATGCCCTTCAGTGCCACCTATCAGTACCGCCTATCAGTGCCCATCAGTGCAGCATCATCCGTGCCTCATTATAAATTCTCACCAGTACCGCCTCATCAGTGCAGCCTATGCAGTGCTGCCTATCAGTGGCCACTATTTTTGTTCAGAGTGCAAAAAATAAAACAACCATTAGTGATTAAATACCACCAAAAGAAAGCTCTATTTGTGTGAAACAAAAATGATAAAAATGTCATATGGGTACAGTGTTGCATGACCGCACAACTGACATTCAAAGCGTGACAGCACTGAAAGCTGAAAATTAGCCTGGGCAGGAAGGGGGTAAAAGTGCCTTGTAGGCAAGTGGTGAAAGCTGAACTCCAGACAAATGCCTAAATGAACAGATAAAATGCACGTATGAAGACTCTTTTACTTGCCAAAGTATTTACATTTGTTGAGGTTAAAACAGTTGTTCCTGACAGCACAGGCAAGAGGCATGACTCAGCAGTTAAACAATACATCCAGGTCTTGTCTGTGCCCCAAGCTGCGATTGGACAGTGGAAAAGAAGAAGACTGGTGAGCGTATCTCTCTGTCACTCTGCTCTCCTCCTATCAGCATTTTCCTTGTTAGCACATGAGCACTGCACTAATTAGCTTTGCGTACTCTTTCTCCCTCTCCCAGTCTGAGCTTTGCTGCCCAGGGGATTGTAAAAGGCTGATACAAGGTAAACGTCAAGTAGTAGTAACTTTTACAAATACAATTAATATTTTAATTTAATTATTTAAACGAACAACTACCTGCACAGTGCTCCAATCAACAGCACTCAGGGTACCTGCTTGAACTCTGGTCTGGCTATCTGGCATGCTGCAAGCACAGGGTGTTTTAAAGCGGCACTCCACCCAAAAGGGGAAGTTCCGCTTTAAGCCCTTGTCCCCCAGTCCCCATTAAGGTCTGGCACCTTTGGGGAGTGGGTACCCGAATTTGACAGGTACCCGCTCCCACATCCGCTGCGATCGGAGGTGGAAGTTGTCCTCCCCCTCCCTCCCTCCCTGTAGTCTTCTGGAACACGTGACAGGTCCCAGAAGACTACAGGGCCATTCACAAAGCACACTGCTTCTCACCCATGCGCAGTGGGCACCAGGCTGTGAAGCCGCAAGCCGTCACAACCGGGTGCCCACACTGAAGATGCTGGCGCCAGGGAGAGAAGACAGCCGGTGAAATCAGCATTGGTGAAGACACCGCTGGACAGAGGGACAGGTAAGTGGCTGTATTTTAAAAGCCAGCAGCTACAGTTTTTGTAGCTGCTGACTTTTATTTTTTTTTTAGATTGAACTCCGCTTTAACTAGAAACAGCAAATAGTAAGTTAAAAAAATCGAAAGGACAATACATATTTAGTAGTGTTTATGCAGCCTGACTTAATTACATGTACAGTTGCAAGAAAAAGTATGTGAACCCCTTGGGATTACGTGGAGTTTTGCATGAATTGGGCATAAAATGTGCTCTGAAAGTCATCTAAGTCACAACAATAGAAGAACACAGTCTGCTGAACATAATACTACACAAACATTAGATGTTGCCATGGTTTAATTGCACATAACATGTAAACATTCACAGTGCAGGGAGGAAAAAGTATGTGAGGCCCTAGCTTAATGACTTCTCCCAGAGCTAATTGGAGCCAGGAGTGAGCCAACCTTGACTCCAATCAGTGTGATGATATTGAATGTGTTTCTGACAGCTGTCCTGCCCTCAAAAAACACACACCTGTTTTGGGTTTACTGGTTTCAAGAAGCACTGTCTGATGTGAACCATCCCTCTCAGAAAAGAGCTCTCAGAAGACCTACGATCAAGAATTGTTGACTTGCATGAAGCTGGAAAGGGTTACAAAAGTATCTCCAAAGTCCTTGATGTTCATGTGTCCACGGTAAGGCAGACTGAGTACAAATGGAGAAAGTTTAGCACTGTTGCTACTCTCCCTAGGCTTGGTCGTCCTGTAAAAATGACTGCAAGAGCATAGCGCAGAATGCTGCATGAGGTAAAGAAGAATCCCAGAGTGTCAGCTAAAGACCTACAGAAATCTCTGGCACATGCTAACATTTTTGTTGACACATCTACAATAAGGAAAACATTAAACAAGAATGGAGTACATGGGAGGACACCACGGAGGAAGCCATTGCTGTCCAAAAAGAATATTGCAGAACGTTTGAAGTTTGCAAATGAGCACCTGGATGTTCCACAGCACTACTGACAAAATATACTGTGGACAGATGAAACCAAGATTGAGTTGTTTGGGAAGAACACACAACACTATGTGTGGAGAAAAAAAGGCACAGCACACCAACATCAAAACCTCATCCCCACTGTAAAACATGGTGGAGGGAGCATCATGGTTTGGGGCTGCTTTGCTGCCTCAGGGCCTGGACGGATTGTTGTCATTGATGGGAAAATGAATTCCAGAGTTTATCAAGACATTTTGCAGGAAAACGTACGACCATCTGTCCACCAACTGAAGCTCTGCAGAGGATGGGTGATGCAACAGGACAATGACCCAAAGCATACAAGTAATTCAACAAAACAATGGCTGCAGCAGCAGCAGCACAGAATACGCCTTCTGGAGTGGCCCAGTCCTGACCTCAACCCGATTAAAATGCTGTGGCATGACCTTAAGAGAGCGATTCACACCAGACATCCCAAGAATATTGCTACACTGAAACAGTTTTGTGAAGAGGAGTGGTCCAAAATTACTCCAGATCGTTGTGCAGGTCTGATCTGCAACTACAGGAAACATTTGGTTGAGGTTATTGCTGCCAAAGGAGGGTCAACCAGTTATTAAGTCTAAAGGTTCACATACTTTTTCCTCCCTGCACTGTGAATGTTTACATGTTATGTGCAATTAAACCATGGCAACATCTAATGTTTGTGTAGTATTATGTTCAGCAGACTGTGTTCTTCTATTGTTGTGACTTAGATGACGTTCAGAGCACACTTTATGCCCAATTCTTGCAAAACTCCAAGTTATCCCAAGGGGTTCACATACTTTTTCTTGCAACTGTATATTACCATTCAACTGAGCTTTAAACTCAGCCTGATAGGGTTTATCAACTATTCTCAGCAAACTATTTGATATTGCTTTAGATACAGGCCTTTTTTTGTGCCAAAACGTGCTGGTACTGGATATATTGCACCTCCCAGCACTGGTCCTGTGCTGCGTGCTTCCTATTTGGTAAGCAATTTCTGCACTCGTTGGGAACAGCAGAGTCTGCCATTGGTTCCGGCATCTACTCTAGCTTGTACAGATCTAGATTTAGATGCACTGTTGACTGTGGAGCCATACACACAGCTGCACAAAGATGAGCAATAAGTATATAGCCGCAGAAAAAAAAATAGAAATTTGTATGTTTGAGTGCATTTACATATGTACAAGCAAGGTCTTTACAGAATATTTTACTCAGGATCTTTTTGTCAACAATCATCAGTAAAATGTTATGTGCAACTGGCCTAAGGCTTCATTCACACCATAAAAAACACATATACAAGTGTTTTTTAATTACATATCTGAATGCTGCTGCATTATTGTCTTTGAAGCCATTCACACAGGGCGTAAACATGAGCTGCTTTCAGATCAGTTACACAGAATCCAAAAATCTATGTCTAAGAACATGTGCTTTACACACTTAAAGTGTTACTAAACCCACGACAGTAAAACCAGTCTGTATATGCAGTAAATCATGCTTGTTATACTCACTGTGGATCCTAAAGGGGTTAATCCTCTGCACTGTGTAAAAACGCTGTTTGATTCTGACTTCTCTGATCCTCCCCTTCTTCCAGTGTCCCCCTCTTATCTCCTGATAAGACATATCGTGTGGAGTCACTCTGCACATGCTCAGTTTGGTGTGTATTGCTAGAGAGGATTTTTTTCTTGGCAGAGTGCATGTGATCAGCACAGGGCCAGTTGGCACTGTCCAGACAGGTCAGGGGTTCAGCATCCTTCTAGAGCAGAATGAAAACTCCTCCTACAAGCTTTAACCAGTGCTCTGCTAGACACTGATAGAAGTCACAAGACTGCTCTAACTGCTGATGATATAAGGTATTTAGCAGTTTATATTTACTAAAATAATTGCATTTCCATGTTCTGTGTACTGTGGGAGACCAGATATAGTGAATGCAGGGTCCTGGGTTTAGTAACACTTTAAGCTTATAAACACTTGTACATGCGTTTTGTAAGCACGCAAATTAAGTCTAAACAAAATGGAATAATACATTATCATAAAAACAAATCATGTACACATACACAACTTTACACATTCATGTAACACAGTCTTTGTACAACGCAATGATGAGATCATTGCTACATTTAAAAGATGATTTGTTTTATACAAAGTGGTTATAAACAAAGTGGACATTATAAACCTTCCTATGTGCGCCTTGTGTTGTTTCATATGCACTGATCATGTAGTTTCAATGAGTCTTTTGTTGCCTTGTATGCACATCCTACAGAAGAGTAAACTTTCTCATTCCAGTGTCAGAAGTTTTTGTTAGTGTTAAAACATGAAGCATGCAGCATGACACTGCACAGGTTAATGTATGACATCTGTCTGTAGTCTGAGAACTGACACTTCCTATGAATAAACTACATATCCCACAACAGGGCCGCTGATAAGGCAGCACAATCAGTCCTGTTAGACTGGGCCCAGGCCCTTACAGCTCAGCAGGGGGGCCCAGGCAGTTTTATAGTGCATTTCTTCCAAACAAAAAAAATAGGGCTTACTAAATGACACCCCCCACTCCTACTTGCTTAGGGGGGTGTATAATTATATTTCCTAGGCCCCATTAAGTCAACACAGGATTCCAGGAGGAGGGACTATATTTTAATTTTCAGGGAGGAGGTACATAACCTGGGCTATGTCACATGCTTAAGAGTTCCAGGGGCTGCTCTCCCCTGGTGCTAGGCAGAGTGATCTGTAATGTGCATTACCTGTTCTGCTCTCTCAGGTGTTAGGACAGCTGACAGAGCGGGAGCGGTATTAGTAATCCTGGTGGTGGCGGCAGTAACCTGGCAGGCACTATTAAGCACACAGTGAGTGAGGTGTGACACGTTGTAATATTTTAATAGAATCCTCAAAATCCTCACAGTGCCTTATGATCTTTATCATTAGGATAATCATTCGCACAGCAGGAGATCAATGGCTCTGTCATTGTGTGTCACATGGCTGTCAGGTGCTGACTTTCTTAACCACTTTAAGTCCGGACACTTTCACCCCCTTCCAGTCCAGGCCAATTTTCAGCTTTCAGCCCTGTTGCACTTTGACAATTGCGCGGTCATGCAACACTGTATCCAAATGAAATGTTTAGCATTTTTTTGAGACAGATAGAACTTTATTTTGGTGGTATTTATTCACCACTGGGATTTTTATTTTTTTGCTATATAAATGAAAAAAGACTGAAAATTCTGAAAAAAAAAATTTCTTTTGCAAAAAAGGTTTGCAAATAAATAATCTCTCTTCATAAATCTTGGCCAAAATATATTCTGATACCTTTTTGGTAAAAAAAAATAGCCCAAATCAGTTTATAGAAAACTAATTATAATTTTTCAAAGATTTTTTATTTACACTGAGATTGCTTTTACACCTATAAAGGCTGTAAAAGCAATCATTTCTCCTTTCTAGCAAGCTCAAAAGCACATTGCAAGTAAATAAAAAATATTTATGGAAATACTGCACGTGTCTTTTAAATACTTGTGTTTTGTGCTTTTCCTGAGCTTTTTTAAACAAGTTAGTGTCTGGGTGTCTTTATAGCTGAATGCAGTAACTGGTGAACAGCTTTAATAGTCCACTGATTTATATTCCTGTTTAGGGTCCTTTCATACGGGGCAGACCCTTTTAATGGATCCGCTTGCAAAGCGGGGATCTCTTCACTTGATCCCCACCCCCCAAGCATGCGGATGACAGGTCTGTGTCAGCTCCACTGCTGCAGAGCGGACACAGAGCAGCTCCCTGTCCTCAATGGGTGGTCGGATGAAAACGGACCACCTGTCTGTTTCCATCCAACCCGATCCGACAGACAAAAGGGGAATTGGATCCCCACCAGTCCCTTTTTGCAGGTCAGGTTGGATCGGATGTCGGGTCGGATTGGATGTAAACGGACACGTCTGTTTGCACCTGCTGATCCATAGAGGAGAATGAAGGTTCCAATTGGGTCCACCTGACCCGATTGGAACATCCATGTAAGAGGCCTTAGAATTGCTTTGTCTTGTAAGTGCTACCTCTCAACCAAGTTTAAGTGATTATTTTTTCAAAATGTACAGTGATTGCTAAATGGTTAAAATGTAACTAAAGACAAAACTTTTTAGTTTTACATAGAGTGGAGAGGGATTAGAACACCTGCCTGGTTTCATTGCTGTCTGTGGTCCCGTTAGGGAGATTCACCCTCTCTATTTGCCCTGTTTTAATAATATCACCAAAAGTGAAAGTAACAGAAAATCCAAAATTTTGGGTTGACGTCAGAACACTAATAGAGGGGAAATCTTCCCATGGGGACACTAGTTCTGGTGACCCTGATGACACCCTGGAATTCTCTCACTTTGCAGGGATTTCCTCTCACTTCATGTTTTTATCTATGTCACAGGAAGTGAAGGCAAATCTCTCCAATGGAGAAAAAAACAATTACAAGGGTTATAACCCTCCCTTGTGCTATCCAAAATGGAAAAAATAAAGTTTTTAGACTTTGGTAACATAACATTTATATTACACAATCTGCCATTATTGGTGTCCACTCACAGCAAACCTATTATTAGTTGGAGTTTACTTTGGTTTTGTTGCACACCTTATAAATAGAAAATTAGATTGCAGTCACCGAAGTAGTATTGTATGTCTTGTACAAAATACAGAAGTCGGTTCATTTTTGTGTGAGAGCTGTGTTCTAATTTGATATTCAACCTTGAATCTGAGTTTCTCTCTATTTTATTTGAGTCATGAGAAAGTTTTCATTTCCTGCAGACTGCATTTTCATCCAAAAGATAAAATGGAAATTGAAAATATAACTTGAGAGAAATCAATGGTAGTCGACAATCGTCTGGCAGCCAGAGACCTTGTACAACAATTGGACGAAAGGAAAAGTATATATGATACCGCCTACAGACTAATAGCATTCTACTGTCTGGATTGAATCATAAGATACCCTTTCTCCATAACCTTTCCATAGTCAACCTAAAGAACTCCAATCTAATCAAAGAGCAAGATATTATTTTAAAATGAGCAGCTTCTAAAGTATATGCAAACCCATTCCGTTTAAAATAGCAATGAAAGGCAAAACATTTGTGTATAGATATAAAAAAAATATTATTAACACTTTTTTCCACATTCCCTCTGTTCTCAGCTGCATAAGAGCTGGGGAGGAGAAACAGCAGCATACTGACCTTTCCAGTGAATGGCTGTGCGGGGGGGGGGGGGGTTTCAGGACAAGTTTGATCATTGGAGTTCCCAGCACAGCTAGAAAATTGACCACACTGTTCTCATCTGCCTAATGTTGTCAGTTTTTTTTATAGGAAAGCAGAGCAACTGGCAGTACAGGAGAACAAGATACCGTATTTTTCGCCGTATAAGACGCACCTGCCCATAAGACGCACCTAGGTTTTAGAGGCAGAAAACAGGAAAAAAAAAATTCTGAACTAATGGACTGCAGACACAGTACAGGAGATGACCAGAGACTGCGGACAGCACAGGGATGACCAGAGACTGCGGACAGCACAGGGATGACCAGAGACTGCGGACAGCACAGGGATGACCAGAGACTGCGGACAGCACAGGGATGACCAGAGACTGCGGACAGCACAGGGATGACCAGAGACTGCGGACAGCACAGATGACTGCTGACCTTTGGGGAGGTGGGGAGCGGGTACCTGAATTTGACAGGTACCCGATCTTACCTGTTCCTCGATCCAGCCGCGCTGTCTTCCCGGCTTCTGTAATGGCGCTCGGCATGACAGCCGGGTGCCCAGTGCGCATGAGCGAGAAGCACTTGCGCTTTGTGATTGGTCCGGCGGCTTCTGGGATCTGTCATGTGTCCCAGGTACCGCCTTACCATTCACAAAGCGCACCGCTTCTCGTGCATGCGCACTGGTCACCCGGCTGTCATGCCCAGTGCCCACACTACAGAAGCCGGGAAGACAGCACGCCGTTGGATAGAGGAACAGGTAAGGTCCCGCTGCAGAGCTGAGCGGCCGGCCCAGTATTCTGACACGGCCGCGGTGGAAATACCGGACCGGCCGCTCCATATTCGCCTTATAAGACGCACTGACATTTCCCCCCCAGTTTTGGAGAAGAAAAAGTGCGTCTTATACGGCGAAAAATACGGTACTTTTTCATACAAGTACATGGTACAGCAGACACACATCAGGAATGTAAAATGTTGAGTTTACATATTCTTTAAAATCAATGATTAGTGAATACATTTATCTACTTTATTTGCATTGGAAGAGTGATATGCAAAACCAACATGCACGATTACCAGAAACCACAAGGGCTTTTTAGAAAAATTTGCATAGCTATTCATCCAGTGAAACAGTATGTACAGTAATTGTGTTCTTACCCAGCATTCTTTCATTAGTTTTAGGGCCCACTAACACTATGGGGTTTATTTACAAAAGCTGGTTCACCCAGAATCTTGTGCACTTCTGCATAGAAACCAATCAGCTTCCAGGTTTTATTGATAATGCTTAATTGAACAAGCTGAGTTTAAAAGCTGATTGGCTACCATGCACAGCTGCACCAGATTCTGAGTGAACCAGCTTCAGTAAATAAACCCCTACGTGTGGTGATTTGTGTTTTTCCACACAGGATCAATGACAGTCACTGCAAGGGCACATAGAGAACAACTGTTTATACATGTGCATACACTGCAAAGCTACCTTCAAATGGGTTGTTACTGTACTGCCAAAAAAAGTCAGTGCGGTCTGTGATGAGATGAAGAGAGGGCTGCAGACAGACACAGCGCTGGATCGAGAGAGGAGTCGGGTTAGTGTTTAGGCTAGGTTCACATCTGTGCGGGTGGTGCCGCTGCAGATCCGCATGAAAATCCGTGCAGACGCACCACCCGCACAGAGGAATGCGGACCCGCGGGCGGGTGCCATTAGTTCTAATGACACACCGCCCTCACTGGAAAATGCAACCGTACTGGGAACCGAGTTTCCCATGCGGGCTGCGTTTTCCAAAGAAGTCGAAGTTTTCCAAAGACTTGGTCAGAGCCGCACTGATTTCAAAAGTAGTACAGTACTACTTTTGGTGAGCTTTTCATAGACATCTGTATCAGATGTCTTGCAAATCGCACCTGAAATCGGCGAGTCCCCCGACTTTGAAATCGTGCGACTTATAGTGAAGTCACACAATTTCAAAGTCGGGCTTGATGTGAACGGGGGCTTAGGGATTTTTCACACTATATATATATATAAATAAAAATATGGCTTTTGTGCCAATAGGGAAAAAAATTAATGTTCTTATGGTAGCTTCTCTTCAGAATGAATGTTCTTAGGCTATTTTCTACTAGGACTGAATGTTCTTGAGCTATTTTGTCTTTGGATCAAATGCTCTAGGAATATTTTCTTTTAGAATCAAATGTTTTTAGAACATTTGCATTTAGTACTGGTTACATTTGACAGAGAAATCCATACAAAAACATGTATAATAGTTAACACATTGTAATTAATTTGGGTTGAACGTCGCTTTAAGAATGGGCTGCTGCCAAGTTACATGGCTGCAGGCTTCATAACCATGGCCACAAATGGCCATATAGTGTACCATACAGTTATATACTCCTCTGCCAGGAGTGACAGGTGCAGCGTACATCTGCTGTCAGTCTGTCTGTATAAATCACTGGCAAGTAGTGGCTGTACACATATACACACACAAATATACACAAATCTGAGCATCTACATGCCTGGTGCTCAACCTGTGGCTTTTTGGAACTTTTCCTGCAGCCCTCGGGCCTCTAGGCTCTAACAACGCCTAGCATATGTGCAGTCACTGACAATCTCTTGTTGTATACTCATAATCTCTGACCATGTCCTGTACCATATCCGCAATTTCTGATCTGCTCTTATAGCATCCCATAGTCTCTGACCATCACCTGTGTCTTGTCCATACCCTTTGATTATATCCTGTTGTGTGCCTGCTGTCCTTGACACCGAATTAATATGTGCAGTCCTTTGGTGATGTCAGGGGCCACACTTAAAACCCTCCATATCCAAAATGTTGACCACCAATGATCTACATGCGTTCAGGGCTATGTGTGCCTCCCCGAACACAGTCTGCATCTGAGGAGGTGCATATGGCCCTGTATGCATGTAGTGTTTGCAGATAATTGCGTATATTCCCACAGCTGCCTGCCATTGATTTATATAGGCTGATCTCTATAGGGTACTGCAAGTGATATAAAATATTACCTAAATACTTAGCCATTACAGGGAATAGTATAACCTTACTGGAAGGTTACAAATCAGATTTGAAGATATTTAAACGCTTAGGTTTCATTTTGCAGCTGTGTTAGGAATATATAACGTCTTGAGAACTGACCTGTCTACCATCAGCTCTAATTAGTCCTATGGATAACAAAACATCTCTCTTTACAATGTTTAAATAAATAAATCCCAGAATGGCAGGTTATGTGAACCATTTCATGTTTTGCTTTTTTATATCCCAAAACTCCTGAAGGCTGCCTATAACTGATGAAACACATTAGTAAGGTATGACTGCAGTTTGAGCAAAAATGTTTTTTTTTACCGTAAAGCATGAATAAAAGTGGAAATGTACAATTCAAACAATAAGACTTGAAAGAACGGAAGAGATCAGTATCATAAAGTTAGAACATATTTTCCACATCACTCATAAATGCATCATTATTCTGCATGCTAATGGAGATAAGTGACAGAATTGAGTGAATGAAACCATATTTAATAATGCAGTCTATCCATCAAGGCTTTAGTCCCTGTCAGAAAAATACCTTTTAGTCTTGTAACTAGCTGTCACTTTAACAAGCTAATCAATAAAGTCTGGCAGTTTGTCAAAATGACCACATAATAAACATTATATTACTTCAATAACTAGATTTGCTCTCCAGTATCTTCATAGAACTATTGTCAACAACCCTCCACAATGAACAAATAATTTGTACTTTTTGCATCTCTTGCTCATCTCTTTTAGTGTATTCCAAAGCAGGCATTTTTTCATGTTTATGACAAGTAACACCTAGCCCTCACATATAATTTGCATATACACTCACTGGCCACTTTATTAGGTACACCTGTTCAATTGCTTGATAACATAAATTGCTAATCCGCCAATCACATGGCAGCAACTCAATGCATTTAGGCATCTAGATATGGTGAAGATGACTTGCTAAAGTTCAAACCGAGCATCAGAATGGGGAAGAAAGGGGATTTAAGTGACTTTGAATGTGGCATGATGGTTGGTGCCAGGTGGGCTGATCTGAATATTTTGATAACTGCTGATCTACTGGGATTTTAACGCATAACAATCTTTAGGGTTTACAGAGAATGGTCTGAAAAAGGGAAAATATCCAGTGAGCATCAGTTGTGTGGACAAAAATGACTTGCTGAGGTCAGAGGAGAATGCGCAGACTGGTTCGAGATGATAGAAAGGCAACAGTAACTCATGTCAATATGGAAAAAAATCTATCAGGAATGTTTCCAAACCTTGTTGAATCTATGCCATGAAACATTAAGGCAGTTCTGAAGGCAAAACGGGGTCCAACCCGGAACATGCAAGATGAACCTAATAAAGTGGCTGGTGAGTGTATATTTAAGTTGCATTTAACCTGAAAATATTTTACTGGATTTTTTTTAACTTAAATTTTAAATGAATATCTTTGACCTTCTTTAAAAGCTTTTATTTCTATACACTCCTGCTTTTTTGTAAACTGCTTACTATATGTCCTTGCAAGTTTTTCACAACCACTTCACTTCTCTAATGTTTTCATAGTCCATTTGTGGGCAGGTGCCATCTGTTATCTGTAGATGGCACTAAACCTGAGAGGTACTACAGCCTGGAGAGGAAGTAAAAAAAAACAAAACTGGCCACATTACGCCCTCTGAGACAAATGCTGTCTGATGTCTCCTCAGCCACAACTTTGAACTGTGAGTGTTTTTCCTAAGTAGCACTCTCCCACTAGGGTATTTGTAACATTGGCATTGTGTTCAATATAAGTTTCAAGTGTACTGCAAACAGACTTTGTGTGTTCACTGCTGTCACACCCCACTGCACCTACCCACACACTGAATGATCCCCAAAACATTAAAGAATAAGGATGCACACAAACAGTATATAACTATGGCCAAAGTTGCTCTGGCATAAGGACATCAAATTGTGACTTGATGTGAAAATTTACTAGATGTCATATGCCTCGTGCCTGTACTATATATATCAGAGGGATACGCTCTTATATCCAATTAACTAATGACCATAATCAAGACCTCTAAAAATACTACAACATTTGTATTTAAAGAGTTCGTTCCCCTTTAATGCCCATTTTCCAAAAAGTCGTATGCATTCCAGCATGCCCAGCACACTACATACTACTCTCCTACACTGTTCAAATGGTTGCTCCTGTCCCCTGCATAAATGTAGGCCATGTACAGCTTGCCTGAAAAAAACAAAACAAACTCCTTAGTAGCTGACCCCTTACTGTCTGCCTTGATGGCATGATGGGTTGGATGTTAGAAGTGCACCCCCGGAGACCTCTGTGGCTTGTTTAAACACTCTGCAGTAAAAATGGCTAAGGGAACTTATTGAACGTGTGTGGTGTTTGAATGAGCCAGAGCAACCACTGGAGGCATCTGGCCTGTCCTGAAGTTAAAGTGTCCTGTCCTGAAGGTGAAGTCAGCCAAAAAGGAGGTTTTTCAGACTGACTGGGCAAATACCGAGGGACAGGAGCAACTAATTGAACATTGGTATGTAATGAGCTGGTGATGTTGAAATGCATGCAGGACTCTTTTTTTGGGGGAAAATGGCCATTAAAGGTGAACTAACCCTTTCAATTTTGTACAGTCTCAACCCACTTACCTAGTGGTTGCTGACATTGTCAGAATGTAAATCTCAGCAAAACATGAGATGTGCATTGCTTCAGTGACACCATTAACTTTATACTAGGGTGCTTTGCTAGCTTACAACATATGGAACATTTTATAATGTAAGCCTGCCATCAAAGAAAAATGGGGCTCCCATTGCTGACCTCCTTCCAAAAAATGCTAATGAGTGGTATGCTGATCCACTGTTTTCAAAAGATTCAGAAGCAGAACAAATAATCAAATACTTTTCTATGTGCTCAGTTCACACTTCAACACAGCTATCAGTTGCAGGGCAGAGCGGTGTGGGAAAACTGCAACATGTCAGCATTTTTCCTCACAGCTCTGCATATAAAAGCTGTTGAACTTAGCAAAAACAGGCAATAAACCAATGCAATAGGAAATAAAAACCAAAGCAAACAAGATGACTGCCAGATTATTGACCTGTACAGTGACAGCTTCCTGAAAACACACGTAAAAAAAATTACAGCTAAAAAGGATATGTGTGACAAGTGTGAACCTGTCCTAAGTTCACATTATCATGGTGCAGTAACATTACCATAACCAATGTTATATGTGTTCAATGCGAAAATGCTGTACGCATCTTTTTTGGTTTGTAAGCAGGCCATTCAAAGGAACAGACTGCCCTAGTGCAACGCACTTGATGTGCAACAGTGTGAACAGGGTCAAAATTCCAGCATACCCTTTTCTGTTTTGGCTTTGAATAAAGTTACTTAAATTATATATTGCTCATGCATGCCATGGGTAGGTGTGGAATAACACCCCAAAACACATTATGCTACTCCTCCCGAGTATGGGTAAATGCATCTCTCCTACCTCCACTCCTAACTCAAAATCGCTTTCACTCCTGTTATATTCAGAACAAATGGTGTATTTATATTTGTGTGTATGTTGAGCAGTCCTCACCTCCAGTTGCAACCAGTTTACGACTGTAGCCTGGTTCCTATGAGACATCCCCCACTATTCATGTGAGCCTTATCAGCTTCTAATTGGGGTGGAGTTGAATGCTCATTTGAGCATCTCCCTATAAATTTAGATCAGCTCATGGGGGGAGATCTCTGATGGGGGTGCGGCTTCGAAAGAGTGCGAAGCAGTTAAACACAGCAGTTGAACTTAAGCAGCAAGAAACTCTACTGCATGCTGGACAGACTGCAAGCAAACACCCTGGGAAACATCTTACATGCCTGAGTCCCACTCTGTGTACCTTTATATAATACATTCCTCTTCATACTACTATCCTCTGTTCCCAAATCTCATTTCTTTACCCCTCTGCTCCACCCCAAAACTTGCACATCTCCCCCTCATTGCTATCATCTCCCTACTACTGCTCTCATCACCCCCCAAAATGCCTCTTCTACTCCTTCTCATTTTCCTCTCCTCCGTTCCCAAAATCCATTCACTATATCCCTCTGCTCCTCCTAAACATTTGTATATTGTGTCCTCACTGCTTCCTTTGCCCCTCTATGGCACCCACCACCTCCTCCTATTATTCCACTCTCCCACTGACCCGAACACCTCCACTAGGAGTTTCTCACGCTCCTGCACATCCCGCTCCCATGCCACCTTTCTCATTCTTCTCCTCCTCCTAGCCGCGGGAGACATCTCCCCGAATCCTGGCCCTCCACCACCTCCCTCACCCGCACAACACCCTCCCGCCTCCATGTCCTACCGCAACCCCCGCAACCTAGTATCTGTCCCCCTGCTCCCTAAAATCTCCCCCCCGTTTTCATGTGCACTCCTGAACGCCCGATCGGTGTGCAACAAGCTTACCGCCATCCACGACCTCTTTGTTTCCCGCTCCCTCAACCTCCTGGTGATCACAGAAACCTGGATCCAGCCCACTGACTCTACCTCCCCTGCTGCACTCTCCTATGGAGGTCTCACCTGGACCCACTCACCCAGACCTAACGGTCGTAAAGGTGGTGGGGTTGGTCTGCTCCTGTCACCGCAGAGCACCTTCCGAGTCCTCCCAAACCCCCCCTCCCTATCCTTCTCCTCCTTCGAGGCCCACTGCGTCCGACTATTCTCCCCAACCCCCCTGAAGATTGCTGTGATATACCGGCCTCCTGGATCCATACCCCGCTTCCTGGATGACTTTTCCTCCTGGCTACCCTTCTTCCTCTCCTCTGAGCTACCCACCATCATTCTTGGAGATTTCAACATCCCTGTCAACCTTGACAACCCGGACACAGCCCGTCTCCTCCACTTAACCTCCTCCTTTGCACTTGCACAGTGCATACAATCCACCACCCACTCCGACGGTAATATCCTTGATCTTGTCTTCTCCAACCGCTGCGCTCCCCACAACCTCACTAACACCCCCTTCCCTCTCTCTGACCACAACCTGATCACCTTCTCTATCTCCTCGTCCTCCAACGCCTACCCCTCCAAATGTCACACTACTACCAGCCGTAACCTCCGCAACCTTAACCCTGCCCCCCTCCACTCTGCAGCTGATCAACTCCACGACCGCATCCTCCCCCTGTCCTGCCCCGACTTGGCTATGACTGCCTACAACAACGCGCTGTCAGCAGCCCTTGACTCACTAGCGCCTTTAACCACACGCAACATCAGACTCCGACCGCTACAGCCCTGGCAGACTGATCACACCAAAACCCTCAAACGACACAGTCGTGCCCTGGAGCGACTATGGCGCAAAACAAAATCCCAACAAGCTTTCACCTGCTACAAATCTGCCTTCCGCACCTACACCTCCTCCCTCCACGCAGCCAAACAAGCCTACTTCCTGACCCTCATCAAGGCCCTCTCCTCCAATCCTCGCCGACTCTTCTCCACCTTCAACTCTCTACTCTCTCCACCCCCACCTCCACCCAGCACCTCACTCACCGCCCTTGAGATTGCCAATCACTTCAAAAACAAGATTGACACAATTCGCAAGGACATTGCCGCAACTCACACCCCCTCTCAACCCGTCCCCTCTCACACAGCTACCCCCTCATCCCCCCTCCCCCTCAACATTACCCGCAGGGACTTCGTCACTGCTCAAACTCCCTCCAACCCTGTTCCCCCTCACTCAGCTACCCCCTCATCACCCCTCTCCCACGGCCCCACCACTGCTCTGACCTCCACTCCCACCCCACCCTACATTCCTCTAACTGAAGCTCCCCCAACACTCCACACCTTTGACCTTACTACCATCGAGGAAGTCTCCAAGATCCTCTCTGATGCCCGCCTCACCACCTGCCCCCTCGACCCTATCCCCTCACAATTCCTACGACCTCCCTCCCCCTCCATCCTACGCTCCCTCACCCACATCTTTAATCTCTCCCTCTCCTCCGGCACTTTCCCCTCCCCACTGAAGCATGCACACATCACCCCCATACTTAAAAAGCCCTCCCTGGACCCCAATGACCCGAACAACCTCAGACCCATCTCCCTGCTCCCACTTACATCTAAACTCCTCGAGCGCCTCGTCTACACCCGCCTATGCTCTCACCTCAACAACAACAACCTCCTCGATCCCCTACAGTCTGGCTTCCGCCCCCTACACTCCACCGAAACCGCCTTACTCAAACTCTCCAACGACCTTCTAACCGCCAAAGCTAATGGCCACTATTCAGTGCTCCTACTCCTTGACCTCTCTGCGGCCTTCGACACAGTTGACCACCCCCTCCTCCTCAAAATACTACACTCCCTCGGCCTCAGAGATTCTGCTCTCTCCTGGCTCTCATCCTACCTGTCACAACGCTCTTTCAGCGTTACCTATAATGCTACCACCTCCCCCTCACTCCCCCTCTCTGTTGGGGTCCCTCAAGGCTCTGTCCTTGGGCCCCTTCTCTTCTCCATCTACACCTCCTCCCTTGGCCAACTCATACACTCTCACGGCTTCAACTATCACCTCTATGCCGACGACACACAAATCTATCTCTCAACCCCCCACCTCACCCCCTCGGTCTCGATATGTCTACTGAGCGACATATCAGATTGGATGTCGCTCCACTTCCTTAAACTGAATCTCTCCAAAACCGAGCTCCTTGTCTTCCCCCCAGCCCGAACCCCACCCCCCATTGACTTCTACATCACATCCAACAATGCCAATATCAAACCCGCTCTGCAGGCCAGAGTACTTGGTGTCATTCTGGACTCCAACCTATCCTTCCAGCCCCAAGTCCAATCTTTAACAAACTCGTGCAGACTCCACCTCCGCAACATCGCCAAAATCCGCATGTTCCTAACCCCAGAAACCACTAAGCAGCTCATCCACTTCCTCATCATATCACGACTCGACTACTGCAACTCCCTCCTCACTGGCCTGCCTCGCCGCTGGCTATCCCCGCTTCAGTCGATCCAGAATACGGCTGCCAGACTCATTCACCTTTCCAACCGCTCCATTTCCGCCACCCCCCTCTGCCAATCCCTCCACTGGCTTCCGATTGCGCAACGGATCAAATTTAAAATCCTAACGCTGACGTACAAAGCTGTCCACCATACTGCCCCGAACTACATCACTGACCTAATATCCAAGTACCGCCCAGCACGCACACTCCGCTCCTCACAAGACCTCCTTCTCTCTAGTTCCCTGGTCTCCTCCTCCCATGCCCGCCTCCAGGACTTCTCCAGGGTGTCACCCATCCTCTGGAACTCCCTTCCCCAACCCATCAGATTATCACCTACTCTCCTCTCCTTTAGGCGCACCCTGAAAACCCATCTCTGCAGGGAAGCCTACCTCACCCCCTGCTAACTTGCTGACCTCCTCCACTCTTCCTACCACTCCATCCCCCACAGCTATCTCCTCCTGTACCACTATCCCATCCCTTCTAGATTGTAAGCTCGAAAGAGCAGGGCCCTCGATCCCCGCATGTTTTGCATTGTATTGGTATTGTTCTGTCACATGTTCTGTCCCCCTTTGTAATGTACAGCGCTGAGTGAACTATTGGCGCTTTATAAATACTGTATAATAATAATAATAATATGGGGATACCACATGTGAGAGACTTTTTGGCAGCCTAGCTACATACAGGCCTTCGAAATCCAATGACCACCTCCAGGCTTTCAAGGGCATATTTCCTCATATCACTTCCCCACTACCTATCACAGTTTCACCATGCCTCTAAGCAAATTCCTTGGTGTGTCTACTTTCCAAAGAGGGGTCATTTGGAAGGGTTGCTTCTACTATCCTGGCATTTCAGGGCCAACATTAGAAGCATATTCCACACATCACCCACTCTTGAAGACCAATCAATTAAACAGTCAAAGGGATGAGCCTGTGAAGGAAGGAGCAGTGGGGAGCTGCAGGAAAGGCAAAGTCAAGCTGACAAAGGTACAGAGTTTTGTGCACGAGCACTGGAACTGTGTGTTAGATGGTCTGGAGGACCAAGGCTTGAGGCCTGAACAGCAGAGTTGTGAAGACAGCCACGAGACTAATTACTGTTTATGATCGTTTCACGGTGGAAACCCCTGCGTGGGAATCTGATGAGAACTTTTGCTTTCTTTTAAATAAAAGTGGGCAGGAAAAGCCCTAAAATGTACTTCTGGCATGGAGTAAACTCACTGTTTTGCATTGCTATTGAGCTACACAACCCCCAATTTGTCACACCCTATTCATGAGGATCTCTCTACTTCCTATCCAGGTGATGAGTTCCAGACAAGAAGGAGCAGAAATTCGCCCACACGGTCTGCAGTAAGCCCTTCCATAGTGGAAAAAAAAGCTTTGTGTAGGGTTAGGCTTTACATATGTCCTTACGCATAGTTGTGAGGCATGCTCCAAGCATACAGAATATATTTAGCATAGAGATTCTGTTTCTAGATACTTGCAGCAAGCATTCACAAGCAATATTTATACCACTAAATATATACAGATAAGACATGTATTGTAAATACTTGCCAACACCAATCAAATTATTCTTCAAGTGAAGAAAGTAGAATAAATTGAGCGTGCAAAGGCAACAGTTGCTGCAACCAGTTCTGAAGTCCGGGCACTGCCAGGAGTGATTAATGCACGCTTAGCTTTCAGCAGCTCAGCATTGAAAAGTCTTTTGGTAGATAAGGAAAAAAAATTGGTATACTTCCTTTACTGTAAGCTATAAATACCTGCTCTTCAGTCATGGTCTGCTTATTCACTGCCCCACCTTCCTTAACCGCTTCAATGCAGGGCACTTTTACCCCCTTCCTGCCCAGGCCATTTTTCAGGTTTCAGCGCTCTCACACTTTGAATGACAATTGCGCAGTCATACAACATTGTACCCAAACTAAAATTTTATCATTTTCTTCACACAACTAGAGCTTTCTTTTGGTGGTATTTAATCACCACTGGGGTTTTTATTTTTTGCTAAATTAACAAAAAAAGACCAAAAATTTTGAAAAAATAAACCAAGTTTTTTTTGGTTTCTGTTATAAAAGTTTACAAATAAATAATTGTTCTTCATAAATTCAGGCCAAGATGTATTCTGCTACATGTCTTTGGTGAAAATAACCCAAATTAGGATGTATTTTTTAGTTTGTAGGAAAGTTATAGAGATCACAAACTATGGGATATATCTAAATATTGATCAGTCCTGAAGTACTGACAGCCAATCTAATTTCTTGAGGTCCAAGAATGTCAGAACAGTACAGATATCCCCCAAATGACCCCCTTTTGCAGAGTAGACAGTCCAACGTACTTCATAAGGGGCATGGCAAGTTTTTTTAACTTGTATTTTTTTTGTCATAATTTTTCGGAAAATTAAAAAAATTATTTTCACTATTTTTTTTACATACTGTCACCAGTGCAGTACAGCGTAATCATATAACTGGCATGGCGGTGATCAGGGACACTGACTGGTGACAGTATGAAAAAAAATATTTTTTTTTTTTATTTTTTTTTTTAATCTTTTTAATTATTTTTAATTTTTAATACTTTTTTTCTTTTCTTTAAGATTTTTTTTTTCATATTTCACTATGACCAAAGTAGTACAATGTTACCATAGTAACATTGTACTACTTTGGGGAAGTGATCAGTATTTTTTTTTTTTTTACACAGTTTGCTTATAGAAAAGAATTACTTTGCTATAAGCAAGAATTTACCTGAATAACCGATTCATTCAGGGGTTTTTTTTTTTTGTGCTTAGCTGTGATTTGGCCACGGCTAATCACATGACACAGCTGGGCTGTGATTGGCCCAGCTTGTGCATGTGATCGCTGTGACCATTCACAGCTAGGCACACTAGTATACAATGGATGGCATGAATGAAGCCATCCGTTGTATACAACTGTCATGTGACCTGCTGTGATTGGTCACAGCAGGTCATATGGTATTAGCAACGGGGTCGGTACTCAGATCTGTAATCGGCCGTGCCCGGGGTACACGGCCGGTGACAGATCGCGGCTCTGCAGGCGCGCAAACTGCGCATGCCCCAAAGGACGCCTTATGGCGTCCACCCGGAACACTGAGTGATTTTTTCAGCCACAAATCGGCCATTGGCCAGACGGCAAAGGTTAAACACTGCATAAAAGTACAAAAAATAAGCAGTGGGGGAAATAGATAGATATTGTATACTCACCTTTCCCCGACTTTCATACGCAAGGGTGACGCCATCCTTCTGCCAGTGAGATTCCATGAAATGCTGAGTAGCCCAAATCTTGCATGAAGACATGGCAGCACAGTGCAGGATCAGCCATCTACTCATCTATTCATGAGATTGGGCTACTCAACATTTTCCAAAATCTCGCTGTTAGGATGACATCACCATCATCTTGGTGCCATGAGGCCGGGGGAAGGGGTGCACCTTGGATAAGAGAACCTTGCTACTTAGGCTTCATTCACATGGATGTACTATAGTGGCCGTGTTTGCCCGCATGCGGATGCACAGGTGTTCAATTTTTTTTTATTTCAGGGAAAAACTGGGTGTAAATGTAAGGTAGACCACAGTTCCAGAGTGCTCAAGGACTGTGCTTGCCAGCTGAAAGAAATGTCTACTGATATCTTCTCTGCCGATTGCTCCATCAAGGATTCCATAATTGTTCCAAAAAAATCCTTGCAGTTTTAATTACCATAGACTAGTAGCACTTACTAAAGAAAAGCTAATTCTGAAGTACCTTAAAGCGTTGTTCATACGAGGCATACAATGCCGTACACCCATGCAGGGCTGTGTTTACCCACACAGGGATGCACAGGTGGGCTGTACATTCCCATGCAGACCGGTCTATTAATGTCTGTTGAGACACAGTAACTGCATGGACACAGCTGCTGTGTCCCAATATGACATTTGTGTGGGTGTAGGTCCCCAAAACCAAAATGTCTACATTCAGGACCCACACTTGCACCCATACAGATGTCATATTGGGACACAGGGCTGTGTCCATGCAACTGCTTTGCCCCAAAAGACATCAAGGGTACTGCCTGTACAGGGATGCATGGAACTATGGTGCATCCCAGTGTGGGTAAACACAACCCTGCATGGGCGTATGGTATTGAATGCCCATCTGAACCGTGCCTAAAGAATAATTGCATATTCATGTAAAAGAAATAGCAAAAAAGAGTTACACTTTAAGTCCTGCCTTTCATTTCTGATGGATCAACAGAAATACCACATTTGGCCATTAGATGATGCTAAGTACCATGGGAATTTAAATACTGAAACCTTTTCTCTTTATGAAACTCAAAAAAAACCTTAACTCATTAGTATCAAACAATAAGTATAAATAATAGAGTAAATTAATAAAATAAAAATATTTAATATATAATAAATAAATGAAATAAAATATATGCACAAGTCCAAAAAATAAAGTGTCCAAA
Organism: Staurois parvus; assembly: GCF_062004578.1. NCBI lineage: Eukaryota > Metazoa > Chordata > Amphibia > Anura > Ranidae > Staurois > Staurois parvus. Next base: position 573,854 of record NW_028318499.1, on the reverse strand, counting down.
AATTAGTGTCCAAAATTTCCAAATATAGGTAGTCCTCCAAAATACTTTAATTCAGTGTATCCAACAAATTACTCCATTCCAGACCACATAATACCTCTAGAAAATGAAACTAACATAGTGTATTACCTTCAAAATTAATTCACTTAAATGTATATATCTTTGGGCAAATAAGTATATACTTTAATATGTGCAAAATAAATACCAGAATCAAATGTGAGTGACACGTGACTCATGCAATAAAAAATCACTCTGTGTACACTCCAATGAATGTGAAAATTATGTACACTCAAAAAAAAATAAAAATAAAATATATATATATATATATAGATATATATATATATATCTATCTATATATATATATATATATATATATATATATAAAATAAATAAATCAGTAAAATCACATAAAGTGAAATAAATCAATCAATTCATAAATCAGTGAAGTGTAAAGAAATATATATCTTACGTTAGGGATAGTTTTGTACAGCATAACTTTCCAGACCAGTCTCAGCAGTCTACATGGCTAAAAACCACATTTTCCAGTTTTCAAAATGGCCACGCCGCTACTTCCGGTTTGCCGTATTACGCCAGACATCATGTCCGCTAATGCGTTTCGTCACTTCCGGACTTCTAGAGGGATCCATGAGGGTATTTGCATTGAATCTCACTATTTAGAGGTGGTTACAGAGTGTTCACTTCACTGATTTATGAATTGATTGATTTATTTCACTTTATGTGGTTTTACTGATTTATTTTATTTATATATATATATATATATATACAGTTGTGTTCAAAATAATAGTCAGACATCACTAACCTGATCAATCACTGTTTTTGGTAGAAATGATATTTCTACATGGCAAATAATTTACAAGCAGGTGTAGTAGAGTAATAGAAATCCAACAAACCCAACAGTCATGACATGCATGCTGCTGATTCTGTGTAATTGAAAGAGGCATGTTCAAAATAATAGCAGTGTGGAGTTCTAGTAGTGAGGTCATTCATTCTTTGAAAAACAGGTGGCAATTATTGCCCTTATTTAAGGAAGGAAGGCAGCAAATGTTGTACATGCTGATTACAGTGCATTTCTCTCTGAAATTCTGAGGAAAATGGGTCGTTCCAGCCATTGTTCAGAAGAACAGCATAGCTTGATTAAAAAGTTGATTGGAGAGGGGAAAACATATAAAGAAGTGCAGAAAATGATAGGCTGCTCAGCTAAAATGATTGCAAATGCTTTAAAATGGCAACCAAAACCTGAAAGACGTGGAAGAAAGCGAAAAACTACCATTCGAATGGATAGAAGAATAGCCAAAATGGCAAGAACTCAGCCAACAATCAGCTCCAGGAAGATCAAAGAAGGTCTAAAGTTACCTGTGAGTACTGTTACAATTAGAAGACACCTATGTGAAGCCAAGCTATCTGCAAGAAGCCCCTGCAAAGTCCCACTGTTGAACCTGCTGAAGAGGTTATAATTTGCCAAAGAGCACATTGACTGGCCTAAAGAGAAATGGCGCAACATTTGGTGGACTGATGAAAGTAAGATTGTTCTTTTTGGGTCTAGTGGCCGGAGACAGTTTGTCAGACGACCCCCAAACACTGAATTCAAGCCACAGTACACTGTGAAGACAGTGAAGCATGGTTGGGCAAGCATCATGATATGGGGATGTTTCTCATACTACGGTGTTGGGCCTATTTATCACATACCAGGGATCATGGATCAGTTTGAATACATCAGAATATTTGAAGAGGTCATGCTGCCTTATGCTGAAGAGGAAATGCCCTTGAAATGGGTGTTCCAACAAGACAATGACCCCAAACACACCAGTAAATGTGCAATATCTTGGTTCCAGACTAACAACATTGACGTTATGGAGTGGCCAGCCCAATCCCCGGATCTTAATCCAAGAGAAAACTTGTGGGGTGACATCAAAAATGCAGTTTCTGAGGCAAAACCAAGAAATAGAGAAGAACTGTGGAATGTAGTCCAATCATCCTGGGCTGGAAGCTGGAATACCTGTTCACAGGTGCCAGAAGTTGGTTGACTCCATGCAACACAGATGTACAGCAGTTCTCAGAAACAGTGCTTATACAACTAAATATTAATTAAGTGATTCAAAGGAAAGCAAAAAGTTGGTCAGGGCTAATGGACATGACGTCATCACGCATGCCTTTGCCGAAAGTCAGACCAGAATGTATTATATATACAGTATGGGTGCACATTATTATTTTTAATAAATGTGGAAGTTTTTAACTAGATTGCATCATACGAGTCCTCTTGCTATTTACATGACCATTGGGGGAAATGTGTGATTGCTTTTCTATGATGATTGCTGGCTGTGGTATCAGTGACCAGGATCATTAACCCAACACATGCATCTGATCATTTATATTTTGATGGTCACATCTTTCTGGTAAGAGTTTCTTGTATGCATGGAGGTGAATTTGGTTTATGGGCGCTTCTGACTTTTTTTTTTTTTTTTTTTTAGAGCCTGTGACAGCTTTTTAGTTCTTTTAACCCATGCCACACCAGAATATTATGGTAGTGGGGGTCATGGACTGAGGAGGATTTCACCTAATAAAAGAGGCATCAGGACATCATGCTGACTGTAAGTAATGTCTCTTGTGCTGATTTTTTTGTGTTTTATTTTGGCTGTCCTTGGGCTTTAATATAAAGAAGACAAGAAGACTTGTTTTGGATTTTAGGAGGAAGAGATGGTATCCAATAGAGTCACTTTTAATTAATGGAGAGCCTGTGGTGAGAGTTTCTTCTTTTAAATATTTTGGTATTCACATTTCGGATGATGCCACTTGGAAGATGAGCAGAGCAGTAGTAATTAAAAAAGAACAGAAATGACTGTCCTTTTTGTGAATCTTGAAAAAGACACAGATGGCAAAGAAATTATTAGTGTGAGTCTTTCTACCGCTGTGCAATAGAGAGTGTGCTTATTTATACCATCACAGTTTGGTATGGCAGTAGTACAGCTGAAGACAAAAAAAGTTCCTTCAAAGGATTTTTACAGTGGCTCAGAGAATCATTGGTAGTCAGGATCCTTCTCATCCCTGTCATTGTCTGTTTTCCTTCCTGAAATATGGGAGGCATTATAAGACAATGAAAGCCTTCAAAGATTAAAGAATATTTTTTATCCTGGTGAGCTGGTACAGCTGGTCAATTACTAGAGCAATCGGTTAATATTGAATAATATATAACGTTTTATATAGGCATAATTATTAATATATCAGTTTTTATTATTGTGTAACTGTGCTAATTATGTATTGAACCATTCAGGGAATGCAAATAGAAATTTTTAGTATGCTTTTATATAATGTTAATAAGTCATGTTATTATTCGTATTATCATACTGCAGATGTTCTTTTCTTTAAACAGCCATATTGGTTCGACAGAAGCCAATAGTTAGATCAGCTTCTGCTGAACAATCCTGCTGGAAAACCTGCTTCAATCAGTGGTCTGCAGCCCATCGGCTGCATTGCTGATCAGTGTATTCTGACAGTGGAGGAGACCTGCTGTCAAAATACAATAGCACAGTGGGGAGAATCCTGCATTCAACTCGCTTGCTAGTTTTTTTCTGTTCAACCTGCTGGTTGAATGAAAAAAAAACAAAAAACGTGGGGTTGTTTTATTGAAACTGAAGAGTGCAAAATCTGGTGCAGCTGTGCATGGTAGCCAATCAGCTTCTAACTTCAGCTTGTTCAATTAAGCTTTGACCAAAAAATCCTGGAAGCTGATTGGTTTATATGCAGAGGTGCACCAGATTTTGCAATCTCCGGTTTTAGAAATCAGCCCCTGTGTGTACCCAGCTAAAGACAGGGATTTCAAACCTATCAAATCTGCTGGTCTGCTGAGTGGAGGCTTCTATCTCCCACAAACATAAGGTTATCAGCTAGTCTGATAATCATAAATCCCCAGCGCCAAAGAAATATATATCCCCAATTTCTAAATTTAATGCTGCTGTACACAAGTGCAATAAACGCCAAAGAATATACAATCATCATAAACAGTGCAAATAATCAAACCCAGAAAACTTGTGAAAGAAAGAAAGAAACTTGTGAAATTTAAAGAGTGTCAGAAAAATAAGAAAAAACAAACAAAAAAAGTCCTTGTTCCAAAAAGAGTGTGCTTCCACCATGAACCAGTGCTCCAACCAAGATAAACCGCACTCACCAGATTCTGGTGAAATAAACGCCTATTAGGTATTTTAGGGATCCTAGACCCTTCTTTGCCACCTCCAGAACTTCACTTTACCATTACAGGAGTATGTCATAACAGGGATCCATCATCCCTTAAGTTCTGTGGGATAGATAGAATTAATACTCCATGGAGAGGGGGGATATGGATAAAAGCATTTCTCAGAATGAAACTAAGTGGATATATCAAATGGGGACGTTGATTCCCAAAGGGTTAAATGTAGATATTGATATAAATAGTTGTTTTTCCAACTGGTAAAAGCTTCTAATTTTTAATTTTTAATTCTTTTTTATTTTTATTTTTTATATTTTATTTTTTAGTTTATTTATAATATTTCTTTGTGATTTTTTTCATATATATATATTTTTATATTTTTATATATATATATATATATATATATATATATATATATATATATATTTTTTTTTTTTTTTTTTTTTTTTTTTTTCTTATTTATTTTATTATTTTTTATATTTTTCATGCAATAAAATAAAGTTTTTTATTAAGGGTCATGAGGTACCTATCGGCATGTTTGTGTTTTCTCCATTTGCCTTTACAGTTTAGGGTACAGAATTATTGGTGTACATCTATGAGGGTTTTGGGGTTATGAGGGTTTTGGGATTAATATTGTGCCCAGTATTTATGATTTAGTGTATAGCACAACTGATTGTGTAAATTGGTTTGGGATACGTGACTCGCTATGTACTGTGTGTAGGAATTCCATGGGGGCATAGGATGACCATGTGAGAGAATCCATTAACACAATTTAACCTATGAAAAGAGAGGGGAGGGTCTTTTGTTGTGCATAAAAACGGCTTGAGGCTGGTAGTGTGTTTCTTTGAAAATGCCCTGTGGGAGGGGCAAAACGCATCGATGCACTTCCGGTATGCCATTTATCACACGCAACTTCCGGTGAGTGGAGCGCACGCCGAAGCAGAGCGTTCCAAGTGGCCATCTTTGTGGTTTGTGTAGAGACACTCTGTCACCCTCTGCCAAGTCTGTGGGATTTCTGATGCTGTCCTAGATGCAATGGAAACTGTGATAGCCTTGTGGAGGCAATAAAATAATGTTGGTTTTTATCATATAAAATGTGAGTGGCCTGGTGTTTTTACAATACTTAATGCTGGGTGTTGCAGTATTACACTATATATGCTTTTTTTCTTCTGCACTACTTTGGAGCCGGTCTGGGAGGAGAAGTCTGGAGGTATTAGAAGGTGGACTAAAGGTCTCATATGGTGGAGTGGAGTTCATGTTGGTTGGAGCACTGGTTCATGGTGGAAGCACACTTTTTGGAATAAGGACTTTTTTTGTTTGTTTTTTCTGATTTTTCTGACACTTTTTAAATTTCACAAGTTTTTGAGTTGAAACTATATGGTTTATTTTATTTTTATTTTTAATTATATTTTTTTCTGGGTTTGATTTGCACTGTTTATAATGTTTTTATATCAGCTAGTCTGGCCAGATCAATCATCCCATGTCTATAGTGAGCCTTTTATTAACTTTAACTTTATTAGATATAGCATAAAATGTGTCTAGCACAGTTAAGTTAGCCACTGCAGTGCAATTTACAATTTTTAAAGTGTAAAAGACATGTATCCAAAAAAGGGTCTTCTACATGAATAGTGGGTACCTTCATAATAATATTGGTTTACAATTTAAGCTTCACCACTAAGCTATACATAGTTCTCTTTGCATAGCAATCTAGTGTTAAGGGATCAGTTACCCACCATCAGTTACCCTTGGAACTCAAAAAGAGCAGTGATGGACAGCCTCTAGCTCTGTAGCCATGTTCTGATGTACAGTTGCGGCCAAAAATATTGGCACCCCTGCATTTCTGTCAGATAATGCACCACGTCGCCCAGAAAATTGTTGCAATTACAAATGTTTAGGAATTCTTATGTTTATTTATTTTGTTTTGTATTGGTATGACACAAAAAAGTGGAGAAACAAACAGCCGAATCTGATACATTCCACGCAAGACCCCAAAATAGACTGGACAAAATTATTGGCATCCTCAATTTAATATTTGGTAGTACACCCCTTGGAAAAAATAACTGAAATCAATCGCTTCCTGTAACCAATAATGAGCTTCTTACACCTCTCTACTGGAATTCTGGACCACTCTTCTTTCACCAACTGTTCCAGGTCTCTAAGATTGGAAAGGTTCCTTCTCTCAGTGGATGATTATGAGATCTCTCTACAGGTGCTCTAAGGGATGTAGATATGGACTCATTGCTGGCCAGTTCCGTACACTCCAGCGCTTTGTCTGAAACCATTTCTAGGTGCTTTTTGACGTGTATTTTGGGTCATTGTACTGCTGTAAGACCCATGACCTCTGACGGAGACCCAACTTTCTGACATTGGGCCCTACATTGCACCCCAGTTTTTTTTTGTAGTCTCATAATGCCTTGCACATGGTCAAGACATCCAGTGCTTGAAGCATTAAAGCAATACCAAAACATCAGTGAACCTCCACCATATTTGACTGTAGGGACTGTATTCTTTTCTGTAAAGGCCTCGTTTCTTTTTATGAAAACAGTAGAATGATGGGCTTTACCAAAAATATGTAATTTTATTTCGTCTGTCCACAGCACATTTTCCATCTGGTGGAGACCCAGCTTTCTGACATTGGGTCCTACATTGCACCCCAGGTTTTTTTCTGCAGTCTTCAGATCTTATAGTGCCATGCACACGGTCAAGACATCCAGTGCCTGAAGCAGCAAAGCACCCCCAAAACATCAGTGAACCTCCACCATTTTTGTCTGTAGGGACTGTAAGGAAATACTTAACTGGCATCCATTTTATATAATGCCTCATAGATGTGTAAACAGTTAGTTTCGATTTTGAGTTTTGCTTGTAACTTCTCTCTTGTTTCCTGAGTCAAGTTTCTATTTCTCAGTAAATGGAACCACCTTATATGGTACTCATCAACCATTTGTAGTTTATGTCTACTTGGTAAGAGTATAAAATTCATTTGGTCATTCTGGCCTAGCAACACCTGTAGAATTCTTGTATAATACTGCTTATCCGCATTAAACTTTCAGAGATTTAGCTTTTACACTTCGGTGTCTGGAACTTTTATTGCTCCCGGGCCTGGTGGTGAAACATAATCGAGGACAGGTTGGGCTACAGACAGGAATTGATCCTATCAATTTGGTGTCAGAAGTGGGATAAAGGAGAGGCTGATCAGGTAAGCTGAGAATAAATCTTAGTCTTTACCTTGATCGTCCCCCTTTGAAACCCGGGTAGAGTAGCCAAATTCACTGCTTGAGATCGCTGGGTCTCAAGGTGAGTCTTTGAGGTTTGAAACCTCAAAGGGAATTCAGAGGTTTGGAACCTCTGGGGAAAAAAATGCCTAGGCAGGAATAACATTGTGAATTCACAGGAGTCCTCATTTATTTTTGCCATTTTAGAAGTATAAGTGCTTATTTGCTGCATGTTAAGAAACTGTTATGTAGCATATTTGTTTTACAGAATGGGGTTATTTCAGTGTCGGTCTTTTAAGTGTTAAATTCCTAAACTGTTGAAGGTTTTGTCTGTGTTACAGCCTCTCCACTTCAGAGAATAAGTGCTGACACTGTAATAATTAGTGCTTTGCCTAACAGCTGTTTTGCTTCAAGATGGGTATAGTCCACGGTAAGGGACCTCTGCCCAACATTCCTAAGCCTCCACGTAAAGTGTTAAGTGATATTGCGAATAAAAAGTGACACAAGATAATCCTGAATTGTCTAGGTTAACTTGTGAGGAATATGTGATCAGAGTGTTACCGTGGGATGATTATGTGGTCCCTTTCATAGAGAATATTGCCAAGTGATCCCTGGATATGAAAAGCAGTAGTCTCTTTCTTAGAGATGGGTCTAATGATAAGTTTCATATGGACATACAGTAAGGGGACTGTGTTTGGGAGATAAGGAAGCTTTCTCGTGATTTTCAGGGGTCTCTGAATGGGATATGAAATATATGAAAGCAGCAGGTCTTCACTGGCTGAAATATGCATCTGGTTACACTCCAGAGCCCTGTAATCTAAATCTCCACTCTTTAGCCCCACCATCTGCTCTGCCAAGTTAGAGATCAGTATATCCAGCTTTGCCAAAAAAAGAGGATAATGATTTCCTCAGACCTCCGAGGGCAGACAGACCACAACCTCCCGTAGTAGAGGCAGAAGATATACTGATATACTGATAGTACAGAACGGGGGGAGGAGGAGAAGAGGAGGAGAGACCTGGTATTAGTCACGAGTGGGAAGTGACCAAAGCAAAGCAAAGACCTATAACTATTACACTAGCAGCTAGAAAAAGGACTGTAGTTCCCAATGATAGGACTTTAAGAAGTAATGTCAAAGGAAAGCGTGACAAGGGAGAAAATTTAGCTTTCCCGTATATTTCAATGGGAAATGATGTGGTAATTAAACCCATGGACATGACAGAAATGAATGCTATCATAAATAATAGTCCAGATCCCAGAAAGAATCCAACTGCCTGCATAAATTATTTAGAGAGCCACACGAAGCAGACAGTGCTAACAACAGGGCATGAAATTAGTAATTGACGGAATTTTGGGATATGACTTGGATTTGACTGGACCTACAATACATGTTCTAGTTGACCCTGGAACCCCGGCAACCACTCATGTATGACTGAAGGAAGACACTCAGAAAAAGGTGTGGGAGTAGGTGACAGCCAAGAGAATATGGAAGAGTAGAAAATCGTTAGCAACTGCTGTTGCTTGTAAGCAAGGAACAAAAGAGACAGTGACAGAGTATGTGAAAAGATTTATAAAAGTTTGGAAGGAAGAAGCTGGGATGGATATGGCTAGTGCGTAATGAGCACTATATATATCCAAACATTGATGACAGGATTCAGACCTGAAATTTTGCTGTTAATAAGACAGCTTATTTCAAACTGGATGGAGATGGACACAGGTACGTTTCAAAAACAAGTGATGAAGAAAGACGCTTCTGGATGTTTTGAGGTCCCCAATTCTACCAACAAAGCACATTTCCAGGGGTTACAACATAGTTCTAATCCTAGAGAAAGAGGTAGCAACAGAAATGGGGGAAGAGAAGAATAGCACCCATTGTCCCAGATGTGCCCTCATTGATTACCTCCATTCTACACGAAACACAGTGTTATACTGTGATCAATTTAAGCAATGCTTTTTTATTCTGTCCAAGTTGATGAAGAGACACAACTACTGTTACGTTTTACTCTGGCCAACAAACAGTTAACCTGGGCCAGATTGCCCCCTATGTGGATTCTCCGGCTGTATATTCCATGGCCCTCTGAGAATCCTTAAAGAGTTGGGCACCCCGCCATGGTTCCCAGCTGCTCCAGTACTTGGAAGAATTATTTTTTTGTTTACCCAACAGGGAAGCTTGTAGGCAGGACAGTATATCTCTATTAAACTTTCTGGGTACAGAGGGACACAAGGTGGCAAGGCATAAGGAATGCTGCTCCCAGACTTATCCACCTTACTAACCATTCTGTATCTGCCACCCCTCTCTGCCAATCCCTCCACTGGCTTCCCATTGCCCAACAGATAAAATTCAAAACATTAACAATAACATATAAAGCCATTTATAACTGCCCCAAATTACATCAACAATCTTGTCTCCAAATATCACCCAAACCGTATTCTCTGCTTCTCGAACGACCTCCTGCTCACTAGCTCCCTTGTCTCCTCCTCCCATGCTCATCTCCAAGACTTCTCCAGAGCTTCCCCCATCCTCTGGAACTCTCTACCCCAAGTTATCAGACTATCGCCTACTCTGCTCACTTTTAGGCGATCTCCGAAAACCTATCTCTTCAGGGAAGCCTATCCTGCCCTCATCTGATAATGGAATATTCTACTCCTCCTACCAGTCCATCCCCCAAAGTTTCTACCTTTTGTACCACTAGCCCCTCCCTCTTAGATTGTAAGTTCCAAGGAGCAGGACCCTCCTAACCCTCTTGTATTGAACTGTATTGTTGCTGTATTGTCTCCCATTATATTGTAAAGCGCTGAGCAAACTGTTGGCGCTATATAAATCCTGTATAATAATAATAATAAGGTATAATATTGTCAAACTTCGGTGGATTACTTGGGTTTCACTCTGTTAGAAGGCACCAGAATGGTGAGCCAGTCGAGAATCCTAGCCATTACGGGTCTGCCCTGCTCATAAACTATAAAAGAAATGCTCTCCTTCCTTGGTATGGTCAATTATTATCGCCAATGGATATCTGATTGCTACCATTATCACAACATACTCAGGCAATACACTAAAACTGAGGCTTCAGCTCATTAAATGGGACCAAGAATTTACCAATGTCTATCAAACCTTGAGGTCCTCACTAGTTTCCTCTCCTGCTCTGGGTTTAGCGAATTACAATGTTGATTTTCATGTGTATGCTCATGACAATTGCAAAACCATGGCGGCTGTGGTTGCTCAGGATCATGGAGAACACCACTCCCATAATAGACATGCAACAAACAAGGAGGACGCCACGAAGTCCGTTGCTAAACTTTTTTGCTAAGGAAGTATCCCTCGATGGGGATGTCCGGTAAGTATAGATTTAGACATAGGACCAGCATTTACATCAAAGGTTACACAACAGGTAGCCAAACTGATGAGCATTGACTGGAAGTTCCACATGTATAAAAAAACCCTCAGCGCAATTAACTTCCTATAAAACAAATTGTGCAGCTAGCATATAATGTGTTCCCACATGTAAACTGTAAATCAAATGAAAAATGCATCGCAGCAATATAAACTCAAATGGTGCTCATAATACAAACATGCATAAATGAATAGTGAAACAGAAATTGTGTATGTGACAATAAATATGTGCTACATCCAATGTATTCTTAACGTATACACATAAATCACCGTAGACTTGCACATATGAGTGCTGAAATGAATATAGATATAAAAACCAAATAAATTATATTAGTGAACTGTCCCTTTAAGTCTCAGAAATCTTCACGTGTGTTTGTTCAGTATGTCTCCTATATATATCATGCTCCAAATATACCAGCAACAAAAATCTCCGAACAATGGTGAACCATCCCTTTAAATTCGAGGTACTCCAAGTGGATCAGTGTAATCACACTACTGCATACACGTGTACGGTGCTCCTGTGTCACCCCGTAGTGTACATCCACCTCCAACACACTATTGTGCTCACCTCCAGGTTTGACCCGTAATGCCAGGTCAAACTACACTTTTCCCTTTAACCCAAGAGGGTTTACTGGTACATAGATCTTCACCACCGTCAGCACTTTAATCTCTCCAGAACGCTCCACAAACATAGGAAAAAATACTCCATATAGTGTAATATTGCCAGGTAAAAAAGAAGCTTTATTAAAATGCTCAAAATGAACTCACATTTAAAAGTGTCCACCAGGGACACTACAGGGTAAAACTCGGGTAGATGACGTCAAGCCGCAAACCGGAAGTGCACGTGGAAGTGCATTTTGGAAAAGGGATTCCTGTACATACTGTATAGTGAGTTTTACCCTGTAGTGTCCCAGGTGAATGCTCCTGGCACTGGGGAGTAACAGTTCATTGAGGGAATCATGAATGCCAACATGTACTGTGACATACTGAAGCAGAGCATGATCCCCTCCCTTGGGAGACTGGGCCTCAGGGCAGTATTCCAACATGATAACGACCCCCAAACACACCTCAAAGATGACCACTGCCTTGCTAAAGAAGCTGAGGGTAAAGGTGATGGACTGGTCAAGCATGTCTCCAGACCTAAACCCTATTGAGCATCTGTGGGGCATCCCCAAACGGAAGGTGGAGGAGCGCAAAGTCTCTAACATCCACCAGCTCCGTGATGTTGTCATGGAGGAATGGAAGAGGACTCCAGTGGCAACCTGTGAAGCTCTGGTGAACTCCATGCCCAAGAGGGTTAACGCAGTGCTGGAAAATAATGGTAGCCACACAAAATATTGACACTTTGGGCCCAATTTTCACTTAGGGGTGTACTCACTTTTGTTGCCAGTGGTTTAGACATTAATGGCTGTGTGTTGAGTTATTTTTAGGGGGCAGCAAATTTACACTGTTATAAAAGCTGTACACTCACTACTTTACATTGTAGCCAAGTGTAATTTCTTCAGTTTTATCACAATATTTACAAAAATGTAAGGGGTGTACTCACTTCTGTGAGATACTGTACATGGATACATAACACATCTGCTGAGATTCCAGATTACTATGAAGTCATTGAGAATCATAGAGCCCAGGTAAATGTTTTACAAGCTCAAGCTAGATCCATAGCCGAAGATGTCTGGAGCCCTTTTTAAAGGTTTGGGAAGTTTTGGAGTTTTTTTGGATGGTTTAAGAAAGTAGGCATGCTGATTTTGTTATGTTTTTAACTAATATTTGTGTTCTATGTTGTTGTTGTAAACAGTTAGTTTTGGTTTTGAGCTTTGCTTGTAACTTCTCTCTTGTTTGCTGAGTCTAGTTTCTATTTCTCAGTAAATGGAACCACCTTATATGGTACTCATCAGCCATTTGTAGTTTCTACCTACTTGATTAGAGTATAATATTTCATTCTGGCCTAGCAACGAATGTAGGATTCTTGTATAATACTGCTCGTCCGCATTAAACTTTCAGAGATTTAGCTTTTACACTTCAGTGTCTGGAGCTTTACTTCTCCCGGGCCCGGCGGTGAAAAATAATCGAGGACAGGTTGGGCTACAGACAGGAAATGCTCCTATAAGGGACTGTGTTCTTTTCTTTAAAGGCCTCATTGCTTTTTCTGAAAACAGTAGAATGATGGGCTTTACAAAAAATCTGTAATTTTGTTTCGTCTGTCCACAGCACATTCTCCCAAAAGGATTTTGGCTTCCTCAGGTAAGTTTTGGCAAACTCCAATCTGGCTTTTTGTTTTGCTCCACAGTTGTTCCCTGTGCCTGAAGGTGTCTGGAAGGTGATTGAGGCTCTTTATCCACCATTAGAAAAATCCTTTGTCGCAATCTTTGATCAATTTTTCTCTTTCATCCATGTCCAGGAAGATTAGCTACAGTGCCATGGGCTGTAAACTTCTTGACAATGTTGCGCACAGTGGACACAGGAACATTAAGATCTCTGGAGATAGACTTGTAACCTTGAGATTATCCATGCTTTTCCACAATTTTTGTTCTCAAATCCTCAGACAGTTTTGTGCTGCTCTTTCTCTTCTCCATGCTCCATGTGGCCCACAGAGACAAACAGAAAGGTTGAGTAAATTTTTCACAATTTTAACTGGTTGCCAGGGTGATTTCTATATTGTCAGAACCTGTTAATTGATACAGGTGAGTTTGATTAGAAATTACAGGAGCATCAAACTTGGAATGCAATTATTTCTTACAATTTTGAGACTGCGCCAATAATTTTGTCCATTCCATTTTTGGGGTTTTTCGTGGAATGTGTTAGATTTTGCTTTTTATTTCTCCATGTTTTTGCGTCATACCACTACAAACAAAAGAATTAAACATGAGAATGCCTAAACATTTGTAATTGCAACAAATTGGTACATTATCTGACAGAAATGCAGGAGTTCCAATATTTTTGGCCATGACTGTATTCATTTTACCTACAAGTGAGCTTAATTTAAGCTTACTTGTACTTAAAAGTTGGAAAAGCAAACTTTACTGCCGCTTGAACACAGAGGGTCGCCCACCACATACAACTTTCAGTTGTTTTTTTACTTAATATATATTGTCCTACAGCTCTGCCTGAAATTCTCTGTGTGAACAAATATATGTTTAGGGTCATACTTCAGTCTACCAATCACTGTATACAACTAGAGTCCTATTTAGGACTCATCAACTACAGAGAGGGGTTCCAGACAGGCACGGGACCTTAGTCTGGTTTGTCAATCCTATTTAATGAAAGAATATTGTTCTTTGATAGTGTATGTACTTACAGTTGTATTCCACTGAAGAAAGATCCAAAAAGTCCAATCATGCCCAATAATTCAATTCGGCTGAGGTTTCTAACAATATATTCTTGACACACGCTAGAAATACCATACAGAGTAGCACCTCCAAGAACCAAAACATCTCCAATGAGTTTACTATCTCCCGGATAATACTCTACTAACAAAACAGAAAACAAGACTAAGAAAACAAGTCATATCAAGAAATTGAACTATTAATAGTAGCATACAATACTTAGTACAGTGTTATCCTATATAATATAATACTTAAATTCTACATTCACTTTTCCACTGGGAAAATCTGCCTTTTACTTGTCCTTCCCTGTGATATCCCACCATTAACACACACAATGATCTTTCCCCAGAGAAATTCCACCTCCAGAACACACACATCTGTCTTTCCTCAGTGAGATCCCACCTGCAGCACAAACACACACACACACACAAACACACACACACACACACACATACACACACACACACACACTGGTCTAACCCCAGTAAAATCCCATCTTCAGCACATATACATAGGTCATTCTCCAATGAGATATTGCCTCAAATAACATATTAAACCAGCAATACATGGCTCAAAATTTGGCCAGTTCAGCACTGACCAGCCAAATTTTGATCCATGTATAGACAGTAGTGATGGGCCAAACACCCCTGTATTCAGTTCGCAGTCGAATGCTCAAACCTAATTAACATTCAAATTTTTAACTCAATACAAGTCTATGGGACTCAAACTTGTAAAATTAAAACTGCCCATTCTATTTATTGGCCATAAAAGGGATATGAGGACTCGGGTGTGATGATTGTGCGCAATAGAGACATGGATGCTGTACGTGACAGCCATCTTGTTAGGTCTCAGCCATGTTGTCTCTCCTGTCCTCCCTCATGGTATGGAATTTATAGCTGTAAATTGAATGGAGGTCAAAAGGGCCTCTTATCTTAAATAAAACACAGATAGATTAAGCTCCAGGGCTGTAAACTGTTAATAAGTCCGGTGCAGGAGGTCTGCTTTGAAAGCCACTTTCCTCTGCCCGATCGTAAAACAATTAGTCAGTCATGACCTGTTAGGCCATTAGGGCTAGAGCGTGCCAAAAAACATACATTCCACATGTAGACATTTTTCATACAATTCATAACGTTCAGCAGGAACTGGGTACATTAATATTAGGTATATATTTGGATAGATCATTTTAATATGAGTCAAACAAGGCCTTACATGACTATATTGTCACCAAGGACGGGGAAGAAGCAGTCTCTTCCCTCCTGGGTGACAAAGGTAAGCTGTGTTTGGTATCCGTGGGTTTGAAATATAATTCTGAATATTAATCTGCCAGTTGCTAGGATGCTACGTATACCTATTGGAGGTTATTAACCTTAGTATGAAATTGGAAGGCGACTTGGTCATAACCTTGGTTACTACACCCATCCCCAAACTGGATGATTGGTCATTTGTTCTCAGGTGACACCCCTTTAATATGATAGAAAAAGACTGACATGTCTGGAGAAGACAGATCTCGTTTAACCTCAATCAGTAAACATCTAACAGACTTGAGAGTCAAGGCAATCTTTTTGCTCGGACAATTGGACTCGGTTTAAACCAAGGACATTGCAAATATTCTGCCTTCTGAACTCCTTTCTTTTATTTCTCTGTTGTTTTATTGTTCTCTTTATATCTTTGCAACATCTTTTTCTATAAATATTTTAATTGCACCATTTTGAACTTGTTAGTAATAAATCCTATTTTGAAAAGTGATGAAAATGTCTCTAAAGCTTTTAATGCAAACTAAAGAATCCCTGTCTCTTGAAGAGTACTACTGTATGTAATATTCTTCTCAATATATCTGTCTGCGGTGACAGTGTGTATTACAGACGCTTATACTAATATCATAGTGTTACTGCTAAGATTTGTGAGTTTCCTCCTTCTCTGTAAAAGGGTGGTGGTGGCAGTGTGAAGGGTTAATTGCGTAATTAACGTGACCCAGTAACAATCGCTCTCAGGATGCTGGCACATAGATTGTAGTACCGCGAGGTGGAAAATCTTTGTGCAGGGTGCAGCTGAGAGTGGCATTGCTACACAAGTGACAACGCGGTCCGAGATCGGCTGGTCCTTTGGTCACAAGTTGGTGAGAAGGTCTGGGATTCAGTCACACGCGTACTTCCCTGAGGGACATGATTCAGTGGAAAGAAAAAAATTCAAAAAGTACCTTTTTTTAAAGGAGCAGTCATTGTTCACTGCTTAAAGTAAAAAAAAATATTTTAAATATCATGCCTAGGGGGTCCTCCTGGGGGTGACCAGTTTTTTCTTTGTATGTTAATTTTCGAGGTTCAGTGGGTGCATTGGACACCCTGGCTGCCGTTGTGCTACATGCTGGGTGTCAGGTGCGCTCCCATGACCTTAATGAGGGGTGGGCTCCCTCAGGTTCACCTGCCCTTGTTTCTATCCATTTAAATGCATGTGCCTCCATTGTGAGGACTCTCAAGATTTATAGAGTTAGGACCACAGATACTCAGAGTGCCGTGATGTGGCTCTGTGGCTTAAGTATGTATTTGCAAATGTGTGCTAACTAAACCCCTGTTTTTAAACGCATGTTCTTAGACAGGTTAATTTGGTTTTTGATAGTTGGCTAACTGGCTGGCAGTTTGAACTGTCTTTCTTATCCCCCTCTTTTGATAAGTTATACTTATCCATGTTCCTTGCCGACAATAGCCATTATTAGACTGGGGTAGGCTGGCAAGTTGAACTGGATAGTCCTATTTTTTACTTTGTGACGCCTTCCATGTTCACTGTTTAAAAAGCCAGTTATAGACCTGGGTAGGTGACCAGTTGTTTCTTTTTTTTCTTTGTAGGTTCTCTTAAATGACCTGCAAAGTTGCACATCTGTACAATGTAGAGAACCTGCTGCAGCAGGACTGACTTTTTTGAAAAAAATTACATAGGAAAAAAAAAAGACTTCTACCACACCCTTGATCCGAGCACAGGCCTGGCAGGGCAGGAAAGGGGGGGGCGACTTACCAGACCACGTATCCTCAGCATTGGGACTATGCCGATGGGGTCAAGGGACTCTTTCTTCCCCACAACCCTGGTCCGAAGGTTGTGGGGAGGTCTGCGGGCAGGGGGTTCATTAACATCAGGGTACTCCTTGAAATAAGGGGGCACCCTGATGCTGTTCTCCCTCTGATCGCTCTTACCATTGGTTTATTCAGCAAACACACGAATGGCTGATGTCTAAGTCAAACTTACATTCGACTTGAACATCAAGCCCAACACTAATAGACAGGCTAATTGTACAGAAATAGATCTACTGATCAACTTCTGTACAACTGCCCTGTTGGGTTTTTCCTGATCGATCCGTGCTGCCAGCTATAGCTTCATCTCCAAGGACCCCATCACCCCCTCCATTGTTCCTGGACTTTATGACACAGTCTATGATAACCTTCATATACAGTGCTCAGCATAAATTAGTACACCCCTCTTGAAAAGTAATTTTTAATCGATATTTCAATGAACACAAGAACAATTTCCAAAATGTTGACACAACATTTTCTAGAACATTTGTTTAGCTCATTGCATGAAAGTAAGGTTAATAATATAACTTTGATTACAAAATATTCAGTTTTACTCAAATTAGTTGATGCAAAAATGAATACACCCCACAACAAAAACTACTACATCTAGTATTTTGTATGACCTGCATGATTTGTAGGGACAGCACCAAGTCTTCTAGGCATGGAATGAACAAGTTGGTGACATATTATAACATCTATCTTTTTCCATTCTTCAAGAATGACCTCTTTTAGAGCCTGGATTCTGGGTAAAGAGTGCTGCTCAACTTGTCTCTTCAGACTTCGCCATCGGTTTTCGATTGGGTTCAGATCAGGAGACATGCTTGGCCACTCAATCACCCTGTTCTTCTTCAGAAATCATTGTCATATTGGAAAAGTGCACAACGACCAAGGACACGGAGTGATGGTAGCATCTTCTCTTTCAATATAGAGCAGTCGATCTGTGAATTCATGATAACATCAATGAAATGCAGCTCCCTGACACCAGCAGCACTCATGCAGCCTCACAGAATGACACTGCCACAACATGTTTCACCGTAGGCACCATGCATTTTTCTTTGTACTCCTCACCTTTGCGACACCATACATCAATTCCAAAAACCTTTATCTTGGTCTCAACACTCCAGAAGTCCCAATAGTCTTCTTTTACAGCATGGGCCCTGGCAAATTCTAGGTGGATTTTTTTGTGAACGGGCTTTAGGAGAGACTTCCTTCGTGGATGACACCCATGCATGCCATTCCTCGGCAGTGTATGCCGTATTGTGTCATCTTGTAGCCTTCACTTTTTTTGTGTAAAGAATCTTTTTTCTTTCTCAAGTCTTGTGACATTTCTCTTCCATGTGGTGCCATTGCTAACAGCATGAAATAGGAAGGGGTTTTCTTTGTTACGTAATGCCCTTTTATAATCAACTGTCTGCTAGACACTTGTTTAATGAATAATTAGACACACCTGTAGTTGAATTCTTGTTAGTTAGGATTTTGTTGCCTAAAATTTTTCTTTGCTCCTAAGACTTTCATTCAGGTGTATTCAGTTTTGCAACATGGTCTTGAATTAATTTGTTTGGAAAAAGACTTTTTTTTTTTTGTGTGTGCAGATTAACAAATCCTATTTGCAATCAATGGCCCACATTTGTGGGAGTATTTTGTAGTATAGTGTCACAAAGAAAATGTTGATTCTGAAAGGAAAGTAAAGATTTTCTGACAAATCTCTTTGGATGTACTCATTTATGCTGAGCATTGTATGTTGGGGCTTCTTTTCAACTTCCATTATTCTCAGTTTCACTAATGCACTTCTGTTTCAATTTCAGAGTCCTGCCAACTTCACAGTTCACTACTTCAGCACACAACTGCTAACTGCCAATTATTAATATACAGGATTTATATAGCGCCAACAATTTGCGCAGCGCTTTTACTACAGTTCTTTAGCACACAACTGCAAAGTCATATTCTCTGCACTCCTCTCCTGCACATGCTGTCCACTCCCTCCCTCCATACTACTCTCCTGCATTTACTGTCCTCTGCCATACCTTCATCAATTTTCACCTGCACTTACTGCCTGCTGTCATAATGTTCACACTCCTCTCCTTCACATACTGCCAACAGTCATACTCTCTGCACTTCTCTATTACACATATTTTCCACTGTCACACCCTTTGCACTCTTATCTTGCACATACTGCCCCTATCATACCCTACGCATGTCATTTCTGCACATTTTCCCCCTCCATATACTGTTTGATCTCTTCTCCTGCACATACAGCCTGCTGTCATACCCTACACACACCTCTCCCACTTATACTGCCCACTCTCATATCCTCCACATTCCTCTACTGCACATACTGCATGCTGTCAAACCCCCTGGACTATTCTCCTGCACATATTGCCTATTATCCTAATTTCCACATTCTTTCTACACATACTAGTCAATGACATACCAGACTGTGTGCAGGCATTATTCTACAATGATTCATCGCTGTCTGAATGAAAAGTAACAGTGTATAGCACTGTCTGATGATATCTGTATCTTTAAAAAAATTGTACATTAGGAAAATAACTTACCCTCCTTTTGTTGTCTTCCCATTAGAACATCAGCTCCTGCCATGCATCCAATTCCAAGGATACACGCTATAGCACCAATGAAATGCAAGACCTTATATCGGACCAGCAAGAAAAACCAGGATAGTAATATGACCACGGGGATAACAAAACAATTTAGTAACTGAAAAGACAAAAAGAGAAGTTCAAATATTATTATGTTAAATAAACCAGACAATGTAACATTTTGTCACATTTTACAATCAGTTCAATGTCAGCCAGACTAAAAATGTCATATTTAAAGGGATATTGTGTACAATGTTGTGAGCATTCCATGCCAATAATATGTAATCTTGAAATAAAGGTATTTAAGCATTTAAAGTCAATGCAAACCCAAAGCATTTTTTTGTTTTGTAAAGATAGGGAAACAGAAAACCCTCATCAGGTTTTTATTTCTTCAAGGGAACAAAACCAAGAGGAGCCTTAAATACTTATTGATACAGAATAGTAAAGTGAAGGATGACAATCATTTGAAAAACTCACTGGCTCTAGTTAGCCTGCCCACCTGCAATCAGGGCTACCCTCCAATGGGCATCCAGGAGCATCGTTCAGCTTAAACCAAAAGGAGTGCCAGCCAAAATACAGTACATAAGGAAGTCCAAAACAACTTTAATAACTCATAAAACACCTAAAGTGTTTTAGGAGCAAAGTCTATAACTATATTCCCCTCGGACACATTCCTGGAAGTACGGCTCATCAATGGCGGGTACTGTAGCAACTACCAGCTGGAAACATCATAAGCAAACGTACATATTTTCCAGCACACCATGGATCTCCAATATGGTCCAAAAAGGTTTTTATTGCAAAAAAGATCACATCACAAAAGAAAATGCAACGTTTCGGAGCTGCGCAGGACCCCTTCTATCAGGCATGTGATGACTAAGGGGTCCTGCGTGGCTCCGAAACGTTGAACTTTCTTTTGTGACGTGATCTTTTAGCAATAAAAACCTTTTTTGAACCATATTGGAGATCCATGGTATGCTGGCAAATATGTACAGTTGTGTTCAAAATAATAGCAGTGTGTTGAAAAAAGTGAATAAAGCTCAAAATCCTTCTAATAGCTTTTATTTCTATACACACAAATGCATTGGGAACACTACACATTCTATTCCAAATCAAAACATGAAGAAAAATATATCAAATTTGTGTTGTTCCTCTAAAAAAAGTGAAGAAAAGTGATTATTAGACTGTTCAAAAAAATAGCAGTGTTTGTATTCTTCTTTACAAACTCAAACATTCACTATATAAACTGAAATATGTTTGAAGATTTTGCTTTCCTTTGAATCAATTAATATTTAGTTGTATAAGCACTGTTTCTGAGAACTGCTGTACATCTGTGTTGCATGGAGTCAACCAACTTTTGGCACCTCTGAACAGGTATTCCAGCCCAGGATGGATGATTGGACTACATTCCACAGTTCTTTTTCTTGGTTTTGCCTCAGAAACTGCATTTTTGATGTCACCCCACAAGTTTTTTATTGGATTAAGATCCGGGGATTGGGCAGGCCACTCCATAACGTCAATCTTGTTGGTCTGGAACCAAGATGTTGCACGTTTACTGGTGTGTTTGGGGTCGTTGTCTTGTTGGAACACCCATTTCAAGGGCATTTCCTCTTCAGCATAAGGCAGCATGACCTCTTCAAGTATTCTGATGTATTCAAACTGATCCATGATCCCTGATATGTGATAAATAGGCCCAACACCGTAGTATGAGAAACATCCCCATATCATGATGCTTGCGCAACCATGCTTCACTGTCTTCCCAGTGTACTGTGGCTTGAATTCAGTGTTTGGGGGTCATCTGACAAACTGTCTCCGGCCACTAGACCCAATAAGAACAATCTTACTTTCATCAGTCCACAAAATGTTGCACCATTTCTCTTTAGGCCAGTCAATGTGTTCTTTGGCAAATTGTAACCTCTTCAGCACATGTCTTTTTTTCAACAGTGGGACTTTGCGGGGGCTTCTTGCAGATAGCTTGGCTTCACATAGGCATCTTTTAATTGTAACCGTACTCACAGGTAACTTTAGACCTTCTTTGATCTTCCTGGAGCTGATTGTTGGCTGAGTCCTTGCCATTTTGGCTATTCTTCTATCCATTTGAATGGTAGTTTTTCGCTTTCTTCCACGTCTTTCAGGTTTTGGTTGCCATTTTAAAGCATTTGCGATCATTTTAGCAGAGCAGCCTATCATTTTCTGCACTTCTTTATATGTTTTCCCCTCTCCAATCAACTTTTTAATCAAGGTACGCTGTTCTTCTGAACAATGTCTGGAATGACCCATTTTCCTCAGAAATTTAGAGAGAAATGCACTGTAACCAGCATGTACAACATTTGCTGCCTTCCTTCCTTAAATAAGGGCAATAATTGCCACCTGTTTTTCAAAGAATGAATGACCTCACTACTAGAACTCCACACTGCTATTATTTTGAACATGCCTCTTTCAATTAGTGATTCAATTACACAGAATCAGCAGCATGCATGTCATGACTGTTGGGTCTGTTGGATTTCTATTACTCTACTACACCTGCTAGTAAATTATTTGTCCTGTAGAAATATCATTTCTACCAAAAACAGTGATTGATCAGGTTAGTGATGTCTGACTGCTATTATTTTGAACACAACTGTACGTTTTTTAGGAGCAAAACACAATCCCCCTCATCTGGGTTCAGTAATGTTTACAAAAGTTTGAATGGTCTCAGGGAAGCAGATGCCAGGGAAACTGCTTGCAAAGAAATAAAATAGCGCAGAATTATGCCAGTGGAACAGCTTCATCAAACCCAAGTTGCTGTCTGTTTCCCTGATAAATATTTTTACCCTCTCCTTTTTCTTTGGTTACCATTGTCACAGAGACCGTAAGGACCCTTTCAAACGGGGTGGATTTCGTCCCGATCAACAGGGGATGCTCTCATAGATCCCCTACTGATCAGAGCAGAGTGGGCGGTTGACACAACTGTGTCCACTCAGTTTACACAGAACAGACATGGAAAGTTCTGCTCTATGGGCCACCTGACTACCCTCCCATCTGATCCACATAAACAGAGGAGAATGGGTCAGATTAGCAGACTCAGAGGTGGACACAAGTCTGTTTATACCCACTTGTCCTTAACGGTGAATGGACCATCAGATCAGGACCGCCTGAAAAACTGACAGGTGGACCGGATCAGACCCGCCATTGTGAATGGGGCCTAAGTGATGGGAAATCAAAAATGCTAAGGTTGTCACAAGAACAAAAGGTGAGGGTAAAGCTTTCAATGGAGACACACTGCATGTAACATGATCTATGAATGGGGGAGATTTGGATGAATCACATGATTCTATCCCCTATTCGGAGAATGTGTTTCATGCTGTGTAAACAGTGAAATAATTTTTCCCAATGGAGGAGGAGGGGGGAGGCTGTGGGTCCCTATCAGACCATCTTCACTGCAGATCTGCCCAAAAAACAGAAGTTATAACCATTGCAGTGCTGGAAGTTCAGTGACTGGAAGAGGACCGGCATCCGTGCACAGAAGATTTCTACAGGGATGCAGATGCCTGCACAACACTGAACATTCTCTTATTACAGGTAAGTAACGTCATTAAAGTTGTACAGAATATTTTTACTTAACTTCAGCTTTAACATTTTCCTTCATTTGTAAAATGGCAGCTGCTCCCCATAACATCATATCTATTACCTCTGAACCAGACCAACTGTCCTATGCACACTTTTGCTATTTACTTTATCCCCATCATCTCCTTTACCTGTTCATGAGCAGGCATAGATTTGCTTGTAACAATCATACTAGATTGAATACATTAGTACACACAAAATAGTAAAATGCTAAGATTTTGAAGCTGAACAACATTTTTGGCAAATTTACATTTGTCCAGCTTGGCTTGGTGTCCATATCTGATACCAGGAGGGCTGCTGAGGATGATGAAAATCACTGTAGTATTCTGAACTACATAGAGTGATAGTTGTGTGCTACTCCATTGGCTTCATCTCTGCACATTGAACACAGGAGGCCAATTGCTTGGCACCACCACTATTCAGAGAAGACTTTGTATTTTTTCAATGAATATAAGGCATTCTCAGAATGGACCAGGTGCAGAAAAGGGGCAGATGAAGTTATGATCTAAACCTAATCTATTCAGAGTATGCCTTGTATTTATTCATAAAAATACAAGACTTCCGACACAAGACGTATAGTGTGCATTGGGAAAGCTGGTGGAGCAGCATCTGGAGGATCGCATATTGCGCAGGCTACAGTGATTTTCAGAATCCCTGCAACCCTCCGGATATAAGATATAGATACTTGCATCAGGTCAAAATAGACCATTGTAAATTTGTAAAAATTACTGGCGTTCTGCTTTAAATATCTATTCTTTTTAAAAAGTGCCTTCTATTTTAAAAATCAGTTTAATAACAAAAAAAAATAAAAAGTATCACAAAATAGAAATTTGTAAAAGGTATTGGAAAACAGTAGTAAAAGTGATTTCAGAAAACTTCTTACATGATTGACCCAGCTCTATATTCCCTCCACCATGGCACAGTAAAAAGTTGGTTGTTATAAAATATCACTTATAATTCATTGAAGTAGTTACAACCTCTTTGTGGAAGGAGAATGTTGCTACCCTGATATATCTACAGTGGAAGAATTGGCATTCAGTCTGTGAGACAGAACCAAGACTTTTATTAATAAATGGTTTCCCTTGTTCACATTTAAATATTTCTCACAATGTGAGCCCATAAAAAGAAATATGGTTGCTGCTTCCACAGGCTTTAAGATTTTAAAGGTGCAGGTTCAACGGCTGTCATATAGAACCTAATTTTACTACCTAATGGATTACTAACCTGTAACAAGCCTGCAGCCAGTGAAACTTAAAATGCTTGTTCCAGGGCAACAACTCTTTTCTATGCCACTTTTTAAATTAATCATTCATATGTATACCTCTCTTCTTGTTCTTTTGAAAATGTATAAAAAAGGACACGTCATAAGGCATACAGAAAGTTCACAGTTCTGTTTAATCACATTCTTTTATTAATTTGTTGCATATATATCTGGTTTATGTGTTTGCTCAGTTTATGCAGAGCCTGCTCTGCTCTATGGGAGCCGTTTACACCCGACTGCCCTCCGATCTGCCAAGACGGAGGGGGACATATCCTCTTCTTTTTTCTTTTTTTTTTAGCATTTTAGCAGGCTGGATAGGATTGGAGGTAGGCAGGTGTAAAAGGGTCACAAGTCCATTTACACCCACCGATCCATAGTGGTGAATGGAGGATCCAATCAGGTCTGCCTGATAAAATGACAGGCGGACCTGATCAGACTCCTTGTGTGAAAAGAGGCCTAACAACGAACTAATATTTCTGTTAATTTTTATTTTAAATAACACTGAGAACCCCTGATTAAATCTGTTGATCCTGCCAGAGATCCAGCTCATGACTTGAGCACAAAACTTTGTGTGCTGTCTTTCTGTGCTGCCCTGTTATCAGTTACATTGTTCCCCTCTCTATCCATCTTATGGAGAGGGGGAGTTTCTTTACTCCTCCCTAAGATGACAGTGTGGCTCCTCTTTAGTTACAGTATAGTGAGAGAGCGTTGTCACCCAGCACAAGTGTTTTACTGGCAGGATCAACACGTGGAAAAAGCCTGAAAAAAATAATACCACCACTATATCTAAAGATTTATAAATTGTAACATATTATACTTAGTTCTTCGGTTTAGTTATACTTGAATCTGACTGAGCTGGTTGTGTGACTATAGGTTAGGGTAAAATGCCTCTAGCAATTCATAGAATATTTTCACATCTGCAGAGCTTATCTGGAAATTAGTTCAGGACTTAGGTATGTACTTGTGAGCTTTGTCCTAGAGGGTCATATTTTCGCAACAATTACCCATTTATTACAAGGGGTGGCTGTAGTTATGAAAAAAGTAATGTACCACAAGCAGCTGTAATGTTAACTTATGTATACCAGCATTAATTCTTTCTATGCTCCAAAGCCCCTAGGATTTATAAAACCATTATAATTCATGAGCCATGCAATATGAACCCAATATTTTCTTTGTTTATGGTTAACTAATTATATTATAGCTTTCACAAATGTAAAAGCTCAATAATGTTTCCAGCAGTATGGTACCTAAATATTGTGGTTATTGCTACATCTGGATTTATTTTTCCTCATATTTTGTTGCTGATGCTTAGTGACTGTTTCAGATCCATAATTCTGAATTCTCAGATTCCTATTCATGGATCGGCCTTATAAAATGAGACTTGAAAAATGAATACAGTCAGATCAATCTCTTTTGTAACAGCTGTTTATAGAGGCTATTAAAATTTTAAAGTATTTGCTATGGGTTGTTTGCTGCCAGCTGTACTGCTTTCAGGCTTGTGGTTCTCAGAGGTCTCACTAACTACCTTGTTAAAAGCTAAATTAATGGTACCAAATTAAGAGCATACCATCAACCCAAGTACAGGCCATGACAGGCCACAAAGATATTATTTTTATATTTATATAACACCTGCAAAATGAATAACAAAATGCACATTGCTAAGTGAACATCTCTGAAGATGGTAAGTATTACCACCACAATCATCAGAGCCTATAATGTAACTGAGCGCAAGGAAGTGATGACATGGATAACAGTTCTTGACAGCTGAACAGAGCAGCGGGGAGCAAAGGAAAGGTGAGGATGTGCTGAGGATTTTGCAAGAACAACCATATATAGCATAAGCCAAAGATAACATGATGCTGTGATTTAAGATTGGAATTTAATATATACCGAAGACTGTAATAATGTACAGTAGAGATTTTTTTCTTTTTTACTTTAGTTTTAACATTTTTTTTCTATGAAAATATTTTTTTGTTTTTACAAAAAAATGGTGTTTCACCCACAGAAAGTTGTCTCCTTAGTAAACCAGGCAAGCAGGTTTTTAATATCATAGTGAAAGGACCTCAAACAGACTACTACAACTTATACATCCTATCATTATCAGGTCAGTGTTTAAAAGGGAATGTCTAATGCTAACAATTCTCACAACCCTTGTTAATTATGTTAAAAAATAATAGGTCCCTTTTTGTCTTCATTGTCCAGTTCCAGGCCCTCCTATATATTGGGGAATAACAGCTTATTGAG
This sequence comes from Staurois parvus, assembly GCF_062004578.1. Lineage (NCBI taxonomy): Eukaryota > Metazoa > Chordata > Amphibia > Anura > Ranidae > Staurois > Staurois parvus. The sequence continues at coordinate 546,965 of NW_028318499.1, read as the reverse complement.
AATTTGCTTCAGGATCTGACAGGCACACATAAAAATAGACATAGATGCTGTAACTCCTCCTGTACTTATTCTTAAATGAGGTTTGCCTAAAAGAAGAACTAAACCCATCAATTTAACAGTTTCAAAAAACAGTTACATTTTCCAACATGTGTTCCCAGTAACTGTCACATTTGCTTGTGCTCTCAACCAAACTGTCAAACTATCAAATGGCTGGGTCATAACTGACCACATGTGCAGCAACTTGGCAGTTGAAGTCAAACTAAGATGGAAGCTTCTTTGGCTAAAAAAAGATGGGAGGATTTAGTTTTAAGCCTAGGTTCACAAGCATGCATCTATTACAAGGTGTGGTTGAAGGGAAATCACATGGTGCTATTACACCATACAATTTTCCTGCGGTTCCCGCACACACAAACCTGCGGTTTGAGATGTGTAGGGGTGCCATTAAGAATGAATGGCAGCCCTGCATGTTTCGACTGTGGATGGTTGCAGGTGCAGGAATCGCTACGATTCCCACACCCATGATAGTTTGAACCAGGCCTTACAGGAGAAGGGCCCAGTGCTGGATGATATAGATATTGGACTTTAAGTTTTTATTTCACTTTTATACAGTGGTGGGTGGGGTGAATTATATATTTTTTACAATATTTTTTTTTTTTACATTTTCAGTCATCATAGTGAAATCATGGTGAAACTTACTGATATCTTTTAATAAGGTGAGTTTTTTTTCTTTGTTAAAAATAGAGAAAAATACATAATTTGGATTGTATTAGCATTAAAAATGAAAGGTAAGATGTACACTTTATTGCCAAAAGTATTGGGACACCTGCTTTTAAACGCACATGAACTTTAATGGAATAGCAGTCTTAGTCTGTAGGGTTCAATATTGAGTTGGCCCACCCTTTGCAGCTATAACAGCTTCAACTCTTCTGGGAAGGCTGTCCACAAGGTTTAGGAGTGTGTCTATGGGAATGTTTGATAATTCTTCCAGAAGCACATTTGTGAGGTCAAGCACTTATGTCAGAAGAGAAGGCCTGACTTGCAGTCTTCGCTTTAGTTCATCCCAAAGATGTTCTATTGGGTTGAGGTAAGGCCAGTCAAGTTCTTTCACCCCAAACTTATCCATGTCTTTATGGACCTTGCTTTGTGCACTGGTGCGCAGTCATGTTGGAACAGGAAGGGGCCATCCCTAAACTGTTCCCACAAAACTGGGAGCATGAAATTGTCCAAAATGTCTTGGTATGCTGATGCCTTAAGAGTTCCCTTCACTGGAACTAAGGGGCCAAGCCCAACCCCTGAAAAACAACCCCACACCATAAGTCCCTCTCCATCAAGCTTTACACTTGGCACAATGCAGTCAGGCAAGTACCGTTCTCCTGGCAACCACCAAACCCAACACACGTGCTTAACACCACTGCATATGACACTTTGCATTGCACTTAGTGATTTAAGGCTTTGATGCAGCTGCTCGGCCATGGAAACCCATTCCATGAACCTCTCTACACACTGTTGTGCTAATCTGAAGGTCACATGAGGTTTGGAGGTCTTTAGATATGGCCTCTGCAGACAGTTGGAGACTTCTGCGCACTGCGCTTCAAAATGAGCTGACCCCGCTCTGTCATTTTACGTGACCTACCACTTTGTGGATGAGTTGCTGTTGTTCCCAGTTGCTTCCACTTTGTTATAATACCAATAACAGCTGACCATGGAATATTTAGTAGCAAGGAAATTTCACAGATGGACTTATTGCACAGGTGGCAACCTATGACAGTACCACGCTTGAATTCACTGAGCTCCTGGGAGAGAGTGACCCATTCTTTCACAAATGTTTGTAGAAGCAGTCTGCATGCCTAGGTGCTTGATTTTATACACCTGTGGCCATGGAGGTGATTGGAACACCTGAATCCAATGATTTGGAGGGGTGTCCCAATACTTTTGGCATTATAGTGTATGTTGTGTGGTTCATAGTGATTGGAGGTACGCGCTTTTATACAGTATTTATATTGGTAGTGTAGGTTTTTGCACCAGCTGCAACACTGGATAAAATGTGGGTTTGGCTTGAAGGGGACAAGACTTTGCAATACTACAATGTGGAACATTTATAAAATGTAATTGAGATTATCAATTGGACAACACTTTTTCTCAAATACCTTTTCTTATTGCTATCTGCTTCTTGGTCAGAGTTATTGGTAGAAACACCCACTTCTTGGTTAAAAAAGAGGAGACCGAAAGGTAGAATGAGACTGTCATACACAAATATATATAATACAGGGAAGAGACTATTTAAATTTAGCACTAAAACACTGTCGGTTTGACTTAATTTAGCTTGGAAGTCAGCAGAGCTTCACCTCAATCACTATGATATGGCGCTAATTCCCTTGCAAAGTGAAACTTCCCTTGCAAAATGAACAGCCTATTTGCCATTAATAAATTAACCCCTGTGGCTTTTAATCATTCGCAGATCAAAGTGGCTTTCAGAATCACTGTAAGTTAGTAAGTGGGGAGCAAACATTTTAATCCTAAAAGAAATTATATGTAGTCCATGACGTTAAAAGTTATACTTCATGTACAAAAGACCTTTAAATAAAAATGAAAATGTGCCCTGAACTCTGAGTTCCTTATTTCTCCTTACTATAAGTAAAACCGCAATATGTAAGGGTAATTTTGAGCCAGTTATCTCACACAAGACTTATTCCCTGGAGCCTCATAGTGAATGCCATGCATGGACCATTCCATCAATAGTCTGTTAAATTATTAAGCTGTAATACTTACTTAATCATAAGAGCCTAACATTTACCTTAGTATCACATTAAACTGCTATAGGGACCTGCAGCTTCGAGACCATAGGCTTAGCTAAATATGAGAGCGGTTAATGCTCCCACTGACTGGCTACACATTCATTTATTGAGGAAGCAATTGAATTTCACAAATACTGAGAAGGAGGTGATGAATAATGAAAAATATGACCGAGTAGTTAAGCAGTGTCACCTTTTTTTTTTAAGAGTGGATTGTAGCTAAATGGAGAAGTCTCACAAACAGGCAGCTATTGTCAAACGTGTATTATTGCATATGCTTTCCATTTCTTTCTTGTTCTTTAGTAACATAGATGTCGGAACCAGTGGGAGAAACTTTATTTGACACTCCCAGAAGTGTCAGAAAACAGCAGCTCCTGAAGCTCTTTTGGAAAGTGAAGATTTAACACACCACCTGCTGAAAAATTAACTATAAAGCTTCTTCTCTTTAAGCTTCTAGTTATTTTAACCCATCAACAGATGTGCAGATTAAATTAAACAGAAGCAGGGAGATGCATATACTGCTGCAAGCAACACAGTACTGATGTAACAAAATCTCATGAGACACCTGCACATGCGCCGGACACCGATAACATGCAAAAACCCTAGTAGGGATTCACAGCGATTAGTAGCGGTAAAGAGCCCTATTGAAAGCATTGCAAGGTTGTTGGCTTCCACAGTTTATCATGAACAATTGCATGTGATCGCTTATGCAGCAATCACCTGCAAGTGATCAACCCTGGACATAGACAGGACCTTTCAATTGCAGATGACTGCTGCATGAGCAATTACATGTGAGCGGCCCTGATTAGCTGTGAGAGCTGGCAGCCCCCCTGTTGTTTTCAATGGGGCTGTCTTCCCCAGCTAACTGCTAGGAACGCCTGCTGGGGTTCTCACATGTAATCTGTGTCAATCACATTCACAGGTGTGAATGTAACCTTAGATTTCACACAACAGATATACAGCTATGAGGCTTGTAGGCACAGGAGTACCTAGGCACACTAACATACCAGGAAGTGCACTGCTACATTTCAGGAGGAATTCATAACAAAGGGTACAAGTTTTCAGAGTACTACTTAGACACAATAAACATTTCTGGGTGTAGCATATAATATTGCAGATATTCACATTTTTAGTTAAAGTTTGCTTTAATAAAGGGTACATTCATGACAAAGGACACCTAAAGTACTGTGGGTTTTCCCAAACATAGATAAAAGCTAAATCTGTTTGCTTCCCTATCTCTGATTGTTATCTTGTACAGAGCAGGAGGGATGGAGAGAGAGGGGGTTGAGTTACTTCTCATTCATATGTAGGTGTACTGTAAATGTCAGCTTGAGCTGCTGAGCCCTGTAAACACTGAGCTTCTCTCAGGAAAGCTTATAACAATAGACAGGTAAGCATGTGAAAAGGAGACCACAAAATGTCTTTTCCTGGCAAAAACAAAAATAGTATGTACAGCATTTTGTTTTTTTTACTCCTGATATAATAAATAAAAACTATGTGTCCTATCGTGGTGTAACGCATAGAGAGCATGTGTGGTGACACACTTTCGTTTTCAGTGGTGACGCACTTCCGGTTTTGATGCCATCTTGGTACACCCAAGTCCCCTAGTACACCCATAGCACATGGGAAAGTGCTGTACTACTAGGATTTTAATGTGAGTGTCCATTTATTTGGCGTTTTTTCATTAATAAAGCGGTATTACACTATGGAGGTCTTTCTCTTTACCCCTGTCATGCATGCCTGAGCCTATTGTGTGAAAGGGATATTTGATGCGCTGAGTTATAATCGGAGCCCGATTGGAGTCAGTGGAGTCGGTGGAGCTACAGTGTGGGAAGCCGTCTGGTTTGAGGATTACCCAAGGTGTTGTGGCCCTTAAGGGTCGATGTTAGGAGGTGAGGAGGCACTTTAGCCACTGTGGGATAAGTCACAAAGAGTGTCACTGAGAGCACTTATAGTGTACACTGAAGATTGAAGCACTTTTTGTTGGACTGGTCACTATCGTTGTTTACACTGAATGATTTTATTCAATTGTCCTTTATTTATTTTTTCTATTTGTGTTGTTGCACCTATCACTTGATATATTAATAATGGATATCTAATTTTTGGTATCTATTTCACTCTACCTGGTGTGTATACATATTGTTTGGCAGACCAGGCATTTTTTACACAGTGTGTTGCTGTTTTTACTTATTATTGTATTATTTCAAGGATTGGAGGCTCACGTTAATATTATTCATGTATATATATCTATTTTGGGTATATATTTAATTTAACCTGGTGTGTTTATATTTTTATTGGCAGACCAGGCACTTGTTTTTGCACAGTGTGTTGTTAATTTAAGCACATGTCACTCTATATTATTTAAAAGATTGGAGTCTCACGTTTTAATTATTGCTTATTAATGTATATTTATTCACCTATATTTGTGTGTATATACACTGATTTGTTGCATTTGCATAGCGCTTCACCATTTTTTGTTATTATATACAAAACTACTATACATTTCTTTTAGAAGGTTTGTCATTCCCTTAAGTATCTTGCTTCCCCAAACAACTCTGAATGTAATGTAACTTTTGATTAATAATTTTTCACCTATATCAGAGGAGCTTAGAGGAATTTAATTTGCAAAATGGGCATACTAGGTAATGAAAACTATTGGAGATCATTACAACCTCTGCCTATGTCATAGAAAGAAATCTTTCACCTCAGTTGATTAGTGGAGTACCCCTGTGTACTCCATGTCATCACTGAACAAAGGAACAGTTTAAAATGTAATTACATGAAACATAAAAAATCTGTTAAAACCTTCCAATACGTAGACCATAACATTAATAAGTATTTAATTGGAGGAAAGTTGTGTAATGCTAAGCTGTTTCCACTGAATATTTTTGATAAATCGTCTGTATAATTAATTCATCATGACACCGTTTCTATGGCAACAAGTAAAGTGACTGAGGGGAAATGGCATGATTTCTACCTGTTTTGTTTGAAACCTCTGAGTCTAGTTAATAAATGTAACAAAATAGATCCATTGTCAGCCAGCATCAAATAAAAATCCAAACCTACTGCTCTGACATCAAAAGCTTCTTAATAAGTCCAAAGCCTGTTCTCAAGTGACAGGTGTTAAAAGGAGAGAACATGCCACAGGTAATTGGATTGATGATATATAGCACATGGAGAGCTCCTGCTGCGCTGAGCACTGGAGGAATAACAATACCTGACAGCTATACAGTCACAAACATTGTTACACATACTGTAGCTTCTAACTGTCCCTTTTATGGAGGGAGGATACTCTATTTCTGATCACAAATCCTCTTTCTATGTTTGTCCAGGTTTGATGTACTCTTGTACCGTTTAGAAGGGTTTATTTTGCTATAGTCCACCATCATAATTATTGCATTTTGGAAAAGCAGTGTCACACATTGTAGTGTTTCAGTATAAAGCCAAGATCTTGAACATGGGGGCAAGACCTCAAACTAGCAGGAGTCCAAGTTCAAAACTAATCTTGCAAAGTATTATTCAATGGAAAGAGTACCTGATGCTTGGAATTGAATTCCAGCAAAGGAAGTTAGTCAGTCGCCAGTAAATGGATTCAAGCTGCTCTGCATTCCCAATGTATCTTGTATGACATTGGAGGGAAATTGTGCTAGGAGGGGGGTATTGGGGGGCTGGATTTGTGCTAGGAGGGGGGAATTGGAGGGGAATTGTGCTAGGAGGGTGGAATTGGGGGGAGGGGTGCTAGGAAGGGGGAATTGGAGGGGAATTATGCTAAGAGAGGGGAATTGGGGGGGGGGGGGTGATTTGTGTTAGGAGGGGGAATTCTGCTAGGGGCAAGGATTAGTGCTAGGTGGGTGGAATTGGGTGTGCTACTAGGGTGATTTAGGCATGCAGGGATCTTTGCTGAGAGGGGTAATTTGTAGGCAGTTGTGCTAGGAGTAGGAATATTGGGGGGGGGGGATATGTACTAGAAGGGGGGATGGGGGGAATTTGTACTAGAAGGGGGAATTGGGGGGGGATTTGTACTAGGAGGAGGATTTGTGCTGGAAGGGGGGATTTAGGAGGGACACTTTGTACTAGGAGGGGATATTTGAGGAGAGGATTTACGCTAGGAGTGGGGATTTGGGGGAGTCAGTTTGTGCTAGGAGGTGGGGGAAATTTGTACTAGGAGGGGTGGTTTGGGGAGAGGATTTACACTAGGAATAAGGATTTGTACTGGGAGAGGATTTGTACTAGGAGGGGGATTTGGAAGGAAAGAGGATGTGTGCTAGGAGGGGTAATTTTTGGGGCATGGAAGATTTGTTAGGGATTGGGGGATTTGGGCTTAAAGGTGGGATTTGGGAGCAATGATGGGGGATTTTTGCATTTTGGTTTGGGTAGAATTTGGGCTTGCAGAAGGAATTTATGCTTAGTGGGTGAGCATGTTGATGAGTGCTGTTTTTTGGGGGAAGTGGGGGGGGTGCAGTTTGTCACCTTTACCTTGAGTGCTAGATGACCTTGTCCCGGGACTGCCTACATTGCACACAAGGCACTCAACAGATCTCCTCCCCACACATAACGCATAGCTGAGATCAGATTCCCCGCAGCATCGCTCAACACAATGTGTAGTTAGCTGCAGTTGCAGTTCTGATCTGTGAAATTCCCTGATTGGATTGGCAGCTGCAGTAGCCAGCTACACACTGTGTGGAGGGATACTGATCTCAGCTATGTGCTGTGTGGGAAGAAGAACTTCTCTTAAGAGCCCTTACGAGTGGTATTAAACCCAAGACCAAAAATGTAATTTAAATATGTAAAAAAAAATGTAATTTTAAAAATATTGTAGCTTACCAATCATTAAATGTGGTGGCTGTATTAGTTTTCTTTTTCTAGCCTTTCTTTTCACCTTGTGATCTGGTCAGTAACACCCTTACTGTTTTAGAGTGCTTCCACTCTGGATGAAGGAGCACAGGGTCACCTTGGACATCAGCATTGTTAGTCTGGGGGTTGGGGGGGGTGAGATGTACCAGCAGATTTAGATACACTAACAAATTGAAGCCAAACAACAGAACACACTTTATAAGTAATTACAGCAACAGTTTTTTTCTTTTGAGATAAAAGGCTTTAGACAAGTAAAAGCTGATCATTGTAAGCACTCCTGCCAGTCGTAAATTGTCTCAATACTCTTAATCCAACATCTGTAAGAGAGCTAATTCTGGTGAAAAACAACAGACTTACTAGCCAGATTATCAGATAAAAATAAATAAATAAAGCCTAAAAAAAAGACTAATGCAGCCACCACATCTAAGGTAATGGTAAACTGCAATATAATAAATGTTTGCTTTTGGGTTTAATCATCCTTTTGATAAATACATGAATGAGACAGAGTAAACACAATGTAATGTAAGTTATTAAGTGTGTTTCTCAGTGATGCCTCTGACTGCTGTTCAGAGGCTTCATTTTACACAGAAGCAGCTACAGCATCTCCCGTAATACACACCAGATTTGCCAGCATTGGTGGCTGGAGAAGAGCAGTAGGAGAGCATAGAAGATATGCCCTAACAACTCTTTTGAAGTTTTTTTAGGTTTTATCCCCCACACCCAAGGTCCAAAAGAGGTTAAAAGTCATAAACTTTTTCTCTGTGCTTTGGTGTGCAAGTATTGTTTTCATAAGCAAGAGGACTAAGGGAGCCCTTACCAACTAACCCTTCTCATATCTAACACTCAGGGGCGGACTGACCATTTGGAAACTCAGGCACTGCCCGAGGGCCCAGGGTCAGTAGGGGGCCCCATAAGATGCCCCTGGTACCTTTTTCATAGGCTTTTTTGAGTTTGGGCAAGGACACAGGGGCCCCATGATTCCCTATTGCCTGGGGGCCCCATGAGTTGTCAGTCTGTCCCTGGTAACATTTATCAAATAAGCTTAACCTATTTTTTAACAACTGAATACAAACCAAAACCCTAAAAAAGTCCTTCCCATATCTTTGTGAACAAGCCAGGAGTGATGAAATGTGTCAAGGAAGGTTGGTTCTCAGGTGGACACGTTGTATGCAGTCACTTTAATAACTAATAAACATGGCAAGAGGAGCTAAGATTGGAGTGTGGCTGATATATTTTTCATACTTCCTAAAAAGGTCCTAACACTAAACTAACCCATCTTTCTGCATAATCATCTCTGCAATGAAAAACAACGACTCCACGATGACAACAGACAAGCTATTAATCACAGTTTAGAAGTCTGTTCTTATAATGAGGAAACTTGGGCACACAAACTCATACAAACACGCATCCGGTAAATAAACTAAATGATGTTTCTCTACTAAAAGCATAAAGTATTATATCTTTTTACAGTTTCATAGCTTTCTGACGGTCACTCTTGATACCAGAAGGAGCATCGGTATCATGTTTTGTCCTACAATATGTACTCATTTTACAACACATTATTGGCTTGAGCCCTCAAAGGAATTTATATGGACTTGCAGTGCGTTTTACTGCACTGCGTACTCAAGTAGGCCAATAGTTATACAAACCACAAAGGAGCAGTTTACTGAGAACTCTGTGAACTTGAACGCCTTACCACAGATTGTTCTATTTTTGGTCTTCAGAAGATAAAGTATTACTTTATTTATCAATATTTCACTATTCAAGTTATCTAGCTCAGCAGTTTCCTCTTAAAGTTATATATACTGTATATGGCAGTGCAAAAGTATCTGAAATGGCTAATGGACCTACAATGATGCTTAGTTTAACCACTTTTTTTTTTCGCACACATGCAGTGCTCAGCATAAATGAGTACACCCCTTTTGAAAAGTATTATTTTAATCGATATCTCAATGAACACAAGAACAATTTCCAAAATTTTAACAAAACTGAGTTTTATAGATCATTTGCTTAGCTCATTTCATGAAAGTAAGGTTAATAATATAACTTAGATTACAAAATCTTTAGTTTTACTCAAGTTAGTTAATGCAAAAATGAACACACCTCACAATAAAAACTACTACATCTAGTATTTTGTATGACCTCCATGATTTGTAAGGACAGCACCAAGTCATCTAGGCATGGAATGAACAAGTTGGCAACATATTGCAACATCTATCTTTCTATTCTTCAAGAACGTCCTCTTTTAGAGCCTGGATGCTGGATGGAGAGTGATGCTCAACTTGTCTCTTCAAAATTCCCCATAGGCATTCAATTGGGTTCAGATCAGGAGACATACTTGTCCACTGATTCACTTTCACCCCGTTCTTCTTCAGAAATGCAACAGTGGCCTTATATGTGTGTTTTGGATCATTGTCATGTTGGAAAAGTACACAATGACCAAAGGCACAGAGTGATGGTGGCATATTCTCTTTCAATATAGAGCTGTACATCAGTGAATTCATGATACCATCAATGAAATGCAGCTCCCCAACACCGGCAGCACTCAGGCAGCCCCACAGAAGGACACTGCCACCACCATGTTTCACTGTAGGCACCATGTATTTTTATTTGTACTCCGCACTTTTGCAATCCCATACAGTTCTGAAGCCATCAGTTCAAAAAACATTTACCTTGGTCTCATCACTCCAGAGTACAGAGTCCCAGTAGTCTTCTTTTTCAGCGTAGACTCTGGCAAATTCTAGACAGGCTTTTTTGTGCATGGGCTATAAGAGAGGCTTCCTTCATGAACGACACCCATGCATGCCATTCCTCTGCAGCGTACACCATATTGTGTCACAGGAAACAATCGCCCCAGTTTGGCTTTCTACTTCTTTAGCTAACGGCATTGAACTTGCATGGCGATTTTCTTCAACCCTTCTCATCAGAAGATGCTCCTGTCGAGGTGTTAACTTCCATGGACAGCCTGGATGTCTCTGTGTGATGGTTGCAGTTCTGTCTTTGTTAAATACTTGTATCACTTTTGCTACTGTATTCTGACTGATAAGTAAAGATTTGCTGATCTTCTTGTAGCCTTCACCTTGCTTGTGCAAAGATCTTTTTTCTTTCTTAGGTCTTGTGACATTTCTCTTCCATGTGGTACCATTGCTGACAGCATGAAATGGGAAGGGGTTTTCTTTGTTAAGTAACACCCTTTTATAACCAACTGTCTGCTGGACACCTGATTAATAAATAATTAGACTCACCTGTAGTTGAATTCTTGTTAATTAGGATTTTGTTGGCTGAAATTTAGCTTTGCTCTTAAGACTTTCATTGGGGTGTATTAATTTCTGCAACAGTCGTGAATTAATTTGTTAGGAAAAATACTTTTTTGTGTGTGCAAATTAACAAATCTTGTTTGCAATCAATGGCCCGCATTTGTGGGAGTGTTTTGTATTACAGTGTCCCATAGATAATGTTGATTCTGCAAAGAAAGTAAAGGTTTTCTCACAAATCTGTTGGGGTGTACTCATTTATGCTGAGCACTGTATATATGATCACTAACTACACACAGAAACTGTTTTTATCTTTTTTTTGTTCTTTATTTTACATTAAAATGCATTTGTAGCATTATTTAGAGCTGACCTCTTTTAGCCAGGGGTGTATTTACCACAAGGCAAACAAGTCATTTTCCTAGGGCGGCATTTTTCAGGAGGGCAGCAGCATTTTTCAGGTGGGCAGTGCCATCCCCCGAACGAAGGAAAGGAACAAGAGACACATGCAGCACGGAGACCAGGTGGGATCTGAGAGAGGCTGGGGACTGCTTGATGGTGTATGCAGAGCCTGACTCTTGCTCCCAGGAATATCCGGCGCTGTGAAGGTGGGTGTCTTATCTCTAGCCGGGGTGGGTGGTTGGGTTGGGTTGCCAGTGTATGGGGGGCGGTGGTAGTGGAAGGCTTTCTCAGGTGAGGGTGGGGCTGGGGTGTTGTTGGTCAATGTCAGGCTCTCTTCGTGGGGGAGGAGGGTGTTGGTCTGTGTCAGGGTCTCTCTCCGTGGGGAGGAGAGCCAATTTTTGTGTTGCCTAGGGCAGCACGAAACCTAAATACACCACTGCTTTTAGCCCTTTTGCTGCCAGACCAGTTTTTGCATCTTTTGCACACATTTAAAAAAATAATTTTAGGCCTGAGAATTACACAAAACCCAAACATTATATATTTTCTGAAAAGCAGACACCCTAGAGAATAAAATAGTGGGAGTTCCAATTTTTTATGTCACATGATATTACCGCGAAGGTCTAGAAATGCAAAATTTCAGTAAATTACACATTAAAGTGAATTTTAGGGCAAACAAACACAAAAAATTACCCAAATATTTAGTAAAATATAAAAGACGAGGTTGCATAGAGTAAATAGATACACATGCCAAACCTCATATTTGTGTGTGAAATGGTGACAAACTTCATTACCCTATATTTTCTATAGGCAACGCTTCAAAAGACCCTATAGGTCATCTGTTTAGCATTACAGAGGAGGTCTTGTGCTATAATTATTACTTTCACTCCAGCATGCATGGCGATATGTAACATGTGTATCGCAATCAACTTTTTCACACGTAGGCACCCCGACGTGTGCATGTACGTGGGGGTTGGGGGCCGGGTCACAGAAAGAAGGGGAAAAGAGCGGACATGATTGTGTACAAAACCCCCTGCTGTCACCTGGCAGTAAAAGGGTTAAATGTACATTTCTATCTAAAAAGTATTTATAAAGAATCACTCAAATTTTGTAGAGTTCATCTCTCATCAATTTAGAGCAGTCAGAACAATACAGATTTTGACTTTTTATTATTAAAGCTCATCTGCAAAAAAAAAGTTTTCCCATGTAGTGGGGCTGTGCCTGCACTGCACGAGTTAACTACTTGTTTTTGTCTAGGGGAGAAGAGAAAGGAGATTTACTTAATCCTCCCAGCCCCGGTCCCCAGCAACCCCACGCTCCAGTGATCTTGAGTTGTGGATGGTTCCTGACATCATCAAGCCCAGAGCAGGCTCCATAGATCACGAACAGTCCACTGCTGGACTGTGAGAGAGCGCCGTTTTCTGATGGAACAAAGGATTGGGTGACTGTAAGCTTTCTCCTTACCCCTAGACAAAACTTTTTTTTTTTTTAGAAGGGCTTTAATACTAACGTTTAGTTCAAAACTATTTTTAGCCCTACAGCTTTATTGACCTAACTTACTTGTATTGAAGCATGTCCCTTGTCATGCAGGCAGCTAGATCCTGTTCAAATCTTCACTGCAGTGTGCCCTGTTCTCATTCTGTCTGTGAACTTCTGGCACACAAGGACTTAATAGCTACTCTATTAGGCAAAGTTCCTTTATTGCCTGTAACAGAATCTGTGAATAGTGAAGAGTCTAATGCTTGACCTGGACAAAGTCCAGAGAAGGGCAACAAAGCTGATAAGGCAGCTGGAGGACCTCAGTTATGAGGAACAACCACAAACATTAAACATTTTTGGACCTGAAGAAGAGGCGCCTATGAGAGAAATTGATCGTAATATGCAAATATTTGAATGGTGACTCTAGTATAGGGAGGAACCTATTTTCCCTAAGGTCTCTCTAAAGAAGACACGCAACCACACAATGAAACTGTACAAGAGGTGGTTCAATCTTAAACTGTACAAAGGGTTCCTCACTGTTATGGTGGTAAGGATGTGGAACTTCTGTCAACAGTTGGTGTCAGCTGGGAGTGCAGATGTGTTTCTTAGTAAGCATAATGTGCAGGAATATGGAAAATGGTAGTGACATAAACACACACACACTCAGGTGTGAATGGAATGAAATGATATCTTTATTCAACTTTACCAACTATATGACTATGATACATCACAGGATTCTCCATTCCTTTCACAGATCCTGTTTTTTCATTCACCTTGGACATGATTGGATATTGTTTGAAAGAGTGACATTCACTAAGCTAAGGGAAGCTTTTCTTGGTATAGCTACTGCAGTGAGATAGAATGTGCAAAAACTATATTGTAAAATCTTCAGTCACCCATATAAAATAAATATTATGTAAAAATCTAGAGTCAGCCATTTAAAATTAAAGTTCCTTTTTAAAGTTATTTTTTCTGTGCATTTATCATTTTACTGTAAATGTTCATTTATAAAGCAAAACATACGGAGCAAACAGCAAGTGGAGCAGCATATGGAGGAAAATGAACTGCTAGAGAAAGAATAAGGGCAAAGTCATTCTTCCATGTATTTGGAAATGACTGATTTATATCTTGGAGGGTGCACAATTGAAGGTTCAACCTAGCAATGCTTGACTTAAGTTGGCTTTCAAACATTTCTGCCTTGTTTGAACCTATCTATCTAAGTGTATTTAAGCAGGTAGCAATCATTCAGCTTAAATGAATTCTTCCAGAAATGACCTGATGAAAATCATTGTTATGTAACTCATGAGTCAACAAGCATCTGATACTTATCTGTTACTACAAGTTAAAATATTCCATCTATATTCTTTAGCTGATGTTCTGTGCTTTTAACTCATACAAAAACCATTAAGTCTTTTGAAGGCAGTGTGTTACTTGGGCTTAGATGTTTGTTGGCTTGGTTTTTTTTTTTTTTTTTTATTTACAAGAAAAGAACTACAATAATTGTTGCAGTATATTTACTGGTCATTCATGGTCAAGCCCACAATGGTTTCAAGCATGGTCTCTATTATTATATACTGTCATTACATTTAGTTTAAGACTGACACAAAGAACATTAGAACCAAATTTCTCGAATATTAAAAAAGCTTTTCTTTTTCAATACTTTTTTTTCAAGTTTCCATATATAAAAAGTGTTAGAAGGGATGTACATAGAAAAGTACAGTAATAAGCAATATCCAGGAGGCAATAACCTGAAATGTATGGGCATATAAACATGGCTGTATTACAAATATGTTGGTCTAAAAAAGCTTTATGAAACTAATGTACTGAATACTGCATTAGATCAGCATCCCACAACACAGACCTTTTAGTTGTTGGTGGGACCTAGTGAACTGAATCACCAGCTAATTTCCTAAATCTATATAAGCTATCTTATATCAGCAGGTTTTGTTCACCTGCACAAGGCCACAATAAGGTGTCATACCTTTGTAATTAAACATAAAAGTTATTAGTTAATTCTGAATTGTGGTAAATGCAACAGGGCAATGCAACAGCAACACTATTCGACACTGAAATTGCTCTAGAAAGTTGGTAAATCTGGCAATTTAGATAGGAAAGTCTTGTGACTGGAGTTCTGAAAAATTCTAAAAAGCTAACACACAATTTAGCTTGCTTAAAACTGAACTATTGTAAGTGTGATTGGTCTTTAGCTGAAACAGCAGAATACTGAACTGAGTTATTTTTTTCTGCTATCTTATTTTAGGCTAAAAAATATTTTCATATTGTTCAGGTAAAAAATACAAAAAACATAAATATTACGCTCAAAGTCTTGCTGTTTGAAAATTTTAGGCTGATTAAATGGAGGCCATGGCCTTTTATTACTCATATTCCAGATGTAACAAGGAATCGTATAGCTTGTAAGGGTTTTTGAGGTTAGCAAGGTGATTGTGACATAATACAGTTGTGACAGTGCAAGGCCCTGCCATGGTGAGAGTTTAGTAAATAGGTACAAAGATGAAGCAGGACTCCCATTTTGAGAAGCTCCAGCATGTATTTCGTGAGCACAGAAAACTGTGTCTTAAGTTTTCTCTGGATTTTGTAGTTCCAGGGGGCCTTGAGCTTGAACGTTACAAAGAGTGTTGAGTGAGACATGGCCTTCAGTCCTTTGTCTGAGCTTTGCTAGATGCTTACAGCCTCTGTAAATGCACTCATTATAAGCCAGATCTGAGAAGCGCTCAGTACAGTTGCTACCATTTGATAAAGAGAAAACAGGTGGCGCACACACCTAGTGCATTATCCAAGGTTTATTGTAAAGAGTAAAAAATAATAAAAACATACTCACAAACAAAGCATGTATCTAAAAAGCATAGAAAAATGACGATGGCCACAACGGCAGGCAAGGTGTCCTCACTGTCAGTGCGGTCAAATGGCATTACGGGGACGAATCCCTTTCCTCAGAGCTAATGACCAGCCTCTAATGCAGATGTGTAATGAATGGAAAGTGGGAGCCTTGCTGGTGCTACCATTTGGAGAGAGTGTCTATGTGTAAAGATAGCAGGGTGCTCCAGCCAGGAGAGGTGACCCGCTCAGGAGACGTGACCCTATGTTGGGGTGACTGGACTAGGAAAGTCAGGACAGCTATGCGGGTCCGGAGAAACCAAGAAAGATGAGGCGACTAGCAAGTCCACAGAGAGGACTAAAGGAAGTCCTGTGTTCCTCAGAAGTGGGACAGCCCATGGTGCCAAGAGAACCCTATTCACAGGCCAGGAGTCAGGCCTGTGTAGCGAGGTACTGCAACTGAGGCTGAAGTGAGCCTAAGAGTCAGGTGGCTTGGTATTTTCAACTTTTGTGTTTTGTTGGAGCAGAACCCCTGTGTAGGTAATCCATTTGTGATGGACTTCTCTTTTGTTTTTCATTTAATAAAAGTGGGCTGCCACTGTCAGACGTGAACTCACTTTACAAGTGCATCTACCACAAGAGCTAAACATCCCTCATATCACACAGTATAATCAAAAGTCCTGTTTTGTGTATAGCTGGTTTTAATGATTGCTATTGTATCATTGGTCAAACACTTTACAAATGACTTATCAAACACAAATCCAGCTACTGGCATTTTCATTATTTGTAATGAAAAAATAACTGTACATTGAATAAGGTATTTTTTTTAAACTTTGAACTGAAGGCAGCATACTATTATGATGTCCATGCTATAGTTCCCAGAAGTTTAAGTCAATACCATCTTTAAAAAGATCAGCATTTGCATAGGATAAATCAACCTCCCTTCTCAATGACCATCTCCTGAAAGTGTCTGGGCCTAATGATATCACTTATGGAATGGAATAAATATTCTGCGGTTTCACGGGGTGAGCTTACCCTCACTTCTCTTATCCCCTCCCCCTTTCTCTTCCCATTGTACTAATTTAAGCCACAATGTTTTTTAACGTTCCTTAACATGTTAGGGTGCCTACTATCCAGGATAGCTAAATACTTTTCTTAACCGTATACGTTTGCTTTATATTGTTTAAAAGTTGCTCTTTAAAACAGATCTGATGATATGAAACATTTTTGAATGGCATAAGCTTAAAAACCAAGGTAGGGTTCATGGACAACTTGAAATGGACTAATGAAATGTAACACCCATTACCTGCCTCCAATCTCAGTAGTCATTTTCAGCTTTCCCCCCTGGCAGTGTCTCATAATTTGAAACAAGGTTCCTCAGGTAATGGTTTGTAATGTTATGTAATCATCTGCTAGAAATTCTAGTGATCTACTCTAGGTCTTGCAGATTCCAGGTCCATTGCTTTGCATATCCCTAACATGTGTCAAACACAAGGCCTGCAGGCTAAATCGGGTCCACCAGGCCATTTCATGTGGCCCTCACACCTATCTTGCAGATGGCACACCCCCTTCATCGCTGTCCCCTCCTTGTCTCAGCAGTCAGCAGCAGAGAGGAGGACAGAACTCCTCTGCCAGATCCTGCCCTTCTCTGTGCAGCTGCAGGGAGGTTCGTCTCCGTTCCCCCCATCTCAGCAATTGCCAGCAGTGAGGAGCACAGAACGCCTCCTACAGATCCTGCCCATCCTTGTGCTTCTGCAGCACCTCCTCGTCTCCAGACCCTGCACTTTCTGCTTCCTAGCTCCGCCCCCAGCTTCTTCCTGGCAACATCACAAGGTAAGGGGGGTGAACTGTGATATAAGGGGGAGTGGGGGACTCTTAACTTCTGAGGGTGGAGGGGCTCTTGATATCTGATGTAAGTAGGGATGGGGTGCTATGGACATCTAGTCTTACAGATACAACCGGGCCTTTGAGGGTAACCATAATGCTAATGTGGTCTGCAATGAATTTGCATTTGACACCCCTGCCCTAAAAAGACAAAGAAAGATATAGATGCAAGGACAAAGGAAGGTGGGTGCAGAATATTGTCAACTAATACCTAGGTATTAGTCTAGGCACTAGCCTAATTAACACTCCTAATTTACATACTTGATTGTCAGGCAGCTAGTATTTTAAGTAGGACAACATCCTCCATACTTCTTCAGTACAAGTTTTCTTAAAGCTCAACCTTGAAATATAAAAACTCCAGGGATTAAATTCTTGCTATATCTAGGGGGTACCATGCAGGCTCTATCCTGTCTCCTTGCTTCAACCATCTTTGGTGCACATCTCTGACAAAAACGTATGGCTGGAGTTATGGCATCTTCATGTACAGCACATGGATATTAACCCTCTATTGTAAGCTGAGGAAGCTGGAGTCTGTTTTATTTGAAAGTTAGAATGCTTCCTTTTCTTAACCCTGCATTTACTTGGGTCTCTTAAATGTTCAGTTTCACGTGTTTAATTATGAAGTCATCCCTATTCTATTGTCTTTAGAGATTAACCCTGCAGTTTCTTGCTATAATACCGTCTTTGCACTACTGGCTCTAGAGCATGTCAATTATAAGGTGTTATCAAGTTATTTTCATATTCCAGCTGTGTTAACTCTTCTACCAATATATTACCAAGATATTACTAATATATTACAAATTCAGTCCATCCTTGCTATCTGACTAAACTGACTATTTATAATTGTTTTTATGCACTTGTACTGGAAGGATCTCCAGCTCGTACATTTCTGATGTTTTTATATTCATAGGCAGCTTTGCTTCTCATGTAAAGCTGATTTAAACGTACATTATTGTTCCACATCTCCATATACACATACTAATGAAAAATATGTATATACAACAATCCTCTGTAACCAGCATTACCTTTATAAATTATGTATTCACCTGCCATTTAAAAAAATATAATGTTAGATCCAGAAAGCTCTGCATTGTAATATACTGAACCTTCTTTGAAGACTATATACCCAATTCATAACCTAATCTCCAAAAGTACACAACATTTTTGTAAAAGGGATGCAAAAGTCTCTTTTTGACACACATACCTATATACTTTGCACTAAATATAATGCACTGACAGATACATTACACACTTTTGTCATTTCCTAAGAATTTTGCATTACCTGGATATCAAGTAAGACTACTGATATAGGAAATGTAATTCATGTGGATGTTTCTGGAACAATTTTTGTAATTAACAATATTATTCACGTCTTAAGTTGGCCTTACACTAGTAGATTTTTGAAAGAACGTCTGCATGAACATTCATAGGAAGAATCTCATCGGTACATTTTATGACTTGACAAATGTTGTTTGAAAGTACTTCAAAAAATGTTTGCTTGATTTTGGGGTAAGTACTTTCCCCAATGAAAACCATATTCACTCTTCTGTTCTCTTCTCTATTATTCCTTCCCTCTCTCCTAACCACCCCTCTCCTTTCCCTCCCCTACTAACCCCTTTCCCTTCCCCCTCTTCGCATATTTTTTTTTCCTCCTTTTTCTTAGTTGGACCTTTTAGTTTTTTCAGGTTAGGATGCTGGACAGCAACCATACAGGTGCCTGCTCTAATCTGAAATCATTGCAGTAGGGCTTTGGTATATCCATAGGGTTGTTTTTTTTTTCTGGCTTTCCCCAAAAAGGGGTAATATTTGACTTGTCCTTTAATGGCTTTCCCACCGCCCTATAACAGATAAACTACTACAGGGCAGCAGGGGTGCAAAAAATCACAAATATTTACGTGATTTTGCATCTCCAGGTAGGGAGTGCGTGCGAGCCGTGCACACACCCTACCCGCGCTGCTATTTGCGGCCTCAGCTGTCAATCACTGGGTCCCGGCCAGTGATTACTCGCCGGCACTCGGTGATTGAGGAGCATTACCGACAGAGGGAGAGAACTGTAAGTAAACAGCTCCTGCACACTGCTATGCATGGCTTTGCATAGCAGAGCCATGAAAAGCAGTGTACTTACAGTAAAGCACACACTCACAGCACACAGTGAACCCTTTAATCGCCCCACATGTTAACCTCTTCCTGCCCAGTGCCATTAGTACAGTATCAGTGCTTTTTATTAGCACTGATCACTGTATTGGTGTCACTGGGGATGTCAGTGACACCGAGTCAGTTCCCCCCAGTGTCAGAATGCCTAACACAGTCCCGCTATAAGTCACTGATCACCGCCATGACTAGTAAAAATAAAAAAAAAATCCCAGTATATATACTGCCATTTGTAAACACTATAACTTTCACGTAAACCAATTAATTTACATGTATTGGTATTTTTGTTTTAGCAAAGACATGTAGCAGAATACATTTTGGCCTAAATTTATGAAATTAGATTTTTACATTTTTTTTACTGGACATGTTTCATAGCAAAAAGTCAAAAATATAGCTTTTTTTTCTCAAAATTGTCGGTCTTTTTTTTTTCATAGCGCAAAAACATAAATGCACAGGCGATCAAATACCACTGAAAGAAAGCTCTATTTGTGGGAAAAAAGGGACATAAAATTAATTTGGGTGCAGCATCCATGCAATTGTCAACTAAAGTAAAGCAGCGCCGTAACTAAAAAAAAAAACACCTGTTCAGGAAGGGGGGTAAATCCTCTGGAGGGTAAGTGGTTAAAGAACCTATATCTACTCACTGCACCTCTGTTGCAATTGGCCTTACCTGCTCTAGTAGCCTTGGCTGCTCTGATGTTACCGACTACTCTTGGTGCCTGCAACGGGGTGTCCCAGACCCTCATTTTGTATTTCTGCAATCCAGTTTTGTTTTCAATGTATCTTATTGTGTGCTTCATTTTTGTAAACATGTAAACTCTAATAAAAATGTATTGAACCAGAAAACTATATTCACTGTTAAAAATTTGTTCATTCGAGGAAAGATTTCCGTTCTGCTCCTGCAAATTTTCTAATCAGTGTGGCCGAAAATGAATGTCAATATGACCACACTAGGACAAAATTCTACTAGTCTACAAGGATTTTCATTCATGGCAATGGAAAGAGCATTTTGAGGAAAACCATACAATAGATTTCAACCAAAACTCAGAGGTGTGAATGCACAAAACAAATAGAGGCCATACAGGGGAACATGTCTCCCAGCCCATGGTTCTGTAAAGCTCAAAAGCACTGGCCCCACCCTGAAATATACGTCAAACTTGGAGTCCATATTTAACGGTTTTTTCATTTCAATATGTTTATTGGTTTTGAAAAATGTATAAAAGATAACAGATGATACATGTAGGAACATACAATATAGGTGGACTCATAAAAAAAGGAGTCCAATAAATGGGACAAAATCTATCACAAACAGTGTTATGGACTTACTTAAATTGCTCAGAGAGGGAGAATATAGAAGGCAACTGCCATGTTCTTAGTGTCAGGGGCCATTCAGAACTGACAAGAGCATGTATATACTAAATGCAGCATGGGTAATAATGTGCTAGCTATTCCCCAAAATCACAGCAAACAAGAGAGAAGAACCTAGAAAGAAAGGTAAGATGGGGATAAAAAGAGCAGGGCGGGTGGGATGGGGGGAGGCACGACGTATGGAACACACACACTCAGACACACATACTAACCCTCAGTGTACCTTGTAATATGGGCCAACTTAACTGATATTTTGATGGCAGTATCCATGTGATTCATGGGTCCCAGATTTTCTTCAGAATTTATCATGGGCATTAGTGAGAATTCTAGTCACATATTTAACTTTTAATGTAAAGGTCCTGCCTGTGTGTGCTTAACACAAAATTCCTGTTATTACAATCAATAGACAAAACAGCTTTTTCTGCTCTCATCTGATTGTACTTTGGTAGTGAGCCTGACTTTCACTGATTTCATAGCTTAGCTCTACCGACTGGCCAGTCCCTCTTACTGACCATGTAAGCCAATCCATTGGACATTGGAATATCAAGGGTACTGACAAGGGCAAATGGCACAAGCTTCATTAGGTACTTCCTTTGTTCTTTTGAGAAAATGGAATGATCATCCCAGGCATGCAACTAACAAGTTGAACAACCTCTACGTGTGATGATTAATGGGCAGCTTGATGAAACACAGCCGGACTGTGTAGCAACCTCCTCTGGCAGTGCAAGACTAGCCGCCGATAGCCAGAACTTGAAGCAGAAATGCAGAGTACATCAAGGGGGTTATGTGAAAGTTGCGGGGGCGTAGTCACGCATTTCGAGGCAACAAGGACCGTTCCTTTGTCAAACCATGTAGTAGGATTGGATGGAGTCTTTATATAAAGGAGAGGAGAGGGTTCAGGGCAGGCTCTATGTAAAACAATAGATACTAACCGTGCCTTCACAGCATTGTCCTCACAACGTCCCTGGCTGCCTTCAAGTCCAACACCGCAGACCCTGCCAAGCTCTGCAGTTCTCCATGTGTATGTTTCATGCTTTTATCCTTTTAATACATGTGATTGAAATCTTTATCAGTTTTTCCCTCATGGATTCATTTATCTACACATAGAGGGTGGCGCTTCCTGTGTTTGTTTTCTTGCTATAGATTAAGCGTTCATATCCAGTCCTCCATAAGGGAACTACAGTGGAACTCCAAAGACTCCTTATATATGAAATGGACGGAACTTTTAGGACTTTGCTGATGGAACTTTTATTCTAAAACCTTCAGTTACCCACATCTTTTCTTACTACCCTAGTCTATTTAACGCCATATTATTGTTGTTTTCCTACACATGAACATAGATAATTTTTATACACATACTAAGGTCAGTTTTGACAGGAGTCAATTAACTTACCAGCATGTCTTTGGAGTGTGAGGGACTACCAGAGTACCCGGGGGAAACCCATGCAAACACAGGGAGAAAACCATGCAGATACTGTCCTGGCTGAGATTCAAACCAAGGACTCCAGTGCTGCAAGGCATTTGCCAGAAAATCTTCTTCTGTATCTATATGATTTAATTTCATGTTTCTAGGTGCTTGACTTCCCTGACATCAGAAATAAGCAAACCAATCTACCTGCACCATATCCCTTATCTGTGTGCTTTTTATCACTGTTCTCAGTATATCACTAGGCTACACCACTGGGAACAGCCTTATATGATGTTTCATTGCTGCAAAATATGTGGAATAAATGATCTTTCTGATGGACCATCTAACCAGCTTTCTCTGACTACAGCCTATGTAAGATGTGCAATAAAATCACTGGAGAGCAACATAAAAGGAGATGGCAAATTGTAGATGTAATGTTATCAAAACATGTATTATGAAAATACAAATTGCACTTTATCATTACTGTTTATAATTGTGATTAGAGATGAGCGAAGAAATGAAAAATTCGATTCGGCTGATTCGGCGAATTCCAGTGTGAAATTCGATTCGATGCGAATTTCTCCGCTACGAAGATGACTTATTTAAAGGGTTTCTAGGCTTCAGAGAGCCTTTAAATTAGTGCAGAACACTGTACCTTTAATTTAAATGCCCTTGGAGATGAGGAAGGAGAAGGAGAAGGAGAAGGATGAGAAGAAGGAGAAGGAGAAGGATGAGAAGAAGGAGAAGGAGAAGGATGAGAAGAAGGAGAAGGATGAGAAGAAGGAGAAGGATGAGAAGAAGGAGAAGGAGAAGGAGAAGGATGAGAAGAAGGAGAAGGAGAAGGATGAGAAGAAGGAGAAGGAGAAGGATGAGAAGAAGGAGAAGGATGAGAAGGAGAAGGATGAGAAGAAGAAGGATGAGAAGAAGGAGAAGGATGAGAAGAAGGAGAAGGAGAAGGATGAGAAGAAGGAGAAGGAGAAGGATGAGAAGAAAGAGAAGGATGAGAAGAAGAAGGATGAGAAGAAGGAGAAGGATGAGAAGAAGAAGGATGAGAAGAAGGAAAAGGATGAGAAGAAGAAGGATGAGAAGAAGGAGAAGGATGAGAAGAAGGAGAATGATGAGAAGAAGGAGAAGGATGATAAGAAGGAGAAGGAAGAGAAGAAGGAGAAGGAGAAGGATGAGAAGAAGGAGAAGGATGAGAAGAAGGAGAAGGATGAGAAGAAGGAGAAGGAGAAGGATGAGAAGAAGGAGAAGGATGAGAAGAAGAAGGATGAGAAGAAGGATGAGAAGAAGGAGGAGAAGGATGAGAAGAAGAAGGATGAGAAGAAGGAGAAGGATGAGAAGAAGGAGAATGATGAGAAGAAGGAGAAGGATGAGAAGAAGGAGAAGGATGAGAAGAAGGAGAAGGATGAGAAGAAGGAGAAGGAGAAGGATGAGAAGAAAAAGGATGAGAAGAAGGAGAAGGAGAAGGATGAGAAGAAGGAGAAGGATGAGAAGGAGAAGGAGAAGGATGAGAAGAAGGAGAAGGAGAAGGATGAGAAGAAGGAGAAGGATGAGAAGAAGGAGAAGGATGAGAAGAAGGAGAAGGAGAAGCAGAAGAAGAAGGATGAGAAGAAGGAGAAGGATGAGAAGAAGGAGAAGGAGAAGGATGAGAAGAAGGAGAAGGATGAGAAGAAGGATGAGCAGAAGGAGAAGGATGAGAAGAAGGAGAAGGATGAGAAGAAGGAGAAGGATGAGAAGAAGGATGAGAAGAAGGATGAGAAGAAGGAGAAGGATGAGAAGAAGGACAGTTCTGTGACAGTTTCTGTCTATTTCTGACAGTTCTGGGACATTCACTCCATACAGCGGTTTCAACCGCTGTATGGAGGGAATGTCATAGAACTGTCAGAAATAGACTATTAATGACAGTTCTGGGACTGTCCTTCCATGCAGCGGTTGAAACATTGTATGTATTTGTTTCCATAAATGGATCCATTTATGGAAACAAATACATACAATGTTTCAACCGCTGCATGGAAGGACAGTCCCAGAACTGTCATTAATAGTCTATTTCTGACAGTTCCATGACATTCCCTCCATACAGCGGTTAAAACAGCTGTATGGAGTGAATGTCCCAGAACTGTCATAAATAGTCTATTTCTGACAGATCTGGGACATTCACTCCATACAGCTGTTTTAACCGCTGTATGGAGGGAATGTCATGGAACTGTCAGAAATAGACTATTAATGACAGTTGTGGGACTGTCCTTCCATACAGCGGTTGAAACATTGTATGTATTTGTTTCCATAAATGGATCCATTTATGGAAACAAATACATACAATGTTTCAACCGCTGCATTGAAGGACAGTCCCAGAACTGTCATTAATAGTCTATTTCTGACAGTTCCATGACATTCCCTCCATACAGCGGTTAAAACAGCTGTATGCAGTGAATGTCCCAGAACTGTCATAAATAGTCTATTTCTGACAGATCTGGGACATTCACTCCATACAGCTGTTTTAACCGCTGTATGGAGGGAATGTCATGGAACTGTCAGAAATAGACTATTAATGACAGTTGTGGGACTGTCCTTCCATACAGCGGTTGAAACATTGTATGTATTTGTTTCCATAAATGGATCCATTTATGGAAACAAATACATACAATGTTTCAACCGCTGCATTGAAGGACAGTCCCAGAACTGTCATTAATAGTCTATTTCTGACAGTTCCATGACATTCCCTCCATACAGCGGTTAAAACAGCTGTATGCAGTGAATGTCCCAGAACTGTCATAAATAGTCTATTTCTGACAGATCTGGGACATTCACTCCATACAGCTGTTTTAACCGCTGTATGGAGGGAATGTCATGGAACTGTCAGAAATAGACTATTAATGACAGTTGTGGGACTGTCCTTCCATGCAGCGGTTGAAACATTGTATGTATTTGTTTCCATAAATGGATCCATTTATGGAAACAAATACATACAATGTTTCAACCGCTGTATGGAAGGACAGTCCCACAACTGTCATTAATAGTCTATTTCTGACAGTTCCATGACATTCCCTCCATACAGCGGTTAAAACAGCTGTATGCAGTGAATGTCCCAGAACTGTCATAAATAGTCTATTTCTGATAGATCTGGGACATTCACTCCATACAGCTGTTTTAACCGCTGTATGGAGGGAATGTCATGGAACTGTCAGAAATAGACTATTAATGACAGTTGTGGGACTGTCCTTCCATACAGCGGTTGAAACATTGTATGTATTTGTTTCCATAAATGGATCCATTTATGGAAACAAATACATACAATGTTTCAACCGCTGTATGGAAGGACAGTCCCACAACTGTCATTAATAGTCTATTTCTGACAGTTCCATGACATTCCCTCCATACAGCGGTTAAAACAGCTGTATGCAGTGAATGTCCCAGAACTGTCATAAATAGTCTATTTCTGATAGATCTGGGACATTCACTCCATACAGCTGTTTTAACCGCTGTATGGAGGGAATGTCATGGAACTGTCAGAAATAGACTATTAATGACAGTTGTGGGACTGTCCTTCCATACAGCGGTTGAAACATTGTATGTATTTGTTTCCATAAATGGATCCATTTATGGAAACAAATACATACAATGTTTCAACCGCTGTATGGAAGGACAGTCCCACAACTGTCATTAATAGTCTATTTCTGACAGTTCCATGACATTCCCTCCATACAGCGGTTAAAACAGCTGTATGCAGTGAATGTCCCAGAACTGTCATAAATAGTCTATTTCTGACAGTTCTGGGACATTCACTCCATACAGCGGTTTCCGGCAAAAAGTGTATGTGCAGAGTTCCTCTATTCTGCAGATACACTTAGAGGAGCTCTGCAGATACACTTAGAGGAGCTCTGCACATACACTTTTTTCCGGTTTGGAATTATTCTTATTTTCATCCTACTTCTTCTTCTTCATCCTCATCCTCTTCTTCTTCTGAGGATGAGGATGAGGATGAAGAAGAAGAAGAAGAAGAAGAAGAAGAAGTAGGATGAAAATAAGATTAATTCCAAGCCGGCAAAAAGTGTATGTGCAGAGCTCCTCTAAGTGTATCTGCAGAGCTCCTCTAAGTGTATCTGCAGAATAGAGGAACTCTGCACATACACTTTTTGCCGGCTTGGAATTATTCTTCTTTTCATCCTACTTCTTCTTCTTCTTCTTCTTCATCCTCATCCTCAGAAGATGAGGATGAGGAAGAAGAAGAAGAAGAAGAAGAAGAAGAAGAAGAAGAAGAAGAAGAAGAAGAAGAAGAAGAAGAAGAAGTATAATGAAAAGAAGAATAATTCCATGCCGGCAAAAAGTGTATGTGCAGAGTTCCTCTATTTCTGACAGTTCTCTCACAGCTTCTTCACATGTACAGCGGTTGAAATATCTGTATCCTAAATGGAAACTAATAGATACAAATTGTATCTATTAGTTTCCATTTAGGATACAGATGTTTCAACCGCTGTACATGTGAAGAAGCTGTGAGAGAACTGTCAGAAATAGAGGAACTCTGCACATACACTTTTTGCCGGCTTGGAATTATTCTTCTTTTCATCCTACTTCTTCTTCTTCTTCTTCTTCTTCTTCTTCTTCTTCTTCTTCATCCTCATCCTCATCCTCTTCTTCTGAGGATGAAGAAGAAGAAGAAGTAGGATGAAAAGAAGAATAATTCCAAGCCGGCAAAAAGTGTATGTGCAGAGTTCCTCTATTTCTGACAGTTCTCTCACAACTTCTTCACATGTACAGTGGTTGAAACATCTGTATCCTAAATGTAAACTAATAGATACAATGTTTCAACCGCTAAACATGTGTTCCTTCTGTCAGAGAACTGTCAGAAATAGCGGAGCTCACTGCAGGGACACTTTTGCCGGCTGATCGGGAAATGTTCGATTCGCGCACCCGAAGTAGGCAAAATTTCGGTTTCGACACGAATCGAATATTTCCTGAAATTCGACTCGAATTCCGGTTCGCCTAGTTCGATTCGCTCATCTCTAATTGTGATGCATCTGGCATGAAGCTACAACAAGAAGTACACCCACATAAAATGATGGATAACATCCCGTTTAGTACATGGTCCAATTAAGGAAGCACAGTACAGAAAATATGGATATATTTTGAAGAAAAGAGCAAAGAAATATGTTTTTAATCTGCATTTTCAGATTTTGTTTATGAAAATGTATCTTTATTTGATAGCCATTAAATCATAATGGCAATCAGTATATTCCCATAGTGTTTATTACATTAAGTAACAGTGGTCTTTATTAGCACTGTAGGCAACTCACAGAAAGTGAGCTTTGTGGAACTGCTTAGATCAATTTAGAGATTGGTACAGTATCTCTTAATTATAATTTTTTCTTAAAGTGTTACTAAACCCAGGACCCTGCATTCACAATATCTGGTCTCCCACAGTACACAGAACATGGGAATGCATTTATTGTAGTAAATATAAACTGCTAAATACCTCATCAGCAGTTAGAGCAGTCTTGTGACTTCTATCAGTGTCCAGTAGAGCACTGGTTAAAGCTTGTAGGAGGAGTTTTCATTCTACTCTGAATGTCCTATAAGACTGCATAACCCCTGACCCTCTATCTGGACAGTGCTGATTGGCCCTGTGCTGATCACATGCACTCTCCCAAGAAAAAAAAACCTTCTAGCAATACACACCAAACTGAGCATGTGCAACTTGCCCCAAGGCTCTGTTCTATCAGCAGATGGATTGGGGACAGGAGAAGGGGAGAATCAGAGAAGACAGGATCAAACAGCCTTTTTACACAATGCCGAGTATTAACTCCTTAGGTTCCACAGTGAGTATAACAAGCATGCTTTACTGCATATACAGACTGATTTTACTGTTGTGGGTTTAGTAACACTATAAAGTGTTACTAAACCCATGGCCCCGCATTCAATATATATGATCTCCCACAGTACACAAAACATGGAAATGCAACTATTTTAGTAAATATAAACTGCTAAATACATTTTCTCATCAGCAGTATATAGTAGTCTTGTAACTTCTATCAGTGTCCAGCTAAGCACTATTTAGAGCTTGTAGGAGCAGTTTTCATTCTCCTCTGACTGTTCTATAAAGCTGCATGACTCCTGACCCTCTGTCTGGACAGTGCTGATTGGCCCTGTGCTGATCACATGCACCCTCCCAAAAATAAAATAAAAAACTCTCTAGCAATACACACCAAACTGAGCATGTGCTAGGGCTCTGTACTATCAGCAGATGGATTGGGGACAGTAAAAGAAGGGGAGGATCAGCGAAGACAGTATCAAACAACCTTTCTACACAATGCAGAGGATTACCCCTTAGGTTCCACAGTGAGTATAACAATCATGCTTTACTGCATCTACAGGCTGACATTACAGTTGTGGTTTTAGAAACACTTTACAGTGCCTTTAAAAAGTATTCATACCCCTTGAAATGTTCCACATTTTTTCATGTTACAACCAAAAACATAAATGTTTTTTATGGGATAGACCAACACAAAGTGGCACATAATTGTGAAGTGGAAGGAAAATGATAATATATGATATTACATTTGTTTACAAAACAGTACTTACGGTTTTTTGTACTTGCATATGAGCTGTACAGTTGTATATTACAATTATATTTACATAGTTACATACATAGTTAGTCTGGCTGAAAAAAGACAAAAGTCCATCCAGTTCAACCATAAAAAAAAAAGAAAGTTATAATCCTATACCCACAGTTGATCCAGAGGAAGGCAAAAAACCCAGCAAAGCACGATCCAATGTGCTCCTGCTGTGAAACAAATTCCTTCCTGATATCCAGATATTCCCTGGATCAACTTTACCTATAAATGTTAGTATCCAGTTATATTATGTGTATCTAGGAAAGAATCCAGGACTTTTTTGAAGTAATCCACTGAGCTGTCCAGAAGCAACTCTTGAGGGAGTCTATTCCACATTTTCACAGCTCTCAGTGTGAAGAAACCTTTCCGTATCTGGAGATTACATTTCTTTTCCTCCAGATGTAAAAAGTGCTCCCTTGTCCTCTGTGATGACCTCAGGGTGAATAGCTCTACATTGAGTTCACTATATGAACCACTGATGTATTTATACATGTTGATCATATCCCCCCTTAATCTCCTCTTCTCAAGAGAGAATAAATTCAGTTCCTCCAATCTTTCCTCATAGCTGAGCTCCTCCATGCCTCTTATCAGTCTTGTTGCCCTTCTTGTACTTTCTCCAGTTCCCCAATGTTCTTTTTGTGAATTGGCGCCCAAAACTGAACTGCATATTACAGATGAGGTGTTACTAATGATTTGTACAGAGGTAATATGATATCTCTCTCCGGAGTCTATACCTCTTTTAATACAAGAGAGGATTTTGCTCGCTTTAGAAACCGCAGCTTGGCATTGCATGCCATTATTAAGCTTGTGATCTACCAGAACTCCCAGATCCTTCTCCACCATTGATCCCCCAGTTGTAGCCCCCCCTAGTATGTATGATGCATGCATATTATTAGCCCCCAAGTGCAGAGCCTTACATTTATCAACATTAAACCTCATTTGCCACATAGTTGCCCAATTAAACAGTGCATTGAGGTCAGCTTGTAAGTTGAAGACATCCTGTAAGGACGATATTCCACTGCACAGCTTGGTGTCATCTGCAAAGACTGAAATTGGATTTATAATCTCAGACCCTATATTGTCTATAAATATAATAAAAAGTAAGGGTCCCAACACTGAACCTTGGGGTACACCACTGATGACCCCAGACCATTCAGAGTATGAATCATTAACCACTACTCTCTGAATACGATCTTTTAGCCAGTTTTCTATCCATTTACAGATTTTTCCAAGCTCGTAGACTTTACTTTACACATTAGCCGTGTGTGGGGATGTTTTTGCAAAATCCAAGTATACCACGTCCACCGTCACCCCTCTGTCCAAGGTTTTGCTCACCTCCTCATAAAAAGAAATCAGATTTGTTTGACAACTTCTGTCTTTCATGAATCCATGCTGTCTGTTGCTTAAAATATTTTTTTCCAGCAAGAACTCATCTATGTGGTCATTTATTAACCACTTGCCTACAAGGCACTTATACCCCCTTCCTGCCCAGGCCAATTTTCAGCTTTCAGCGCTGTCACACTTTGAATGACAATTGCGCGGTCATGCAAGACTGTACCCATATGAAAGTTTTATAATTTTTTTTAGACAGATAGAGCTTTATTTTGGTGGTATTTGATCACCTCTGGGTTTTTATTTTTTGCTAAACAAACCAAAAACCACTGAAAATTTTGAAAAAAAAAACACGTTTTTTTCTTAGTTTTTGTTATACAATTTTGTAAATAAGTGATTTTTCTCCTTCACTGATGTGCGCTAATGAGGCTGCAGTGATGGGCACTGATAGGCTGCATTGATGAGGAGGCACTTGTAGGTCGCACTGATGGGCATTGACAGGCATCACTGATGGGCACTGAAAGGCAGCACTCATATATGGCACTGATAGGCGGCACTGATAGGTGGCACTGACTGGCACTGATAGGCGGCACTGATAGGCGGCACCGATAAGCATCACTGATGGGCACTGATAGGCAGCAATGATGCGCACTGACTGACACTGATAGGCGGCACTGACTGGCACTGATAGGCAGCACTGATTGGCAGCACTGATAGGTGACATTGACTGGCATTGATAGGTGGCACTGACTGGCACTGATAGGTGACACTGAAAGGCAGCTCAGATGGGCACTGATATGTGGCATTGATGTGCACTGGTAGGCACTGATATGTGGCATTGATGTGGCACTGATGAGCACTGGCAGGTGGCATGGATGAACACTGATAGCTGGCACTGATGGACACTGACAGGTGGCACTGCTGGGGCTACACTGATCATCAGGGCACACTGATCATCAGTGCCCCGATGATCAGTGCACATTTTCCCTCTGAGGAATGCCGATTACCGGCTCTTCTCTCCTCTCGAGCTGTCAGCGTGACAGCGCGTGAGGAGAAAAATGCAGATAACCGGCATTTCCCTATTTACATGTGATCAGCTGTGATTGGACACAGCTGATCACATGACCGAGCCGACATCTTCGGCTCTTTCTGTTGATCGGTGATCCACTGTGTCCGAGGGACACAACGCACCGCCGATCGCTGCGCTGCGTGCTACTGGAGCCACGCATGCGTGGTTAGAATGGGAGGACGTCATATGACATCCTCCCAGAACGAGAGAACCGCCTTGCACCCATCATTACCTTATATGGCGGCCGGGAGGCGGTTAAACTCTCCAGTATCTTCCCAACTATAGAAGTTAAACTAACAGGTCTATAATTACTTGGTAAAGATTTTGACCCCTTTTTAAATAATGGCACCACATTGACCTTATACCAATCCAATGGTACTATGCCAGTCATTAAAGAGTCCCTAAAAATTAGAAACAATGGCTTTGAAATGACAGAGCTCAATTCTTTAAGGACCCATGGGTGTATGCCATCCAGTCCAGGTGCTTTATTCACCTTTATACTGTCTAAATATTTCTGGATCATATCAATTGTGAGCCAATGTGGATCATCTGGAGCTGTGTCAATACCATGCCCATTATGGTCAAGACCTCCCCCATGCTCCTTTGTATACACAGAGCTGAAGAAGGTATTTAATACATTTGCGTTCTCTTTGACCCCAGTCACCCACTCTAGATTATTTTGTAAAGGGCCTACATGCTCGACCGCACCTTTTTACTATTAATAATTAGTTTAGACCTGTTTTTTCTCTGGTAATACTCATAAGGTACCATGTAACTTTTATGTCTTTCATAATGACATCAATCTTTCTTTTTTATTCATATTGAATGCTTGAAGTATTTTCTTTAGGTGATGACGTGTGTGTGTTCATTTTTTTTTGTTTTTTTTGCTTTTAATTGTTCACAATGCCTGCTAGGAACATACAGAAAACTGATTGCTTTCTAACAAACCAAGATCCATTTTCCACAAAAAAAGCAGAAAAGCAATAATATAGTTAATATACTGTTGTTTATACCGCACACAATGCAACCCTATCAAAAAATTACTGCGCACTTTTTATCCAACCAGTTTGTTCTCTTTTCGATCTTTAGCCAACATTGATGACTGAGAAAAAAAACACATTTGCTTACAATTTTCTTACATATGAATCTTACATCTGAACTAAAAATGAGACTGGGTACCTTTTAGGACCGATCCACACTGCGTTTCTATGTGATTCCTGCATGTTCCTGTGCAATGCGATTTTGCATCCTATTCGTTTGAATGGGCAGAAAACGCAACAGTACACGAGGAAAGTAGTGCATACTCAACCTTTAAGAAATGTGCAGCACCAAATTGCATAGCGCAGGTACCATGCGTTTTGGTGCCACTGCCAGCAAATGCACTGCATTTTGGGTGTCTTTAAAATTACAGTGGCACCCACACCACATCACAAAGGCACAAAGTGCATGGAACACACCTTTCCCGCTCCACATTCTGGTGTAAACTGGTTCTTAGAATTTATAAATAAACAAATATGAGATGAATGTAGTTTTAGTTATAGTGGACAACCAGTGGTCAGTAACTATACATGGAATGTTTAATTTCTGCCCACTCTAGGCGCAGGTCCACTGTGACCAATGTCCAGCCATCAAAATATGGAAAGTCTAGACAATAAAACTGTGGAATGGAAGAGAGGTGTAAAAACTTGACTTCAAGAAGTGTAGTCTTCCACAGTCATGTTCTATAAATAGTTTCCATTTCCATCATTTGTAATACATTTTCCCACAGTGTCTGTTGGAATAGATGCAGACTATGAAATATGGCCAAATGTGTCATTTTCACCATTTTTCATAGGTTTTATGGAATTGAAGATTTTGCTGCATAAAAATACATACCTGCATAATATAGCTCACAATCACTTTTCAGGAGAAGCGATTCTATTATTAAATAGGGAATTATGTCAAAAGTGTTTTTGCTAACTGAGTCTCTTTAAATAATCAAAATACGACTAGGGCCTGCAGTTAAAATTATTACCTTATTATATATCAAGTATATATCCTTACATTTTAGATAAATATATAAATTCAATCTATTATAAAATATTACATACAGGAGAGAAAGGAAGAAATGTTAAAATGGAATGACTGCATTAACGGTACTGAACACTGATAAATTAAATAATATTGTATTTAGGAAGAAACAACATAAGGAGCAATGGTAGGATCTGTTAGATGCATCTTTTTTAACTATGATTGTGCAGTACAGGGTATGCAATGTTTAATTGTTTGAAAATGTATAAATGACAAACTCATGCTCATTTTTACATGCGATGCTGGTTATTTATGTGTAATGAACCATCTAGCTTGGTTTATTTTTTTTGCAGCTGGGGGAATGGTTGACACACTGCAGGGATATGCATGACTACATAGTCATTAGATGAAATATACTGAATAGCACATAGTAGCAGAGCAGCATTCCAATGGGATATGACCAGGACCTTTTTTTTCAGCCGGAACTTGGCCCCCCCACCCCCACGCTGGGTCTCGCTCCACTGTTCGGTATTGTCACTTATTAAGAGAGAAGCCCCACTTCTCTGTTTACTAGTGACAGCACAGCAGTGCCCTTCCGGCGGCACACAATATCCCCCCCCCCCCCCCGCATATGACAGCCCAGGAGGGAGCAGGGTAGTGGTGCGTCCTTTAGTTCAGTTACCGTTCTGAGTAAGTACATGGGCTCCTGTCTCCTATGGTCAAGCATCCTCTTTTTTATCTCCTAATGCATCCTATTACAGCCTGTCTTAGCCCTGTGCTCTACTGCTACAAGTCATCTCCAGCAGTGCAAAGTCAGAGCTGTGAGCTTTGCTCTCTCTCCATGTCCCCAAAAGAAGTGCAGTGCACTCCTGAACTCTACAGTCTGTACGCAGTGCACTCCTGAACTGTGCACTCTGTATGCAGTACACTCCTGAAATCTACACTCTGTACGCAGTGCACCCCTGAACTGTGCACTCTGTGTGCAGTATACTCCTGAACTGTACAGTCTGTATGCAGTGCACTCCTGAACTGTGCACTCTGTATGCAGTACACTCCTGAACTCTGCACTCTGTACATAGCACACTCCTGATCTTTGCATTCTGTATGCAGCACACTCCTGAACTCTGCACTCTCTGCGTAGCACACTCCTGAACCCTGCACCCTATGTGTAATGCACTATAGGTATTTAACAATGCTCCATTAAGACCCTATCAGTGTTAGGTGGAGTTGTGATTGAGTTCTCTGAGAAAAAAAAGCCCTGGATATGACCCACACCCAACATGTTATGTAATTGGTTTTAGTTGGGACGTGGGACTCTGTGCTGTAGATTTTATAGCGCTTCAGGCAGCATCTGTGTTTTGCTCAGCATTAGCAGTAGTAATTGCAGATTAAACATACACCGCCATCCATACTCCGCTACAGTCTAGAACTGTGGTCCAAGCATAACATACAGTGTTATTCTATGAAAATACTGTATCTGAATGATTTATCTTCACACCCGTAAGTACTGTGAATGGCATGCTGTATTACTGTTGTACAATTTGTGAAGTGTGTGGCTACACAGAAATCAAAGCAGGGGTTTCTTATCATCACTGAAAGACTCTTTTAAATAATTAAAAAAAAGTAGTATTCTGTGATGTATTAAAAATGGTCTCCTTCCTCTCTGCTAGATGTGCCATTTAAATTGGAAGATTTTTTTTTTTTTTACTATGAACAGCTATCGGTAGATCCATGCCAGATACTGAAATTGTTGGTAGTCTCTCCAGATAGCCAATGAGCACTGCATTTAACAGTTCATTTAACACACTAGTGATCTCTGTGCAATGGTCAGCAGTGACATGCTGTCTGCGTTCCAGATAGCAGAGCACTATCAGGTCAGACCAGCTCCTCTGTGTATTCATTGCAGGGTTTTCAGCACCAGAGCTGTGGCAGTATTCATCCTATCCCTGTCTCTGAAGACTTGCACTCATGAGTGCAATGTGAGGAATTGTTACCTCTTTTCTGTTTATGAGACTGTGTATGTGCATTTTCTTACAGAAGCTGCCCTAACTGACCTAGGGACCTATGTATTTGAGGGAACTACTACACTCCTAACCACTTGGTAACCGCACTATAGCTGAATGATGGCTACAGAGCAGTTACCCAGTTCTGGGAGGGCGTCATATGACGTCCTTCCAGAACACGCCCTCCGACGCGGCCACAGGTGCGTGCACCCGGTGATCTCCATGATCGCTGTGTCCTACGGACACAGTTGATCACGTGATGAGGTAAAAATTAATCACAGTGGCCTTTTACCACATGATCAGCTGTGTTCCATGACACAGCAGATCACACAGTAAATACAGTTGGCAATTATTGACAGCACTTTCCTCACGCTGTCACAGCCTGAGGAAAGTACTGCTGATAACCAGCAGCAGTCACAGAGGAGATCAGCACTTCATCAGTGCCTTGATGATCAGTGCCCTAGAGTGTCTCCCACCAGTGCCTAACACAAGTGCCCAGTAGTGCCACCAATCAGTGCCACCCATCAGTGCCCAGCAGTTGCACCCATCAGTGCCCAGCAGTGCCACCAGTCAGAACCATCAGTCAGTGCTGCCAGTCAGGGCTGTCAGTCAGTGCCATCAGTTAGCGCCGCCCATCAGTGTTGCCCATCAGTACTGCCTATCAGTGCCCGCCTATCAGTTACCATCATTGTTGCATATCAGTGCAGCAGCATCAGAGCCTCCTCATCAATGCCTACCAGTGCAACCTCATCAGTGCCACCTACCCCTGCCCATCAGTGCTGCTTATCCGTGCCACCTCATCAGTGCCCATCAGTGCTGCCTATCAGTGCCCATCAGTGCTGCCTATCAGTGTAGCCTCATCAACGCACATCAGTGAAGGAGAAAAATTACCTGTTTGCAAAATTTTATAATAGAAACAAAGAAAACCTTTATTTTTTTTTCAAATTTCTTGCTCTTTTTTTGTTTATAGTGCAAAAAATAAAACACCCAGTGGCAATTAAATAGCACCAAAAAAACCCCATTTGTGTGTGAAAAACAATTATAAAATGTTAATATGGGCACAATGTTGCATGACTGCACAATTGTCATTCAAAGTGCGACAGCGCTGAAAGCTGAAAATTAGCCTGGGCACGAAGGGGGTATAAGTGCCAGGTGGGCACATGGTTAGTATTTTGTTTTCTTATATACTAGGAATACAGGCTGAGCATGTGTGTTATATCCCCATTATCTGGACTGGATTAGCTTCTTGCTGTATCTACTTTGTCTTTTACCTAATCTGTACATTCAGGCCAGTTGAGGTATTTTACCATACCAGGAAATCCCCCTTTTTATTTTTACTTTGGTATTTACTCATATTACATTTCCTGATGTCTATTTAGTTGCCCGGTGCCATTTCTATTGTACTGTGTGTGCCATTCAAATACCTGCTGTTGTCTTTTTTGGCTGAGTCTCTAGCACACTATGTATGATTGTCTGTGTGTGCGGGATCAAGTGTGCTGATTGCGGAGCAAACCATAATGGTGCCTGCATTGCACATGAGAGTTCAAGCACAGTTTTGTCTTATAAGTCCAGGTACAATTGGACAGTGCCATCAATGTGTCTTACATCAATCATCACAGAGGCACCGGGTGTGTTGAAGAGGTAGAATCTATCCTTGCCTCAGTGGAGTTTTTTGTTCTAGTGATCTCCACAGTGCACATTCCCAGGGGGAGAACTGGTAGCTAGGTTTTCTTAGCAGACAGTGTTTGGTCCCAAAGGTATGGTCATTGGGAATGTTGGATGTTGATGTAGCAACTTGAATCAACAAGAAACTGGTTGGGTTTGTTTCCAGGATATAGGACCATGCTCATCCACTAAAAGTCAGGGCCAGTACGTCCAGGAGCAGCAGCGTTTTGGTAGAAAAAAAGCCTGACGCATGTAAAAGCATCTAAACACGCCTATACGAGTGGTAACACAAGGCACGTTTAGAGCCTGAGTGTTAATTCATTTTCAATGACCAAAATAAATTATTATTCTAGTCAATGAAATTAATTAACGCCCAAGCACTTGACGCCTGTAAACACGCAAAGCACTTGTAAAAGCGTTAGACATTTTGACAAGCATCATGTGTTTTTTCCGGCAAAACGCTGCTGCCAAGGGAAGGAGCATTTTTAAAACATCCTGTGGGCATGAGGCCTAAATCTAAAGGACCAATTTAACACCCTGTTTCTCATTCACATTCTCATTTTATGGCATAACTGCTATAACCCAGGTTCCAAGAGACAGAGGTATTGTGGAGTCAGTTATCCCTACCACATTAAAAGCTCATAAATCTACTTCTCACAGGATGAAAGCAGGTTGATTATCCTTAATGTTTAGACTTAAGCACCACCATAAGTCAAGTGTCTGCTTTGTCTGCTCTTTTATACATACTCTTGCAAAGAATTCACTAATTTGTACTTTCATTCAAGGTATTGCTGACCCCTGCTCAGTCCCACTCTAACCATGAGTTTTCAATCAAGTATTATCAGTGTTACAAAGCCCCTGTTTCAATCTATTTGCAACATTTCCTTGATGTTGTTATCCCATGAAAGTAGTCTTTCTGGTCACCATCACTTTAGCTAGTAGTCTCCCATTTTATTATACACAAAAAAAGATTTGTTTTGAGACCAAGGTCCTATTTTTTTGCCTAAAGTGGTCTCCACCTTTCATCTTTATGAGGATATTATGTTACCTTTCTTGTGTCCAGCTCACTCCAAGGCAATTTCTCTCCAATGGTTTAGCTGTGGTGAGAGGTGTTAGTGTTTACCTCTCGGTCACTGCTTCTTTTAGATAGACGGATTTGATGCTTTTTATTCCAAAAGGTTCATAAAGTGGTTTTCAGATTCACTATTTTTAGTGAATTAGACAGACAGTTGTGCAGGCCTATATATTCTGACTCCAAATGTTGTATTAGTGACTTATCCCTTGCTGAGACCTCTATGCCTGGTCTGTATGTTGAAGATACAATCACCACAGACAGTCTTTATCAGATAGCTGAACCAAACACCCTTTTTCTCATCCAAGCAGATCTTTATTGCATGCAGCAGATACAGCAGACAACAAGATGTAGCAGATGATTGAAAAGATGATATTTGCAGGTCAAAATATGGTAATGTGTTCCCAGATGTGAGCAGATTACATGTGGCCTAGAGACTAGCAGCCATATTCATCCCAATAAAGACAGAATAAAATGGAAAAGGAAAGACATCATGAGTGGGAGGGAACACAAGATGGAAGACAGAAAAAGATGCAATAACCAAAATTACCACAAGACGGCAGTATATTAACCAACTATACTGAGGTCAATTAACTATATAAAGTCTCAATTTACAGCAATATGAACATTAACCATGACTATGCATTGCATTATATTTTAACACAAGTGTAACAGCACACTATAGGTTTCAAGATAACCTGTCCCTTTTTCCTTCTCAGCCTTTTCTACTATAGCAGCGAGTTTGCTTTGGGCTTTTCCTCATCAAGCTGCTGTGTCTCAGATCTCCAAGGCTGCAAGCTGGTCTTTTGTTCACAGGTTCTCTATGTTTTACAAGGTCAATGTACCTGTCTATGTGGATGCTAGTTTCAGTCGAACAGTTCTACAAGTGGCTGTTTATTTGCCCTTGCTTTTTCCTTGTTATGGGTTTATTCTTGTTCATCTGGTTTATCTATGTTGTTTTTCACGTACTCTCCTCTCTTTTTAGAATGCTTTTTGATGTCCCTCGGTTGCTTATATCCATAAAGCTGTGTCCCTCAATGCATGATAGGGAAAACAGGATTTCTGTACTTGTCATAAAATCTTTTTCTCTGAGTCTATTGAGAGACACAGCACCCATATACTACCATTTTAATTTTGGACTGCTTGCTACAACTGGCAGGTGTGAGGTAGAAGAGCTTCTTCCTAGGTACCCTTCAGTTTCTGCATCCATTTCTCCTGTAGGGGGCAGGCTTGGTTGAAGCTGTGTCCAGCTCAAGTTCACCCCAAGGAAATCTCTCTCTAATCATCTGGGTGCAGTGTGGGCTGTCAGTGATTACCTCTCTTTTAGATAGATTTGATATTGTTATGCAAGAAGGTTCTAATAGTTGTTTTCTGGTTTCCAGATCCACTGTAGACCCATGTGTTGCAAGATAAGCTGTCACTTTTTAAAATTGCAGCCCTTTCTATTAAAGCACTGAGTGTTTTTTTAGCTTTTCCAAATCTAGGCTCTAGGAAGGGGGCTGCCCTTCAGTTTCTATGTCCATTTATCCTGTATGTGGCAGTATAACCCTTGGCTAAAGCTGTGTCCCTCAATGGACTCAGAGAAAATCATTTTATGATAAGCACCAAAGTCCTATTCTTTTGTTTTGTGTCCCCATTGGAAGACTTCTCCCCACTTCCATTTCTGTAAAATTTTGGAATTCCTATCACATTTTTTTAGTTCCCAGGACAAATAGAGAGGAGAACCATGCTATATTTAAAACTGCAAAAAAAAAAGACTTAAAATATTTAACATAATCCTGACATTTTCAATTAACTTACCTGTATGCTAATGAA
The DNA here is from genome assembly GCF_062004578.1 of Staurois parvus. NCBI lineage: Eukaryota > Metazoa > Chordata > Amphibia > Anura > Ranidae > Staurois > Staurois parvus. The sequence continues at coordinate 506,967 of NW_028318499.1, read as the reverse complement.
GGTGGTATATTGGTGTGCTTTGACCACTAAATATGTTGCTTCTATGTCAATAATGCCTAAAAACATATACTTCCACCATCTTCTTTTCAATATTGCCAACAAGTTTTCTTCCCCTGAAATGGAAAACATGTTTAAAATATTAAAAAATGCATTTACAAGTCATCAAAACATGCAAAGTACTTTAAAGTTTGAATTCCAAGTGAATAAATAAAAATAAATTCGGTCTACATTTATAGTCAGAAAATGTAAACTGAATTAAAGTGTTACTAAACCCAGGACCCTGCATTCACTTTATCTGGTCTCCCAATGTACACACTACATGGAAACACAATTATCTTAGTAAATAAAAACTGCTAAATACCTTTTCTCAGCAGCAGTTAGAGCAGTCTTGTGACTTTTATCGGTGTTCAGCTAAGCACTAGTTAAAGCTTGTAGGAGGAGTTTCCATTCTGCTCTGACTGTCCTATGAGTTTGCACAACCCCTGACCCCCCGGACAGCGCTGATTTGCCCTGTGCTGATCACATGCACCCTCCCAAAGAAAAAAAAAACTCTCTAGCCATACACACTAAACTTAGCATGTACAGAGTGACTCCTAGAGCTCTGTACTATCAGCAGATGGATCGGGGACAGTAGAAGGGAAGGATCCGAGAAGACAGGATCAAACAGCCTTTTTACAAAATGTGGAGGATCAACCCGTTAGGTTCCACAATGAGTATAACAAGCATGCTTTACTGTATTTTAAGACTGATTTTACTGGTGTTTTTTAAGTAGCACTAAGCAAATGGTAAATTAGACAAAAAGAAGATGATGACCCATATTTACTGTATGTATTTTGTTTTTTTTTTTAATTCAAGAAGGAAACATATTGACCAGTTGTGACATGCTGGTTTATGGCATTGGAGATTGGAAAAAACAGCCCTTAGGGCTAGTTTTGCCATACAAGTTTCACATACTTCTAGGACCAGGGGCGGACTGACCATTCGAGCACTCAGGCACTGCCTGAGGGCCCGGGGTCAGTAGGGGGCCCCATGAGATGCTCCTGGTACCTGGTGTGTTTTTGTGCTTTCTTTTCTTTCTTTTTTTTGTTTTGGGGGGGGGGGGGTTCTATCTAATATTACCTGAATCTCTTGTCTTTTGACAATCTTTGGTGCCTTTTCTAGTATAAGAGATCAGCCCGCACAAGCTGATCTCAGTGCAGATGACTAGTTTTCCAGTCTGTTTGACATTCTTTCACTCATCACATCATGACATCAGCACTCTAACAGTAGAGAACCATTTAATGGACCCTTTTCCGAGAAGAATTGGGATCCAACCTCTCATGTGACCATACTTTAAGGTAACAAATTGGAGCTCATACTATTTTTTAAAAAAATAAAGACTATAGATTTCCTAGAAACAGGTGAAGTTGGAAAAATAACATATAACTTCAGACAAAGCCTATAATTTTGTTTTGGAAATAGATATAGACAGTCCCTCTGTCTGGGCTTTTTTGACACTTTGGGCTTTTTCCTCCCTTTCAAGCAGATTTTCTCTTCCTTTTCTATCAGCGCGGGAAATAACATGAAATCTTTGCAATGGGAAAAAAAAACAAAAACACAGGGGGTTATTTACTAAAATTGGAGAGTACAAAATCTGGTGCAGTTCTGCATAGAAACCAATCAGCTTCCAATTTTTTTGCCAAAGCTTAACTGAACAAGCTGAAGTTAGAAGCTGATTGACTCAAGTTTAGATAATTCTACTCAACAATTCCTTGTAGACTGAAAAAATGGTGGAACTTCTGAAATTATTTGTATTGTGGTCTATTCCTATAAATGTGTCACCTGCACTCCCTATTTCCTGTGCAGGTGTCACAAGTACACAAAGTGACAGAAAATCACTTTAATGGGGTTCCAGACAGAAATAAAAATAGGAATTTTAACTCTGCCCCACTCTATCCAAAACTAAAAACATTTTGGCTGGAGGAAGGCTAAGGATCAGAATTCAGTGACACTGTGACACTATTATGATGTGTATATTCTCAGAATATGCAGCACAAGTCTCCCGGAGCCAAGAAGAACATTTGCAGCTTTCCTAACAGTATTTCAAAAGCAAAGTATTCTTTGGTTTGAATGCTTCAATATGTAAAAATTGCTGAACTAACAATAAAAATTACCTAATAAAAAAAAATGCATTCCATACGCTACTGCTATAAAAAATAACCATGCAATTAACTAATAAAACATGTTCTTAACCACTTGAGCTCCTGAGGATTTACCCCCCTTAATGACCAGGCCTCTTTTTGCTACTCGGCGCTGCACTAATTCAACTGATAATTGCGCGGTCATGCAATGCTGCACCCAAACGAAATTTACGTCCTTTTTTTCACACAAATATAGCTTTCTTTCGGTGTAATTTGATCACCTTTGCGCTTTTTATTTTTCACGCTATAAACAAAAAAAGGCCAAAAATTTTGAAGAAAAACAATATTTTTTACTTTCAGCTATAAAAAATATATAGTAAACTCAAAGTTGGTTATAAATTTAGGCCAAAATGTATTCTGCTCCATGTTTTTGGTAAAAAAAATCCCAATAAGTGTATATTGATTGCTTTGTGTGGAAGTTATAGCGTCTACAATCTATGGTATAAATACTGCAATTTACGCCATTTTTCTGCTATACAGCGCAGCGCTAGTTTAACGGACAATTGCGCGGTCATGCAAATTTACATCCTTTTTTCCCCCACAAATTGAGCTTTCTTTCGGTGGTATTTGATCGCCTGTGCGGTTTTTATTTTTATTTTTATTTAAAAAAAAGGCTGACAATTTTGAAGAAAAAAAAAACAATATTTTGGACTTTTTGCTATAAAGCATGTCCAGTAAAAAAAAAAATGCAAAAATCAAATTTAGTCATAAATTTCTGCCAAAATGCATTCTGCGACATGTCTTTGCTAAAAAAAATCCGAATACGTGTAAATTAATTGGTTTACGTGAAAGTTATAGCGTTTACAAATGGTGGGAAAGATACTGGAATTTTAAATTTTTATTTATACTAATAATGGCGCCGATCAGCGACTTTTGGCGGCAATCAGCGAATATGGTGGCGACCAGCGACTTATGGCAGGACTGCGGGACTGCGGCGGACATTTTGACACTGGGGGGGGGAACTGACTTGGGGTCAATGACATCCCCAGTGACACCAATACAGTGATCAGTGAAAAAAAAACACTGAAACTGTACTAATGTCACTGGGGAGGAAGGGGTTAACATTTTTAGAATTTGCTGTGTAAGGGGAGTGTTTTACTAGGGGGTGGGGGTGTGTACTGGACGGAGGGAGGGGGGAGCCGATCGAGGGAGAGAAACTCTGCAGCTTCTCACAAGCTGTCAGAGAACTGACACAGAACAGGGCTGTGTGTAAACAATGCAGCCCTGCTCTGTGTCAGCGGTCACCATCAATAGCGGGAAAACGGCCGGTAAAAACCGGCCGTGACCCGTCGGCTGACACCTGCTGCTGACACCCGCGGGACAGGTAGGGCGGGCGCGCGCCTCGCGTGCGCCCCCTACCTGTTTTGAAGGCAGCCGTTTTAAAATGTGCTTTTGCCTACGAGTGCCGCCCTGCCACCGTTTATATGCGGTGGCTGGGCGGCAAGTGGTTAACATATAAGGGCTCGTTCACACTTGACTGTTTTACCAATGCTTGCCAAAAGCCCCTGTAGCGTTTGGCAAGCCTTGGTCCGGTGTTTGCGGAGCGTTTTTTAACGCTCGGCAAACACTCCGCAAATGCCGCATGTGCGGTTTAGCGGAGGTTGCTAGGAGTTTGCCAAGCGTTAAAAACGCTCCACAAACGCCCCACAACCGTGTTGCAACCGCACCGCAAACGCCAGCCGGGCATTTGCGGAGCGGCACCATAGACTAGAATAGGAGGCTTCAGCGCCTCCTGACTCAACCACAGGCGTCCATTTTGCCGCGACGCTGCCGTTAGAACAGCACCATGTGCTGCAATGGGCAGAATTGTCAGAGGCGTTTGGGAAGCGGTAAAAACGCTTCCAAAATGCCTCTCTGCCCCCTGCACACAACGCTAGCGTGAACGTAGCCTAACCTTTTCCAACACAAAACATTCAACCTGTTCCTCTACACTTACCTTGTGCCTAAAGTGAGTTTCAAACATTTAACTACCCCATAACATACTAAACCTGAAAGCCTACCACTAACATATCCTTTATAATAAAGTACAATTTCACTTTTAGTGGTGGGCAATTAAATATTGTACAAGTTCAGAAAAACTAAACTTCTACTTTAAGCCTTAACACTAATAAGGTCATGTGCTAATACATACTCACCTCCATGCCGATAGCAAGCTGATCCTGGACCACCTGCCTGGAGTTTGCATGTTCTCCCTGTGCCTGTGTGGGTTTCCTCCGGGTACTCCAGTTTCCTCCCACACTCTAAAGACATGCTCGTAGGTTAATTGAATCCTGTCTAAATTGGCCCTAGTATGTGTATGTATGAATGTGAGTTAGGGACCTTAGATTGTACACCCCTTGAGGGTTAGGGACTGATGTGAATGTACAATATATATATGTAAAGCGCTGTGTAAATTGATGGCGCTATATAAGTACCTGTAATAAATAAATACATAATAAACCAATTTTTTTTGCCATCTGTATCAAAACACAGTTTCCTACTGCACAGTTTTAGATACCTGTTATGAAGTAAATAGCCGAAATAATGTAATGGAACATTATTTTACCTATATGACCACAAAAGCAATTTCAAAGCTCCTGGTCAGTGCGATTTCATGTGCGGCTTGCCTGACCTTTGTGTGACTTCATGCACAGATGTCTATGCAATTCACACCTGAAATCGCCAGAAATAGTGCAAGAAGTTGGATTCGCACCAGTTTGAATGGTTCCATTGCCAGCAAAAGGGTGCAACTTGTCATGCGATTTGGAACTGTCAAATTGCATGACAAATCACACCGGTGTGAGCCAGGGCTTACTAAGGAAACAGTTACATGTTTTTATAAAGATAGGTAAGAGAGGTATGGGTCGCGATCATTACCACAGGACCCTGGTCACGGTGCTGGGAGTGCACCATGCGGCATGACTGAAAGAACTAAAACCCAATAAATAGAACGGGTGGGCACAGGACAATTTGGCTCAGGAGGAAAGCTGGGATTTTTTCAACCAGGAAATGAGGTGGGCTCTATCTGGCTGAAGCTTCTAATGCACACTGTGAAAACAGGAGAGGAACCTGTTTAATAGACTAAAGGTAAGACTGGAATTCAGGTTTAACTGTGGCTGAGAAAAGAAAGGCCACCAACCTAGGGTGAAGGGCTGTGTAAATCTCAGGAATGAACAGAAAAATCCCCTTTGCCAGGTAACACAGCTCTCAAAAAATATATGCACTCTGCAGCACAGGTATGCTCAAGTGTGTCTGTGATGTCACCCTGTAGGAAGTATAATAATTGAGACATTGCAAAAGTAAAACTGTTCTTCCTAGTATTTTATGGCATGTCAATGTTTTATCTTTGATTTATATTGCCATTCTGATTAAACCTGGTTTGTATGCTAGATTTTTTTATGTTTTTATAAATTCTTTATTTAAAGAAGACATCAATACAGAATATTGCAAAATTGGCCAATAGAGAAAACGTGTTACCACTCAAGTCAAATTTGTACAGCTATAAGGTAAGCAGTGTTGGGTATTTATGTCTCATCTTGAAACCTGATAGATATTTTGTACTAAATTCTCTACATAAAATAGCTTACTTAATTTCCAGAGTTGTAATTTCAATATATGTCAATATGCTATGACCCTTTTGTTGCTTGTTAGGACCGCTGCCATTCAACTTAACATGTATGTGTACTACTTCCTGGCACTGGATCATATATTGATTCTTTATTTAATTCTATTTATAAATCACAAAATGGAGTGATTTTACTTTATAAGTTATGGAAATATGTGAACCCCTTGGGGTTGCGTGGAGTTTTGCATGAATTGGGCATAAAATGTGCTCTGAACGTCATCTAAGTCACAACAATAGAAGAACGCAGTCTGCTGAACATAATACTACACAAACATTAGATGTTGCCATGGTTTAATTGCACATAACATGTAAACATTCACAGTGCAGGGAGGAAAAAGTATGTGAGGCCCTAGCTTAATGACTTCTCCCAGAGCTAATTGGAGCCAGGAGTGAGCCAACCTTGACTCCAATCAGTGTGATGATATTGGATGTGTTGCTGACAGCTGTCCTGCTCTTAAAAAACACACACCTCTTTTGGGTTTACTGGTTTCAAGAAGCACTGTCTGATGTGAACCATGCCTCGCAGAAAAGAGCTCTCAGAAGACCTATGATCAAGAATTGTTGACTTGAAGCTGGAAAGGGTTACAAAAGTATCTCCAAAAGCCTTGATGTTCATGTGTCCACGGTAAGACAGACTGTCTACAAATGGAGAAAGTTTAGCACTGTTGCTACTCTCCCTAGGCGTGGTCGTCCTGTAAAAATGACTGCAAGATCACAGCGCAGAATGCTTCATGAGGTAAAGAAGAATCCCAGATTGTCAGCTAAAGACCTACAGAAATCTCTGGCACATGATAACATTTTTGTTGACACATCTACAATAAGGAAAACATTAAACAAGAATGGAGTACATGGGAGGACACCACGGAGGAAGCCATTGTTGTCCAAAAAGAATATTGCAGCACGTTTGAAGTTTGCAAAAGAGCACCTGGATGTTCCACAGCACTACTGGCAAAATATACTGTGGACAGATGAAACCAAGATTGAGTTGTTTGGGAAGAACACACAACATTATGTGTGGAGAAAAAAAGGCACAGCACACCAACATCAAAACCTCATCCCCACTGTAAAACATGGTGGAGGCAGCATCATGGTTTGGGGCTGCTTTGCTGCCTCAGGGCCTGGACGGATTGTTGTCATTGATGGGAAAATGAATTCCAGAGTTTATCAAGACATTTTGCAGGAAAACGTACGACCATCTGTCCGCCAACTGAAGCTCCGCAGAGGATGGGTGATGCAACAGGACAATGACTCAAAGCATACAAGTAATTCAACAAAACAATGGCTGCAACAGCACAGAATACGCCTTCTGGAGTGGCCCAGTCAGAGTCCTGACCTCAACCCGATTGAAATGCTGTGGCATGACCTTAAGAGAGCGATTCACACCAGACATCCCAAGAATATTGCTACACTGAAACAGTTTTTTGAAGAAGAGTGGTCCAAAATTACTCCAGATTGTTGTGCAGGTCTGATCTGCCACTACAGGAAACGTTTGGTTGAGGTTATTGCTGCCAAAGGAGGGTCAACCAGTTATTAAGTCCAAAGGTTCACATACTTTTTCCTCCCTGCACTGTGAATGTTTACATGTTATGTGCATTGCAACATCTAATGTTTGTGTAGTATTATGTTCAGCAGACTGTGTTCTTCTATTGTTGTGACTTAGATGACGTTCAGAGCACATTTTATGCCCAATTCATGCAAAACTCTACATAATCCCAAGGGGTTCACATACTTTTTCTTGCAACTGTATATGAGATTATTTTTAGAAGACACAAAAACTGAAACTTTCTTTTATTCTTTGTATTCACATGACAGCAAACCTCAACAAGTAGCTAGAGCCCTAGAGAAGAACAACTATTACAAACCATTATTGAGACCAGGCATTCAAGAAATAGGGAAGATCATTATGTAGATTTTGTTTAAGACTAGCCATAATCAGAATTTCGTTTTTGACAAACCTTTACAACAACTTCATTCATACATCAAAATGCCATTAAATTATTAAACTGATTTTCTAACATGCTGGAAAACAATTTTTGGCAGAGAGTTGTTAATGAGGAATGTTATAAATGTGAACAATGGAATTGCTGAGACCTTTGTGTATAATCTACTGCACTAACAGTGCAAATGATTGGAAAGATGAATGATTTCCAGGAAAATCATGTAGCTTTTGAATAGTGATTGTCTGTATTTCTGACTGAACATCTGCCCCTAGCTTGTGTATTAGAATACCCATTGGGTCAGATCAAAACATTTCACCCAATGCTGAATGCAAGTACAGTGTTTTATGATATTTTACAATAATTTATAAAGAAAAAAACTAGAAGAGATCATTAAAAAAGGAGAAATAATTAGTAAAATGTTTTGGTGTAGAGTCGTTTAAAATATAGAATCATAGTATAAAGACAAGGGGGTGCGGCATCACTGACATCTCACATATTAAAACAGAAGAGATAAGGTGGCCATAGGTGGATAAAATTTCGAACAAACATTCTTAGGAAGTCTTAGGAAAATTTGTATGGAAATTCTCAGAACATTTGCTTGTCATTTTAAAGATTTTGTCTGCTTTTAACATTTGATTTTGGAAAGAATGGACTTTACTGTACAAAAACCACATACACTAGAAATTTGTATTCATTTCAGAAATATTTTCCATTCTGCTCCTTCAAATGTTCAAAAACAAACATCAATTTGACCCACTATTAATTGGAAAAACTAACTTTCTTCAAACTTACTTTCCCAAGAATTTGCATTAGAAATCCTACCCATCTATGGCAAGCTTTAAATAAACACTCTTACTTTTAAAATTATTTTGAGTATGTTTTCAAACTAAGAATAAGAGGAGATCATATATAAAAATATTATCTCATAACATAGAGTCCAAAGGTAAGAGCAGTATACAATTTTTCCTGATTGAAGAAATAAACTGAAAGAAAATGAGTAGAGAGAGAAAAGGCAGAGGGAGTGGAGATTGTGCAGGCAACACACAAGTCCATTTTAATATAAGTTTTTGCACATATTAATTTTCCCAATAGCAAGTCTGCATGGCATGGGATTTATTCATTGAATTTGTATGGAATTTTACAAATATTAATAAAGTTCTCAAAAAGTTTGCACTCAAGAAATGTAAATCATAGAGGGGTATACAAACTAAAATACAAAACAAGATGACAGCAATAATATATTTTTACAAATGCTGATACACAACAGTACATACAGTTGCAAGAAAAAGTATGTGAACCCCTTGGGATTACGTGGAGTTTTGCATGAATTGGGCATAAAATGTGCTCTGAACGTCATCTAAGTCACAACAATAGAAGAACACAGTCTGCTGAACATAATACTACACAAACATTAGATGTTGCCATGGTTTAATTGCACATAACATGTAAACATTCACAGTGCAGGGAGGAAAAAGTATGTGAGGCCCTAGCTTAATGACTTCTCCCAGAGCTAATTGGAGCCAAGAGTGAAGCAACCTTGACTCCAATCAGTGTGATGATATTGGATGTGTTGCTGACAGCTGTCCTGCTCTTAAAAAACACACACCTCTTTTGGGTTTACTGGTTTCAAGAAGCACTGTCTGATGTGAACCAGAAAAGAGCTCTCAGAAGACCTATGATCAAGAATTGTTGACTTGAAGCTGGAAAGGGTTACAAAAGTATCTCCAAAAGCCTTGATGTTCATGTGTCCACGGTAAGACAGACTGTCTACAAATGGAGAAAGTTTAGCACTGTTGCTACTCTCCCTAGGCGTGGTCGTCCTGTAAAAATGACTGCAAGATCACAGTGCAGAATGCTTTATGAGGTAAAGAAGAATCCCAGATTGTCAGCTAAAGACCTACAGAAATCTCTGGCACATGATAACATTTTTGTTGACACATCTACAATAAGGAAAACATTAAACAAGAATGGAGTACATGGGAGGACACCACGGAGGAAGCCATTGTTGTCCAAAAAGAATATGTTATGTTATGTGCAATTAAACCATGGCAACATCTAATGCTTGTGTAGTATTATGTTCAGCAGACTGTGTTCTTCTATTGTTGTGACTTAGATGACGTTCAGAGCACATTTTATGCCCAATTCATGCAAAACTCCATGTAATCCCAAGGGGTTCACATACTTTTTCTTGCAACTGTATGTATGTATATTGAGAGAATGTAAGCTGCCATTTCTGACTCCAATATTTTCTGACCCACTGATCTGCACAAAGCATGTAGATAAGGAGGTCTGACTTCCATCTGACTTTACTTCCTGCATACTTGTTCCATAGACAAGACAAATAGCATTTTAGTGAGGATGAGACCCTGGGAAGACTACGATCAAAAGGGGCGTATATAAACCCCACAAGCTATATATGACTTACCACTATATGAATTATAGTGTGCCACAAGATCATTCACATAGTGGTAAGCATTTTTAACTCATATATAACTTGCAGGGATTTATATAATCCCCCTTTGCTCAACTTTAACATTTAGAGTTTGCTCTATCTAGGTACTACCTATGTAGATACACGTACAGTATATCTACTCAAAACTGTATCTACACCTTGGAGTATGGATAGTACAAGTGTCTTTGGCTCTTTTGTCCCCTGTAGCCCCTTTATGGAATACATTAAATTCAATGAAAAATTCAATAAATTTGCAGTTGATGATGTGATTTAACAAAACTGAGAAATTCCCCCACAAGAAAATCGACTTATACAATGTGAAGATATTGTGATAACAAGTCTGTAATTAAATATGATAACTGAGCAGTGGGAATTGTTGGAATGGAAATTTGTTGGGATATATTTAAAGTATACTGAAATATAAGTAAATGCAGTCTTATATTGTAAATTATGGATTTTTTTTCTGCTTTATTTTTAAGACTTTAAAAAGAACCATACCCAATTGCAAGCTGATGAAATAGGTAAACAGAAATATGATTTTTACATAACTGAATAATTGACGTGAATATTCATATTATGTATTATGTGAAGATTTTCACCTCCATTAGTAAATCAGCTCACAAATGTGTTACAAGTAGGGTATCCAAGTGGAAATAAGTCTAACAAAAAGAAAACTAATGGCACTATCTGCCTTCTCGCTGGATGTGGGGAATCTCCGCAAAAGTGCTGGCTAATGCCCAGGAAATAGGCGCAGGGCCAAGGTAATGGGAAAATCGGCATTAAAGTGGCACCCTAACTTAGAAGTGAGCCATTCGCCTTGTATTTTATACACAAATAACTTTACTGTAAAGCACTCTACCCGTGACACTGTCTTCCCAAATGCAGCATTTTGAAGGGACACCATGGAGTCTGTGTCCCACTAAACCAGCTCAATCACGATTGTCACAATGTAGAACAGCATTAACTCTTTGTAGATCCACTTCTCTCTCTCCCAGTACCTTCAGCTAGGTCCATAGGTTCCCTGTGCTCTGATATCAGTCCCCGATGCGTGTAAGGGACCTAACGCTACAGGGGGGTAAGATCACCAACCTCCTCGCTACAAGGGGTAAGCCATGCTTGATACCATCTTCTCATTGGCTGGCTGCTATAACATTCCCACCAGTCTTGGTTACTCAAAGCAATGACATGTTAGCCATCTTCCCGCCAACTCCACTGCACTATCAACCCCTTCATGGTGGCTCTTTAGCTTCTCCTCTTCATCCCCTTTTTTGTTACAGGTGCTTTTCTATAGATACACCATGTGCCTTAATGCACCCCTTTAGAATAACCAGACCAGACCAGGCACTTTACAGTTAACACGGAACCTTTTCTAAGCTGAGATAGGATACCGCATAGCATTTGTAAAAAATGTTTTACATATATGTTTACATATCCTGACATATTACTGAACCAGGAAGTGTGCTGAGCCACCGTGGAGCACTGAACCAGCCCTGTGTCTTAACAGTTGTCATATCCTAAGGTCCGTCCAGGAAGTAATGGAGACGTTTATCATACGACAATCTGGGTGCTGAGGTTGTCTCCCCAATGTGACATCACTTCCGGTTCTGCATTCCACAGCAGCTCAGCACACTTCCTGGTCCAGCAAGCAAGTAATCTCTCCAGCATCTCACCACACGCGTGCTGCTGCTGCTGAAATGTCTCCCTGGATAGATTGGTTCTTGTGACAAGTATTCATTACTGACAAGAGCATTGGATACGAGCCCATGTGAGTTACCACTTGGCTATTTTAATAAAGGTGATTATGTATGCTGCACTTACATTGGCGCCTCCTTATGTTTTTTATTCTATTTCAGAGAGTGATTCATATCTCTTTGGTAGAGCTGCCTACTGATTGCAGAGTTCTTTTGGAGTTCTATTGGACTTTTTAAAAACATATTTAACATGTTTCCTCCTTCTGATTTACCTTGCTGCCTTGGCATGCTTCCTCTTATTTTGTACAGTGTTATAGTATTATTATGCTCTTTTAGGAAGTGAAATTATAGCATACCCCCAAATTGCACTGTTCTACCTGTTTATTTTTATGTTTGGCTTAAATATTACTGTCAGATTTAGAGTCCAAGCCAATCCAGGTTCACTGCACAAATCTGGAATAATATAGTACATCAAAAAGCTGTGAATGTGAAAATGGTATAATGTCAAGGCAAGTAAAATTAAAGCAGATTTCTGATGATGTGTGCTGCCCTCTCACATTCTCAGGGTTAATGTAATTCAGCAAGTTGCCAACTCCTAGGACAATTGCTTGCTAGATATTTTTATAATATTCCACATGTTTTTGCTGCACAGTTGATTCATTGTCAGAGGGCAGAATCACCCTGAAGCAATACGGGCTGGCACCTTCTGTTATGCCTTAATACTGCGCTCATATACAAGTGCCACAAGTCCTTAGGCACACCCATTCTGCACAGGCTTTTCTTCCATGTCACCGACAATTGCACAGTTCATCGCAGAAAATTTCACCAAGATGACAATATCATCTGCTGCAGTCACATTACATGACAACCTAAAATTTGTGCAGCCATAAAAGTTGCTAACACAGACCTACAGTAGATCAATGCTACTGGATACACTGCTAGGAAATCTTGAACTGAATGCTGTATGAAATATTATATATTACACTAAAAGTAAAATATACAAATGTCAAACTTAAGTATCTGCTTTTAAACATAATTCAATAATGTAACACCTTTTTTAAACTTAACTTTAGAGAACGTCACTTATAAAGCTTCAGACCTGGGTAATTCATATGGATTGAGTATGATATAAAAAAAAAGTATAAGCAGAAATCACCTTTAGTGAAAATCACATTTTAAATTAATCAGTAGATTGAGAAACAAAAACAGCTGAAATTATATGCAAATATTGATTTTTCCTATTAAAGTGGAGCTTGGTAGCATCTCTTCTGCTTTCTGAGACTTACTTTTGCATTTCAATGTGATGGGTAGCCTCATTGATCAATAGAGAAGCTAGGGAGGTAAAGTACTTAACTTTTACAGGACAAGCCAGGCGATGCATATGAACCTAACTGCCTACATTGCTGGATCTACTAGTAAGTTAACATGTAATGTACACTGAAGGTAACCGCACATTTTGTATTTTATTCATCATATATTTCTGTCACATATGTATAGGTCTACATTTCTAAGGTAACATCAGTACTAGAGATGAGCGAATTATTAAAAAATTCGGTTCGGCTGATTCGCCGAATTCGCGGAATAAATTCGCTTCGAGCCGAATATATTCGCTGCGAATTTAACTTATAAAAAGGGTGTTTCTAGGCTTCAGAGAGCCTTTATATTAGTGCAGGACACTGTACCTTTAATTTAAATGCCCTTGGAGTCTGCTGGGGAAGAGAAATAATACTGTCAGTCAGTATGACATGCAGATGAGTGCCGTCGATCTTAGAATCACCGCACACTTCACTCATTTGGGCAGTCACGGGGCCAAAACCAGAGTGTGGAGCCACAGTGTGGCGGTGGAGGCAGCAGCAATGGGAGGCCATACAGCACCCTATGACAAAATGGAACCCACCAGCAGTGTGAGGAGACATTGTGGGCCATTTGTGCCAAGGAATGCGAGGGACTCCCTGCCTCCATCTCCACAGCATACTGCCACGGTGCGTCTGGGTCCTCTGTCTCCTCCTCCTCCTCTACCAGATGCTCCTGCTCCTCCACTCCTGTCCGCTGAGTGGAAAAACCACCCATTTCACTCAATAATTCCTGAGCACCAATGTCCTCCTCTACCTCCTCCTCTTCTTCCTGTCCTGCCCCCACAGGGGTCATGTGGCGTTGAGATCTGTGCGCCACGTCTACCGCAGCCTGACCAGCCATTGTTAACAGCATTTGTTCCAGGACGTGCAACAGAGGAATGACGTCGTTCATCCCATAGTCCTGCCGACTCACGAATAGCGTGGCCTCCTCAAAGGGCCTGAGCAAGCGGCAGGTGTCACGCATGAGCTGCCAATGGCTGACATCTAAGTTACACAGGGGAGTACCTTTATCCGCTTGTAACATCAGGAAATCGGTGATGGCCTTTCGCTGTTCGTAAAGGCGGTCTAACATATGTAGGGTTGAATTCCACCTTGTTGCAACGTCGCAGATCAGGCGATGCTGTGGAATTCCGTTCTGCCGCTGCAGCTCAAGGAGGGTGTGCTTTGCGGTGTAGGAATGGCTGAAATGCATGCAAAGTTTACGTGACATTTTAAGGATGTCTTGCAGTGGGATGGTGGATTTTAGGAACCGCTTGACAACCAGATTGAACACGTGAGCCATGCATGGCGCATGGCACAACCTTCCTTGACGCAGAGCAGACACCATGTTCTTTCCGTTGTCGGTCAACATGGTTCCGATTTTCAGTTTGCGCGGAGACAGCTATCTGCCGATTTCTCTGTTCATTACACTCAGAAGTTCCTCCCCTGTGTGACTACGTTCGCCAAGGCATACCAGGTGCAGCACAGCGTGACACCGTTGCGCCCTGCACATGTGATATGCCGGTCGGGTAATGGGACTTGGCACGGGGGTGGCGGCTGAGGACACGGCGGAAGAAGAGGTGGTAGAGGCGGACATCTTTGCTGGACCAAGGACGTGCAAACGTGGAGGCAAAAGCGGCGTGACCTGTCCAAGTTGCTGGTGCGGCTGTGCCGGCACCACGTTCACCCAGTGGGCCATAAATGACATGTACTGTCCCTGACCGTAGTTACAGCTCCACACGTCGGCGCTGCCGTGCACTTTGGCAGAGACCGACATGCTCAAAGACTGGCCCACCATCTCTTCTACATGTGAATGCAGGGCTGGCACTGCCTTTTTGGCGAAGAAATGCCGGCTTGGCACTCTCCACCGCGGCTCGGCACAAGCCATCATTTCTCGGAAAGGTGCTGAGTCCACCACTTGGAAAGGGAGGGACTGCAGCACCAGCAACTTGGACAGGAGGACGTTCAGCTTCTGCACCGTCGGGTGCGTGCTCGCAAACTGTTGTCTCTTGGAAACGGATTCCAAGAAAGACTGCTGACAGAATCCGTGAAGAGGAGTAGCAGGAGAAGGAGCATCTGAACGAGCGGAAGATGCCAACGAGCGACAACTCCCCTCAGCAGAGGTGTTGGAGCCTTGACTGGCTGATAGAGGGCGATTGACGTCGGGTGACGGAGCAAGTAACGGAGCGGGTGATGGAGCGGGGGCTGGGGCAGGCAGAACCGCCGTATCTTTATCACGGTTTTCCCAGGCCACCGAATGGCGACGCTGCATATGCTGACGCAACGCTGTAGTCCCAACATTGGCCCCCTGGCCACGCTTGACTTTCTGGCCACATAGTCGACATACGGCTACGTTTACTTCCTCGGGCGGCTTGACGAAAAATTGCCACACCGCCGAGTAGGAAACTTTGCCCCCGATACTCCTCACTGGCTGACTGCTACTTCCTCCGTGCACACCGGCACCACTACTGGCCGTGGTGGTAGGCTGCAGTGGAGCTGGTGCTCTACTCCGTGGCCGTTTGGCTCCACTGACACTGCTGCGACCCTGCTGCCTCCTGGGCAACCCACCGACTGTTTTGCTCGCTGGCAAGCTGGCACCCTCTTCTCCTGATGATGCGGAAGCAATAGCCTGATGACGACGAGGCTGCCAAGTGCGATCAGCCTCATCATCATCAATTAGGGTCTCCGCGTCACTACTAGCCCCCTCGGCTGCGTGTGGGTCAGGAGACAGACCTGTCTCTAGACCGGCTACCGAGCCACTCTCCTCGCCAGTACTTCTTCGCCTGGCTGCTGAAGAGGCGGATGTCTCCCCCCGTTCCTGACCGCCCTCTGTTAGCTCTTCCTCACTGTACAGTGGGGCTGAGCCCACAGCATGCGATACTTCGCTTGGTGAGGGAACACCAAAGGACAGGGGCAGGTCAAGGACACGTGATTTCAGTGGGCTTGCTCCCGGGCCATGCCAACTAACGGTTGTGTCTGATGTACCCACCGACCGTTGGCTGTAGGTGTCAGAGGTGACCTGGGAAGAGGAAGACGACCGAGTCAACCAATCGATGACGGCAGGGTTGTCGGTGGAGACACGACCGCTGGATGACACCGGGAGCACTGGCCTCTGGCTGCGACTAGTGCTGCCTCGACCCCTTCCTCTGCTGCCACGTCTGCTCTCTCCTGAAACATTGCCTCCTCTGCCACTCCTCTGCGTGTTGTCTGACATACTCTTTAATTCAATAAGCACCCCAAAAATAAAACCGGATTTAACTCTTTGAACGTACAATAGTGGTTGTGAAGCAGAAAGTCAGTTTATTTAGCACAATCGGTCAATTGCAGCTTGCCGTTGGCTGGAAACTGTACGTTTATGTCACTGGAATGTACTAATCACCCAAAAAATATTACCGCCACCCGGCGTGTATATGGATTTAACTCTTTGAACGTACAATAGTGGTTGTGAAGCAGAAAGTCCGTTTATTGTACACAATCGGTCAATTGCAGCTTGCCGTTGGCTGGAAACTGTACGTTTAGGTCACTGGAATGCACTAATCACCCAAAAAATATTACCGCCAGCCGGCGTGTAAATGGATTTAACTCTTTGAACGTACAATAGTGGTTGTGAAGCAGAAAGTCAGTTTATTGTACACAATCGGTCAATTGCAGCTTGCCGTTGGCTGGAAACTGTACGTTTATGTCACTGGAATGCACTAATCACCCAAAAAATATTACCGCCAGCCGGCGTGTAAATGGATTTAACTCTTTGAACGTACAATAGTGGTTGTGAAGCAGAAAGTCAGTTTATTGTACACAATCGGTCAATTGCAGCTTGCCGTTGGCTGGAAACTGTACGTTTCTGTCACTGGAATGCACTAATCACCCAAAAAATATTACCGCCAGCCGGCGTGTAAATGGATTTAACTCTTTGAACGTACAATAGTGGTTGTGAAGCAGAAAGTCAGTTTATTTAGCACAATCGGTCAATTGCAGCTTGCCGTTGGCTGGAAACTGTACGTTTATGTCACTGGAATGCACTAATCACCCAAAAAATATTACCGCCAGCCGGCGTGTAAATGGATTTAACTCTTTGAACGTACAATAGTGGTTGTGAAGCAGAAAGTCAGTTTATTTAGCACAATCGGTCAATTGCAGCTTGCCGTTGGCTGGAAACTGTACGTTTATGTCACTGGAATGCACTAATCACCCAAAAAATATTACCGCCACCCGGCGTGTAAATGGATCTAACTCTTTGAACGTACAATAGTGGTTGTGAAGCAGAAAGTCAGTTTATTTAGCACAATCGGTCAATTGCAGCTTGCCGTTGGCTGGAAACTGTACGTTTGTGTCACTGGAATGCACTAATCACCCAAAAAATATTACCGCCACCCGGCGTGTATATGGATTTAACTCTTTGAACGTACAATAGTGGTTGTGAAGCAGAAAGTCAGTTTATTTAGCACAATCGATCAATTGCAGCTTGCCGTTGGCTGGAAACTGTACGTTTATGTCACTGGAATGCACTAATCACCCAAAAAATATTACCGCCACCCGGCGTGTAAATGGATCTAACTCTTTGAACGTACAATAGTGGTTGTGAAGCAGAAAGTCAGTTTATTGTACACAATCGGTCAATTGCAGCTTGCCGTTGGCTGGAAACTGTACGTTTCTGTCACTGGAATGCACTAATCACCCAAAAAATATTACCGCCAGCCGGCGTGTAAATGGATTTAACTCTTTGAACGTACAATAGTGTTTGTGAAGCAGAAAGTCAGTTTATTGTACACAATCGGTCAATTGCAGCTTGCCGTTGGCTGGAAACTGTACGTTTGTGTCACTGGAATGCACTAATCACCCAAAAGATATTACCGCCACCCGGCGTGTAAATGGATCTAACTCTTTGAACGTACAATAGTGGTTGTGAAGCAGAAAGTCAGTTTATTGTACACAATCGGTCAATTGCAGCTTGCCGTTGGCTGGAAACTGTACGTTTAGGTCACTGGAATGCACTAATCACCCAAAAAATATTACCGCCAGCCGGCGTGTAAATGGATTTAACTCTTTGAATGTACAATAGTGGTTGTGAAGCAGAAAGTCCGTTTATTTAGCACAATCGGTCAATTGCAGCTTGCCGTTGGCTGGAAACTGTACGTTTATGTCACTGGAATGCACTAATCACCCAAAAAATATTACCGCCACCCGGCGTGTAAATGGATCTAACTCTTTGAACGTACAATAGTGGTTGTGAAGCAGAAAGTCAGTTTATTGTACACAATCGGTCAATTGCAGCTTGCCGTTGGCTGGAAACTGTACGTTTCTGTCACTGGAATGCACTAATCACCCAAAAAATATTACCGCCAGCCGGCGTGTAAATGGATTTAACTCTTTGAACGTACAATAGTGTTTGTGAAGCAGAAAGTCAGTTTATTGTACACAATCGGTCAATTGCAGCTTGCCGTTGGCTGGAAACTGTACGTTTGTGTCACTGGAATGCACTAATCACCCAAAAGATATTACCGCCACCCGGCGTGTAAATGGATCTAACTCTTTGAACGTACAATAGTGGTTGTGAAGCAGAAAGTCAGTTTATTGTACACAATCGGTCAATTGCAGCTTGCCGTTGGCTGGAAACTGTACGTTTAGGTCACTGGAATGCACTAATCACCCAAAAAATATTACCGCCAGCCGGCGTGTAAATGGATTTAACTCTTTGAATGTACAATAGTGGTTGTGAAGCAGAAAGTCCGTTTATTTAGCACAATCGGTCAATTGCAGCTTGCCGTTGGCTGGAAACTGTACGTTTATGTCACTGGAATGCACTAATCACCCAAAAAATATTACCGCCACCCGGCGTGTAAATGGATCTAACTCTTTGAACGTACAATAGTGGTTGTGAAGCAGAAAGTCAGTTTATTGTACACAATCGGTCAATTGCAGCTTGCCGTTGGCTGGAAACTGTACGTTTGTGTCACTGGAATGCACTAATCACCCAAAAAATATTACCACCAGCCGGCGTGTAAATGGATTTAACTCTTTGAACATACAATAGTGGTTGTGAAGCAGAAAGTCAGTTTATTTTGCACAATCGGCAAACTGCAGCACCAACTGTGCACGACAGCCACCAAAAAAAAAAAAGGGTGTATGTCACTTTAAATTTTCGATTCTTTGATAGCTGTGGCCCTAAGTAATGATTCTGTGTCCCTGAGTAACGATTCTGTGTCCCTGAGTAACGATTCTGTGTCCCTGTGTAACGATTCTGTGGCCCTAAAGTCTCTGTGGCCCTAACTCTGTCCCTTAATACACACAGGTCTGTCTCTCCTGAATGACCGGAGGCTAATGGAGAATTCTAAGATGGCCGCGATTTATAGCTCCACCATTACACAGTGCTGGCTGGCTGCTGATTGGCTAATGCGATCACATGTCATGAATGCATTATGGGTCAGCGCGCCTTGTCTGCGCGCCTTCCCAGAGATCCCCGCCCCATCTTCTCTGTCCATTTTCTCCGTCGCCACACATGTTGCCGCCATTTTTGGGAAAATTCGATTCGTGCATCCGAATTTTGCTAATCTTCGGATTCGTCGCGAATAGAATTTTTCCAAATCTTCGGAACGAATTCCACTTCGTCATGTTCGATTCGCTCATCTCTAATCAGTACCAAAGTCAAGTATGTGCATTAGTCTTCAAATGAATCTTGTCCCTGTGAAACCCCTTGGATCCAAGGTTGAGACTATACATTGGTCTTCAATTTTTGCCTATATCCAGATATTACATCCCAATAACTATGCTTCAATTGTCAAATGCCAAAAACATAATTGCCCTCTGAAGTTTTGGCTTTTATATTTATACAGTGCTGACACTTTAAACAGCTCTTTACATATACATACATTACACATTCACATCAGTCCCTGCCCACCTTAGAGCTTACAGTCTGAGGTCCCTAACTCACATTCATACATACACATACTAGGGCCAGTTTAGACAGGATCCAATTAACCTGCCAGCATGTCTTAGTGGTGTGGGAGAAAACCCATGTACGCACAGGGAGGCCATGCGAACTCTAGGCAGGTAGTGGCATGGTTAGAATTGGACTCACTGACCCTAGTGCTGTCAGGTAAAAGTGCTAACCACTTAGCTACTAAGAATTAAATGATAGTGACCAGACTTGAGTTGGCTATACACACTTCAAATTTCTCCTGTTCACCCCTGTGGGCTGAATGAGAGAAATCCACGTTAAGCAGTATGGCTAAATGAATGTCAGCTGCTGGCTTTTGTATTTAACAGCCGCTACTAAAGCACATACCTGAACCGTGCTTGCATCTAACATATGCAAGCTCTGTACAGCCAAGGATTTTTGGACCAGCTGCTTTGGAATAATCGACTGTTGTCTAGTGGGAAGGTAGTGCTGCCAGGGCCACCCACAGCTCTGAATTTCTACTGATTCTGAAATTTTCTGAAATTTGACACAATTTTTTACACCATAATGATGAGATCATCACTCAGGCTGATATCAAGACAAATGAAAACATTATTGTTAGCTGTTTGCAAAAATATTTATAACGAGGTTTAAAAATATAATAATTTAATTAAACGGTGGCTTTTTATATCTTTCTAAAGTACAGCTTTAAATTACTTAGCAGTAATTTCTTTTAAATTAATTGAAAGTAATCTACATAAATTGTCCTAATCTAATGCTGATCATACACAGATAGATATTGTTGTCCAATAAGCAATGAACCAAACAGCAAATGATTTTGTCTACCAACTTGTCCATCTACTTATAAAATTACGTGAAGCACTGAAATCCAGAGTTCATGCCATACAATTTGCAGATCAGGTATAGCAAAAGCAAGACCTAAACATGATATTATGCAGACAGGACCAAAGATTGAGAAAGCACTGCAAAATATAGGGTGGTTAGTTTATTTTTATTTATTACAGGTACAGTGATCTTAATTTACGCATCACTTTACATATATATTGTACATTCAGATCAGTCCCTGCCCTCAAGGAACGTACAATCTATGGTCCCTGACTCACTTTCATCCATACACATACTAGGGCCAATTTACACAGGATCCAATTAACCTACCAGCATGTCTTTGGAGTGTGGGAGGAAACTGATGCAGGCAGGTAGTGCTGTGGTTGGGATTCAAACCAACGACCCTAGTGATGCTAGGCAGAAGTGCTAACCACTTAGCCACTGTGCTGACATTTCCATTTCCATAGATATGACAGATGGACGGTCAGTGTGCAGAGATGCAGATAGTATCCATTTCAGCAAGGTAAGGGTCCATGGACAGGTGAGAAACTGACTGCAGATATATAGACAATCATTCATTTTTTTATGTGCTGTGAGAGTAACTTAAAGCCTGACACACGGAGAATGCATACCTGTAGGTCTGTCTGGCCTACAAAGACAGGCTGCCAAAGTGAGAGTTGGAAATTGTAAAGAGACAGAGATGGCAACTAAAAAATTATTTAAAGCAGCGCTCCCCAACACCCGATAATATGCTTATATCATAGATAGACAGACCATCACTATTCAATTGCAAAAATTACTAAAGTGTAAAAAGTGCAAAACAAACAAGTGCTATGTGCAAAAACAAAACCCAATTAAGTATTATATATATATATATCCAACCAATATAACCATATTCTAATATATCTAAAAATTATAGAGCACATCCCATCTTGAAACATGAACATAAATGTGCTAATTAATACAGTACAATAAATATATATAACAATGATTATAAATATATATAACAATAATTAGATGTACACCAAACCAATATATCTATAACTTAATAGTCCATAATGTCACGTGATTAAAGAAAGAAAAAAAAGGCCTTCAATTCATATATAAAGAGAGATGGCAACTATCTGAAAAAAACAATGTGTTGATGGTAAAAAAATATACGTAAGAGGGCTAATGCAGAGGAAAGAGGTATTAAAGAATGTGTAAACCCAACATTAGCATATTCCTGATATGTGCCTGCTGTACCATGTACTTGTATGAAAAAGTGTCCTGCTCACTTTGTATTGCTTCCTTTGTATGAAATCCCTGGTGTTCCAGCCAGTCCCTCTGCTTTGCTAATAAAAACTGACCGCGCTAGGCAGGAGAGCACAGCTTGGTCAGTGTCCTAACTATGCTGGAACTCAGCCTACTTTCCTCCAATGATCAGACATCTGCTAGCTTGCCCTCCCCCCTCGCTTTACTATTCACTAGGAATACCAATGTGCTGCTGTTTCTCCTCTCTGAGCTCCTTTTGCAGCTGAGAAAAAAGCGTATCACATGTGATCATATATAAAAAAGGGGAAAAAGGTATAATAATGTTTTTTATATGTATACATAAATGTTTTCGCTTTCATTTTTATTTTAAATTGAATGTGTCATTCTACAAGATGAAGGTTTGATATATTTCAGAAATGAGTTTAAGAATCCAGTTTAAATTTGAATGCAGGTTCAACAAATGGCAAAACACATGAGAAAAAAATGGCGCTACCACATTGTCTCCAGCATAGGTGGAGACATGTCTAACTATTACTTTGACTTCAAATTGCTATGAATTCTAGGTCAAATTGCTATGAATTCTAGGTCGGAAATTTGCACAAATTGTGTGTGCTAATTTATTGATCCCATCCGACCATTGCCCATTCATGCACTGACACTGTCAATCAATGCACTGACACTTTCAATCACTTGACAAAGAAAGGATGAAAATTTCCAACCCACCTGAAGAACAAAATATTCCTAGGAGCATCAACAATCATGCTTTGTGCACCATCAACAAACCAATCATTGACCAGCCGTGTTGGAATTGTTTGTATTCCACAACAATCTAGCTTGGTGTATGGTGCACTCCTAAGCACTGATTTTACATTCAGTTTTCAAGGATTATAGCCATTCAGAACGTTCAATCAGCCTCATCTCTCCTGTGACTTTATACGCAACCTCTTTATTTGTTCCCAAACAAAATGACCGTACTATACGCATGTTACGCGGTAGACTGCAGATGGCCATCTTCTTATTCTGGCAGGAGCGAGAGCTGTTTAGATTAGTGGTGCAGAGTTAAATCTAATGAGATTCAGCTGTAGAAATAACAAGCACCTGCTCTGAGTTTGACATAATGGATGCTGTCCAAGACAATGTTTACAGCAGCACTTGGTGCATGTTAAAACAAAAGCATACTGTTACTGTCCAATACGAAGACAATATTTTTAGCTTTCTCCATTGATCTGATGGAGAATTTTCAGCAGGAAAAATATGTATTACTCCAAAAACAGCAATGCCTTAAAATAATAGCACAATATAAATCTAATAAAGGATAATATTGCATGCAATCGTATATTGTTTAAAAGGGAAATAAACTGTATTTTTAGAAAGCTCACATTTTATTATTGCAGTATTTACCTTCATTAATTTTTGACCTTCATAAAATGTACATACTAGCTCTTTTATATATTTATTGTTGTATTAAATATAAGAATTTGTATGTTATCCACTAGAGCACAGGTGTCAAACGCAAGGACTGCGGGCCGAATCCAGCTCTCCAAGCCATTTCATGTGGATTTGCACCTCTCCTGCAGGTACCCCATTGTCTCCGCCCCCACCTTGTCTCAACAGTCAGCAGCAGAGAGGAGGACAGAACTTCTCTGCCAAATCCTGCACCTCTCAGTGCAGCTGCAGCACCCCCCCCTCTCTGCCTCCCCTGATCTTAGCATTCAGCAGACTCTGGCAACTGACTCACTCCTCCTCTGGTCCTCCTCCAGATCCTGCACTTTCTGCCTTCCAGCTTTGCCCCCAAAGGGGGTGCACAGTGATGTTAGGAAGGGTGTGGGATTCTTGACATCTGATGTAATGGGGGTGTGAGGTGCTCTGGACATTTAGTCTTACAAATACCACCGGCCCGGGCGACCATAATGCTCGCGATGACATGGAGTTTGACACCACTGTTCTAGAGGGAGAGTAAATTAGCCACTGCAATTACAGAGACTCATATACATGACACATATACAGTTGCAAGAAAAAGTATGTGAACCCCTTGGGATTACGTGGAGTTTGGAAATTGCTTACCAAATAGGAAGCACGCAGCACAGGACCAGTGCTGGGAGGTGCAATATATCCAGTACCAGCACGTTTTGGCACAAAAAAAGGCCTGTATCTAAAGCAATATCAAATAGTTTGCTGAGAATAGTTGATAAACCCTATCAGGCTGAGTTTAAAGCTCAGTTGAATGGTAATATACAGTTGCAAGAAAAGTATGTGAACCCCTTGGAATTACATGGAGCTTTGCATGAATTGGCCATAAAATGTGCACTGAACGTCATCTAAATCACAACAATAGAAGAACACAGTCTGCTGAACATAATACTACACAAACATTAGATGTTGCCATGGTTTAATTGCACATAACATTCACAGTGCAGGCAGGAAAAAGTATGTGAACCTTTGGACTTAATAACTGGTTGACTCTCCTTTGGCAGCAATAACCTCAACCAAACGTTTCCTGTAGTTGAAGATCAGACCTGCACAACAATCTGGAGTAATTTTGGACCACTCCTCTTCACAAAACTGTTTCAGTGTAGCAATATTCTTGGGATGTCTGGTGTGAATCGCTCTCTTAAGGTCATGCCACAGCATTTCAATCGGGTTGAGGTCAGGACTCTGACTGGGCCACTCCAGAAGGCGTATTCTGTGCTGTTGCTGTTGCATTGTTTTGTTGAATTACTTGTATGCTTTGGGTCATTGTCCTGTTGCATCACCCATCCTCTGCGGAGCTTCAGTTGGCGGACAGATGGTCGTACGTTTTCCTGCAAAATGTCTTGATAAACTCTGGAATTCATTTTCCCATCAATGACAACAATCCGTCCAGGCCCTGAGGCAGCAAAGCAGCCCCAAACCATGATGCTCCCTCCGCCATGTTTTACAGTGGGGATGAGGTTTTGATGTTGGTGTGCTTTGCCTTTTTTTCTCCACACATAGTGTTGTGTGTTCTTCCCAAACAACTCAATCTTGGTTTCATCTGTCCACAGTATATTTTGCCAGTAGTGCTGTGGAACATCCAGGTGCTCTTTTGCAAACTTCAAACGTGCTGCAATATTCTTTTTGGACAGCAATGGCTTCCTCCGTGGTGTCCTCCCATGTACTCCATTCTTGTTTAATGTTTTCCTTATTGTAGATGTGTCAACAAAAATGTTAGCATGTGCCAGAGATTTCTGTAGGTCTTTAGCTGACACTCTGGGATTCTTCTTTACCTCATGCAGCATTCTGCGCTGTGCTCTTGCAGTCATTTTTACAGGATGACCACGCCTAGGGAGAGTAGCAACAGTGCTAAACTTTCTCCATTTGTAGACAGTCTGTCTTACCGTGGACACATGAACATCAAGGCTTTTGGAAATACTTTTGTAACCCTTTCCAGCTTCATGCAAGTCAACAATTCTTGATCGTAGGTCTTCTGAGAGCTCTTTTCTGCGAGGCATGGTTCACATCAGACAGTGCTTCTTGAAACCAGTAAACCCAAAAGAGGTGTGTGTTTTTTAAGGGCAGGACAGCTGTCAGCAACACATCCAATATCATCACACTGATTGGAGTCAAGGTTGGCTCACTCCTGGCTCCAATTAGCTCTGGGAGAAGTCATTAAGCTAGGACCTCACATACTTTTTCCTCCCTGCACTGTGAATGTTTACATGTTATGTGCAATTAAACCATGGCAACATCTAATGTTTGTGTAGTATTATGTTCAGCAGACTGTGTTCTTCTATTGATGTGACTTAGATGATGTTCAGAGCACATTTTATGCCCAATTCATGCAAAACTCCACGTAATCCCAAGGGGTTCACATACTTTTTCTTAAAACTGTACTTGCATTTTGAGAGGTGCAGTAAAGCACAATTGTTGAGTGGCAAAAAAACCCCAAAAACGTGAGCTACATGTATTTGACAAATATGGCTGCCATCATGTACATGTCGTTAAAAGCTATACATAGAAAACATTTTTTTTTAAAACACATTGATTTGATTATCACTGTCAAACTATTCTTATTTATATGTATTTCTAAAAACACTTGAAAGACTATGCATCCCATTTAAAGAAAAATCAGTTCCATAAAATAAAAGAAAGAGTCCAAATAGTTATATACATAAAGTGGTAATGTCCAATCCTTCCATGAAACCTACACCATCCCCTTTGGGCACTCTCTCGCCTTTAATGTTAGACCCTCATTACAAAGATCTCACACGTGTCCCTTTAAATCCTAGGGTCAGGCTTGAAGGGTAAATCCACTATTGTGAGAAAAAAGCAATTAAAAAAATATATATTTAGCATATACAGTTGCTACTCAAGACATATTGTAATAAATGTTATAAAAAATTACCTTTCCTTACTAATCTGCAGAATTGTTATTTTCTGTAAAATGAAATGCAACATGGTAACCTGGAGGTGTTCTATACACAGCTGGTGTACGGAATTCATCCCAGGAATGTAATTGCTTGCTTGTGTGATTGGCTTACTGATTTTCCCAGAAGTCTGCACTAAGATACAAGTCAGATTGTGGGCATCCTCTGCAACAAAAATGTCCGTTTTGGTGATTTACTCCCAAAGGAATTCAGACTCTGCCACTTTCCTCATTAGATCTCTGCAAGTGCAGCAGCTGATTGATAATTACAAAGTCACTCCCATCCATCACTGGACACAGACAAATAGCTATTTCTTCAGAATAACAAAAAGTAGGAACCTGCAACAAATTTGTTAAAATCCTTGCAATGTACATTCCCCAGAGGGCAATGTTTTTTCTCAACAAAAGTGGAATTACTCTTTAACCACTTGCTGACCATGCTATAGCTGAATGACAGCTACAGCATGGTTGGTTAGCTCTGGGAGGGTGTCTATTGACATCCTCCCGAAACTGCACCCCCTGTGTGCCCACTGCGGTACTCTCTGTGCTCACAAATCACGGGAAAGGGCTAATCACAGTGGCCCTTTACCATATGATCAGCTGTATTCAATCACAGAAGATCACGACGTAAACACGCTTGCCGGTTATCGGCAGTATTTTCCTTACGCTGTCACAGCGTGATGAAAGTACTGCTGATAACCGGCAAGTTTGAAAGGGGACAACTACATTGATAATCAGGGCACCTATTATCAGTGCAGTCCCAGAAGTGCTGCTTATCAATGCCAATCAGTGTCCATCAGTACTGTCAATCAATGCCAATCAGTGCCCATCAGTGATGTCAGTCAGTGCCACCTATCAGTGCCCTTCAGTGCTGCCTATAAGTGCCCTTCAGTGCTGCCTATTAGTGCCCATCTTGCTGCCTATCAGTGCTGTATATCAGTGCAGCCTATCAGTGCCCATCAGTGCTGCCTATCAATGCCCATTGGTGCAGCTTCATCAGTGCATATCAGTGAAATAGAAAAATTACCAGTTTGCAAAATTTATAATAGAAACTAAGAAAAAAATGTTTTTTTAAAAAAATGTTGGTCTTTTTTCATTTGTTTAGCAAAAAGTAAAAAAACAGTGGTGATTAAAAACCTCCAAAATATAAAGCAATATTTGTGTGAAAAAAAATAAAAATTTCATATGGGTGCAGTTGCATGACCGTGCAATTGTCAAAGTGCGACAGTATTGAAAGTTGAAAATTGGCTAGGGCAGGAATGGTACAAAATTGCCTGGTAGGCACATGGTTAGGCATTCCTTAATAGATCCAATCAATCAGGCATATAGCAGGCTCAGAAAAACAGAAGGGAACACATAGTGTTCTCTGTACAAAGCATTTTTATATCACAAAATATAGGTAATACACTTACATGAAGACAAGGTAATATCACCCATCTAAAATGCAAAGCAAAAGGCAAGAAGCAGTGCTGCCTGTGTCTCACTTTGCAAATGTGCAGGTCTCAGATCTCTTCCAGCCTGCACAACACAGTACACCTTCCTGTCATAGCAATCACTAGACTCGGCCCAACAGGTTTCGTCTGTGTTGATGTCATCAGGTGATGAGCTCATCTCTATGTTCTCGCTTCCTCTTCTCTGCTCTCTATTCTTAGCAGCATGTGCAGTATATATCAGCACACAAACTGCGTGGCTTGTGGTGCTCCTTACTATTTAAGTTAGCTCTGCTGCACACAGACTGCAAGAGACTGACATCAAGCCACATGCAGGTACTTTCACTGCTTGCATTAAGAAAATAAAAAAAAATGAATGATGGATTATTAAATACAGAGCTGCATTAAATTGTGTCTATTACATCAGCCTGGAGTTCAGCTCTAAGAAAGCCTATTCATTCTGAATGTGCACCCTTACTATTATTAGCAATGTAATGCACCAACATGCATTTACTGTACGTCTTTGCAATGTGCTCTATTGCATGTGCATTTTTCTTTACTGTGTATGCTGTTTAGGGTGGCATTCAGAATGAATGAATGGCACGCACATATACCTATGTATTAACTTGCATTGCGGTAACATTCATTATCACAACACAAATATTGTGAATCCACACTAAAGCCATGTTGCTCCTGCTCCTATAATGGAGGTTGAACATGAAAGCATGTTTTAAGCTAAAGAAGGAAAACACCTTATATCTGTAGAAAGCCCCTAAATTCACTGGCTGGAAAATCCTGCTTTCATCAGTATTGTTCCCCTATGAGATAAGGCCATCTTATACCCATGCCTCTCTTTATGGTATACAAACATGATGCTCAGCCAGGCTGTTTTGTTTGTGTGTTCACCTCTTGATTCTTTTGTCTGTGGAACGTCTGAGTCCTTGAAAGTCTGTGGTTTAGCTAAAGTATAACTAAAGGCAAATCTTTCATTTTGGATAGTGTGCGGACGGATTAGAACACCTATCAGGTTTTTATTGCTATTTATGTCCCTGTTAAGGAGATTTACCCAATTTATCCTGTATACTGTTATCACTGAAAGTGACAGAACATCCCAACCGTTAGATTGTCACCAAAACAGGAATAGAGGGCAAATCTTCTAATGTAGACACTAGTTTTGGTGAGCCTGGTAACAACCACAGATTCCCTCACTTTGGGGGAGATTTCCTCTCACTTGCTATTTTAGCTATAACACAGGAAGTGAAGGGAAATCTCCCCAATGGGACATAGATGGAAAAAATTAAAACTGACAGGTGTTATAACCTTCCCTTACTCAGTCCAAAAATTAAAAAAAAAAGTTATGCCTTTGGTTCTTTGAACTGGAAGAAAACCCTAACTATAACTATTCTAAAACATTTTTCCTTTTCCCTACTCTTACCTATCCTGCCTAACGTGTACAAAAACGATATGTGTACTTACCTCTTTTCAATCCGCTCCATTCCAGTTCCTGCAGCTCTGTGTAAGGGAGCGCTTGACAACGGCTGTGAAATCCAGGAGCCATGATGTCACCCGTAGGCTCCCGTGGTCCAACTTCTGTTTGTGTTCCCTCCTCTCCTCTGCAGCAGCTGCTCACTGACAATACTGCAGGATCACTTGACCAGCTAAAAGCTACATACTAACAACTGATATGTTATTGTGCCACTCATATATTTGAATTTGCGTGCTTTGATCCTTTTTGCTTCCCAGATTGCTGCGTGATGTCTCCTTCTAGCAGCTCCCCTGTGCTGGCCGAGGCCAGCGGAAGTGACGCCATCATGCAAGCCAAAGTGGCCTCTGCCAAGAGTTAGTGGAGGATCGGATGCTTGTACATGTGTGGCTATTCCAATGTGAGTGAATTTCAACTATTTTAATAAACTGGAAGATTGGTTTTACTACACTACAAGAGTGTTGTATCTTTCTATATGTGTTCTCATTTTTGGAGCATTTTATGAATGTTATTATATGGAGAAGCCAGAACAATTTAATGTTGCTTGCACCATGAGCATTTTATGACCATTCTGTAACTGGAGGTCATACTCATTTGGTAAGGTACATCTGTACATACCGAGGTGATTGCAGAGGTGCTTTCTTTTCTTTCTCTACTGGTGGAAGACTACTGGTTGAAAATTCCATTGCTCCTTGTTTGGAGTGTCACCATATGCTGCAAACTTGCATTTTCATTATTTATTGGACTTTTCCACTTTTATTGAAGAATAACATGGACACTTTTGAATAGTTTAATTTGTTTTATTATTCACCATTCTCACGATACAAGTTGTTTTAGTTTTGTTCAATGTACAGTGTATAGTGATTTTTCTAATTTCCTAAAGACTACTGACATGGGATGGTAATTTTATATGACTGAAAATCATCATGGTGAAACACTTATCCTATATCTATATCTCACTTATGTGAGGATTTTGTAATTTTGCTACTGAATTTTGAATACACCAACCATTGCTTTCAGTAAAATTGTGAGTGACCCAGTAAAAAGGAATGTTAAAGCTCAAGGCAAAACTCCCAGCTTCTTCTGCTTAATGAAGGTTAGTGAGTTAATATGCCCCAGGCTCGATAAAGCACAAATACAAAATGACATGAGCATATACAAAATATATACTTTCCACCAATAGACGAAACAGTGAGAGCTAACAAAAGGTAAAGTAATTAGACTCAGAATAAAATTACACAAACAGACAAATTAGAGGAGACACATTATGTTTGAAATATAGATCTGAATTGCACATGTCTTTGGCAAAAGCAGGTGTACTTCAGTGCTGTACATTTCCGCATATGCATGTTTTATATTATTATTATTATTATTATTGTACAGGATTTATATAGCGCCAACAGTTTGCTCAGCGCTTTACAATAGAACGGGAGACAATACAGCAACAATACAGTTCAATACAAGAGGGTTAGTAGGGCCTGATCCTGGGAGCTTACAATCTAAGAGATGTATACTGTATGTATATCTATATATAGATCCTACCTCAAAACCCTTCTGCTTAAAGTGCTTCTTTTATTTTCTGTATGAGTGAGGCTGCTTCTAGAAGTTAGAAGTTTGTTTCTAATTCTAACATATATTATCTTTCATATACTGTTGATCACTTC
The DNA here is from genome assembly GCF_062004578.1 of Staurois parvus. NCBI lineage: Eukaryota > Metazoa > Chordata > Amphibia > Anura > Ranidae > Staurois > Staurois parvus. Next base: position 475,810 of record NW_028318499.1, on the reverse strand, counting down.
AGCTGGTTCATGCCAGAAATGTGATCAATCGTGCTTCATGGCTGTTGTTCAGTTAGCTGGACTTGTAGCTGTTAAATACTTGATGCAGTCTTCTGGATGAGGTTTCTTGCCAGTGGATTTTAAGTAGAACTACATTCATTCCATGATGTGAGGCCTAACCCAACTGCCAGCTTGAGATGGGGATGTCTTAGAAGCTCCAGCTTTGATAATTTCCTTCAATGTCTTATATACTGTATGTTAATATCTTAATATTAGTTTGCACACCTTTGTGTAATTGTGGAAAATGCACTGTATGAGCCAAAAGTGATAATTTCCTCAGACTATGGACATAAAAATACTGACATATTCTTAACAAGTAGTTCAGTAGTTTCAAAACACAACCTCTATAGCTGCAAGCATCGTGGTATAATTCATCTTCAAATTTAGAAATAAAGACACTAAATTGCAGCTCCTCTCTTTATCTGGCAGCTTTATATTGTAAACAAACAGCAGGTTCTTTAAGCTGTTAGAATCTGACTGAAACCGGTCTTCAGAATCTCTGTTCGTTTTGAGGATGGATTTCTGAAACTCAACGCTGAAGTTGTTTCTGAGTTTTGTATGAGACAGGAAAGGGTAATATCTCTGTTTTTTAAATTTAAAAACATTTTTTTTGCTGGCTGTGTCATGTTATAAAAATGTCCTCATTTCCTCTCAACTGTTGTCCTGCTGCCACTGAGCCAGGAAGTAAAGGATACTCTCTCTAAAGAGCATACATAACTGGAAAAAAAAGCTGCCATAGGAAACTAAAGTGGCACTTCACTCAATTATCAATAACCCCTGTACCCCCCCTCCCCCCCAGCCTGTAACTGAGTTGCCTTTTTTTTGTGGGGAAAGAGTACCATTTTGTTGGTATCTGCAACCACTTCCACAATCCTCCCCTAGGCGAAGATGATATCACTCATCCTGCACCCCTCCCTGCCCACAACTTCCTGTGACATATCACAGGTCCCAGGAGGCTGAAGGACAAGTGGGGTGCCAGCTGGGATAAATCAGAAAAGCACAGCCAGCTTCCAAAGCTAAGATGGCAGCACTGGGGACCTGCAATGGTGAGAAGTATTGGCTGCAGGAAGACATTGATGCAATGGTAAGTACCTGATTCTTAAATTAAATTATAATTTAAATTATTAAAATATTGGTGAAGTTCCTCTTTAACAAAAATTCCCCTTTACCACTCTACCATTCTAAGAAAAAATTATTTTGTACTGCTGTCTGTGTTCTACCTGGAGAGATTTCCCATCAGATATCAGGATATTTCCCCAAAGACAACACAGCAATACAAATCTGTCAGAGGTTCTATCTATACCACTCGGCTGAAAAACAAGCTTGGTCTGGAGCTGCACCTTAAAATGTCAAAATGAGTTCAGAAATGAAAGAGAGACATGGAAGTAGCAGAGAAAAAACACTGTGGAATGGAAGCATTACCAGCATATGCATGGAGCAAAAATTAGGCATTGCTCATCTGTAGTCTTCCAAGTTTACGAATGACATTTAGAGAGTTCTTTGCACAGAGTATAATGCCAGGATTTATATTTATTAAGAAAATCCATATCTAGTTATGAAAATCCATTTTAGAAGTTGTGTGTTGACAGACTGCTAACAACCTCTAAATATATACTCCGAGAACAGCATAATTATATATTTGCCCAGAATGTAGGTTTACATATTTTTCTCAGAAAGCCTAGCCTTGTGTAAATGCTCTGTGAATAACTTAGCAGCCACAGTAGAGAAATATCATCATTATGCTCTTATGTAAAATTCACAGTTAAAGGAGAATTCCACCAACATGTATTTTTAACTCTGGGGGAAAAAAAATACTTTGTTGCTCCACCAATGAGATATTGAGGCTGATTCACCAATGGTTTGAGAATCTTGACTCAATAAAATGAATATAAAATGAGTTTACCTCCAAAGGCCAACACACATTTTTGGTGCCTCAAATGTTAGACCTGTTCCTGGTAATCTTTGACCCACTGATTCCAAAAAATGGCACTGATTTTTGCCTATCAGCTCTAGTTTTTGAGATACAGCAGAAATGCCATATACCACTCTTAACTCTGGTTGCCCATCAAAAATCAGGTTATTCTAATGTAGTGTTTTATTTCAAGTAGAACTGTGACAGACCCAAACAGGACAGGGGCTTTTGGAGGGGACTAGGGGCTAGCCTTCTACCCAGTGATTATGGCCCATGGAGGAGACTGGGGATTTTGTCTGCCTCTCCCAGTTGGAGCATGGAAAAGAGCTCAGGTAAGCCTCTGATTCCATGGAGAGAGCAGATCATTATCTAATGATGGACAAAAATATGATGAATGCTGAGAGCGAGACTTGGAATAATTCTCTGAATAAAGGCAATAAAGCTTCCCTTCTGGAGTGGATGGAAAGGTGCAATATTAATCTTGTACAAGTTAATGGTCAGAGGAAATATGGGGCCCTCTTGTGGACTGGGTTGGAGAAGCTCCTCCATTTGGGACAGAATATTTACCAACAATCTCCCCCAAGAAATCTATGAAAATAAATTGATTCCACTTTGTCTTATGATGACTTTTCTAGTGGACAGTTTATACAAGAAAGCCAAACACCTGAAAGACAGCATGTGTATTGTACTTTGAGTATTCAGGGTTGTGGGTGCTGGTCTGTCTGGGGTGGTCTCCTTGAAGGATCTGGGTGCATGTCTGTTGATTAGCTTATTGTTAATTAGATCACTGTCAGCTGTTAGCTGCTGTTAATTAGATTACTGTTTGATTAGACCACTTTAAAATGTTAGTTGCTAGCTGTTGATTAGCTTACCATTAATTAGATCACTGTTAGCTTTTGGCTGTTCATTAGATGTACTGATGATATTACCGTTTACAGTTTGCATTGTTTAGGATCATGTGTAAAGCTTTTACCTGATTTGTGTGGTATAAATTCTGTGTAAATTGACAGTAAAGAAAGTTCTAGTTTGCACCTAAGCTATTGTCGTCTAGTTCTTGGGTGCATTGCCCAGCTATAATACCTTGTTTCTGTATTCCAGTAGTGAGGAAACAGTTCTCTGATGGAAGCACCCAAGTGGGGTTGCAGGCAGTCCCTCACAAGAACTATAGACAATAGTGAGAGGAAATCCCTTTAAATCAAGAGAATCCTTTGGGGACCTCCAGGTCACCAGAAACAGTGTCCCTGTCAGAAGATTTCCCCTCTAATACTTTTCTGTGGACAAAATTTGGGATTTTATTTTACTTTCACTTGATGATAATGGTAAACAGGACAAATAGAGAGGGTGAATCTCCTTAATGGGGGCACGGACAGCAATAAAAACTGACAGGTGTTCTAATTCATCTCCACTCTGTCCAAAACAAAAAAAAAAGTTTTGCCTTTAGTTGTACTTTAATCTCTTTGTAGCATGAAAGAAACACATTAAACATTAAAAGAAAAATGTAATACCCTAAAGCCAGCCATAGATGGATCAAATCTCGGCCTGTTCAGCAAGGACTGGCCAAGATTCGATCCATCTATGGGCAGGCTGGTTGTACTGAAGTCAACTTCAGTACAACTAGCCTATCGGATTTGTTTACATGTGATTACATGTTCTGGTGGCTGCAGCGCCCCACCAGCAGAACACAATACATAAATTAGACCATATCTAAGAAAGTAGAGTGGATGCAATATAGCCAATGCAATGTTCAGAATTAGTGCTCCATATAACCCCAAGAACAGGTCTTGAAAGCAAGGCACCAAGAAAATAGATTTGGTTGGGCTGTGTTATCCATCCAATCATGTGCAAAGAAAATTCCTGTTTCTTTAAATACCCAGTCATGTGCAGATGAAGTAAACTGAACAGGAATTGGTTTTTCACATTAACTGGATAATTAAAGTTTATATTCAATAAATGTATTGTGTAAAGATTCCCAACTTTAGTAAGTCATCCTATATGTACTTGTGATGTATAGGACATGCAATACAATCTAGCGTGAACTGATGCATGACAATAGCTAGGAACTCTCTAGCTTTTTCCAAGAAACTCCTGCTAAACAGTTTGATTACTGGGTCTCCAGACCACCAGGAATTTTCTAACATTGTAACAATTGCCAATCTTTTGACCGCATGTTGTAACGAATGCTTGTTCTTTGTTAACATTTTGTAACAATTGCTCATTTGATGCTTATGTATTATCAGAATTGACATTTTTTGCCTAAATATTGTCAAGTCAGTGCTCTTTGTTTAGAGGGAAATCTTGGTATAATTTTAATCTCCTGCAAGTTTGTCACTATTTAATGGAACCCACTATTATCCCTGCCCCCAGCCTCATAATGACTAACTTTGATATTTTATTGCTTGCATAATTTTTTATTAGCAAGTTTTTGTTTGTTTTACAAAATCAAAACAAAACAAAAAACAATAAACAAAAATAAAATTAAAAAGGTACACTGAAAAGACTGCAGCATACATTGCCCAATACACAAGCATAGTGACAGTTCATTACAAGTACAGTTACTGTAGATATATGAAAATGACAATGACAATCATGGTACACTAGCAATTCTCAAAATCATATTAAATAGGAGTCAGTACACCACTGCCATCATTTAAAGTGCCTCTGATTAACCCGAAATAAAGTTCAGCTGTTCTAGTAGGTCTTTCCTGACATTTTCTTAGTCGCATCCTACAGCAAAAGCCATGGTCCGCAGCATCATAGGGATCTCATTGTTAAAAGGTATCAGTCAGGAGAAGGGTACAGAAGAATTTCCAAGTCATTACATATACCATGGAACACAGTGAAGACAGTCATCATAAAATGGAGAAAATATGGCCCAACAGTGACATTACCAAGAACTGGATGTCCCTCAAAAATGGATGAAAAGACGAGAAGAAAACTTAACAACATTGCTAATTCAACAACATATTGGGAGAAGCTGTCTATTTTGTATACTTTGCAATCCGATGATTCAAGAGTTGCTACACTGCCAGTCTGGGCATGGTAACGAGACTTATTTACCAATATTCCGGAGAAGCAGATTGTGTTCTTTGACTAACAATTGGATTTTGAGTGCTATGAAACAAAGGTATTATTTCCAATGTTTTATTGTACGTTGTGTATGTTTCTACAGTTGTGAACTGCATTGCACAGGCATTCTGTATAATGCTCACTGCTCTATTTTTGCTGACACTTATATGCACTAATCAAACAATATCTATATTTGTATGTGAATAAGGTTTAATAAACAAGTGAATATGTAACAGAATTTACTGGCTGATAGAGGCTATAAACCACATAGACTAAATGATGTATCTAACAGATGCCATTATGAACATAACTTGAGATCTTCGTGCATCACACTATTCCATCAACTGTAATTTAGGTCTAAAAATATACTGAAACATTCTAATGATGTTAAGCTTTATAAAACCCTTTACACTAATCGATTTTAGTGTGTTTGAAGTAAACTTGCACAAAGGTTAGGATATAGTTGCAGTTTCTGTTAATGCTGTGCTCAGCAGCATGATCACAATTATTCTTGGTTCACACCGCTGCAACTTCAGGTGCAACATGCAATTTACAAATCGCCGCTGAAGTTACATCTAATGTATTTCTATGGTACTGTCTTAATAGGTGCGATTTCAAGCAGCGCGATTTAAAAAATAGTTCCTGCATTAATTTTTCACTGCTTTGGTGCGATTTACCTCTCAGTCTATAAGATAAATGGAACTGAAATCGCACCTGTGTCTATATCAGTGGGGACCAAATTGCACCACTTTGAAATCGCAGTCGATGTGAACCAGGGCCTAGTCTTTATTTGGTTATATTTAAAAGAGAAGGATGGACAAACCTTTTTTGGCTATACTTCACTTTTGGGTCACAGGAGTATATTTAATAATGTACTCCTCTGATCCACAGTCACCTGATAGCAGGCTATTGTCCGCTATTAGCTGACAGGACAGAGGCAGGCAGACAGGCAGCACACTGGCTAAATGGTTAGCACTTCTGCCTGGTAGTACTAGGGTTCGAATCCCAACCATGGCACCAGCTACCTGGAGTTTGCATGTTCTCCCTGTGCCTATGTGGGTTTCCTTCAGGTACTCTGGTTTCCTGCCACACTCCAAAGGCATGCTGGTAGGTTAACTTGATGTAGTCTAAATTGGCCCTAATATGTGTATGTATGAATGTAAGTTAGGGACTTTATATTGTACACCCCTTGAGGGTTAAGGACTGATGTGAATGTACAATATATATGTAAAGTGCTGCGTAAATTGATGGCACTATAAAAGTACCTGTAATAATAATAATGTTAGTGAAATATTCTTACAATATAGAATCCACCTAGCTGCCTGATTGATAACTGGGTCTGCTTTTCAGTGCGAGGCTGAGAGTTGGAGCCAGACACACCTGCCCCTTCCCAGCCTATAGTACCAGTTAGTACCCAAGAAGCAGAGCGCGGTGCAGTGACTGACAGTCACTGTTCTCCACTGCAAGAGGCGGCATGGGGTGATGGCTGTCATACTGATGCTGGAGCATGGAGGTGGGGTTTCAGCGCTTACCCCCCAGGGTACCCACGATCGCCACCACCAATTTAAAGCACTGTGAGAAACAACCGCTATTCCACTGCAGTTGTAAAACCGTGCTGGGGTCACAAGTGGTAAAGAAGTTTTAACTCATGTCCACTCCAAAAAATATTTGGTCGGAGTTGGGTTTAAACAAAGAATTGTAAATCAGCCACTAGTGGGTGCTCTATCTGGCTTGGAACAGTTCTCTGTCTCTATTTGCAACTGTTCCATGCACACTGGCATTTTTTTGAGCTCCTGGAAGCTATTATCAGCATATTGTTTTATGCTCCTAGAAGCTAAATAGTGTTGTCCTATATGTCCATGCACACTACTTTAGGCTATTAGCATTTTATGAGCTTCAGTGTCTAGGAACAGAAAAAATATTTTTGGAGCGTTTTTCTAGCAGAAAAAAAAAATGCTAAACGTTCCTAAACACTACTAAAAAGCTCCTAACAGGTTTTTTCTAGCTTTCTTTTTTCCCTCTACATGTACTATAAAAGAAAAATGCTAATAAAATACTAACCCTTCTAAACACTACTAAAATGCTCCCAAAAATTTTTCATCCAGCGTTTTTTGAGCTTAAAAAAAAAGTGTGCATGCAGCCTAAAAATAAGATATCAGCTACACAGGGAATGCCTTGTTTCAATCAGTTGGCCAACTCACAGAAATACATTGTGAGAAAGTAAAGAACAACCACCAGGGTTGATTTACTAAAAGGAGCCAAACGGGTCCTCTTTGCTAGATTCGACCCTTCTAGTGTGGCACTGCAGTGGAGCAAAGCATGTATGTAATGTGAGTATTTAATCAATATGGTTGCTCCCACACGTGTATACTGTACAGTATATATACATAGGTACACTATATGTGCAGAATTAAAGTTATAAATACATTTTTTTTTTTTAAAACATTAACACACTGATAGGATTATTTGCCTACTGATATCTTTTACATGCTGGGACAAGAAAAAAAATACACTAATCTCAGATGACCTTGTTCTCACACTGCATGATAAAAGTGTTTTGAGCCTCTAGGAATCGATAAAAATGCTTGTGGAGGCTGGCCATACACTGATGGAAATGTGGCTGTTTTAGCAGAGACTGGCTGAATTCCATTCATTGTGTGGCCATCCCACTATATAGAAGTTGAGCATTTGATCGACTTCTGTTGAAGGGACATGATGAGAAATTTTCCCCGTCTACAATCAGCTACAGCCACTGATCAATGTATTCTGAAAGTGGCAGATCCCTGCAGAACTGGCTGAATTAAAAAAAGCAAAAAAACTAATGGTGTATGGCCATCTTTAGAAGGCAAATAGATGAATTTTACATTGTTTAGCACACATTTTTAAAGCATGTGACTAAGAAACTGACACAGCATCACATAAAACAGAGGATATAACACTTTGTGGAAAAACATGGCAATGCATTAGAATAAGAATGCCGTTCATCCCTGTTTGTCAGGGGCGCATCCCTGTTTCAAGAAATCTGTTCCTTTGAAATGGGAGTCCTTGCTATTGTCCTTAGAATTCGAGTAGTCCACACAAAACAATGCACATCACAAATGCCCACTCGCCAATCATCCTGCACAATTAGGATTTCAAATTGCCACATCCAAGTTTGCAGCAAACCTTACTGGCCACACGTGCAGATGGCTCCAGCAGGGCAATTTTTGATTGGTGATTGCGCAGGGCAAATACTAAATGGGCTCCTTTGCTGTGCATTGTTTACTGTGGGTTGTCGGGACTATTGAATAAAAGCCTGCACAGTGCAATTTTTGAATGCGCAATTGTAGACTTTAAGCTTTTATGCTACAGCTCCATCCAAAGTTGTTATAAAATTGCATAATGAGTGCTGTACGATGAGGACGACCATCTATCTAACACCTAACTGCGGAACAAGTTCTGGGACAAAGGGGGTGAAAGGCCCATCCATGTTACAAGGACAGATAAGAATCGCAGATTCAATTTTTATTTATCCAGTAATAACCTACTAATTTTATATTTTTTTAACTGAATTTTAAAAGAAACAGATCTCAATTTTATATTAAAACATTTGACATTTAAAGTTTATCTCATTAATCTTAAGTCTTCACAGGGCACCCTAATATATCATTATTTTACATGTTAATGGAATGAAATTCAAATTAAAAGTCAAGTCAGGTTCTTTTATTCTCAGGCCTTTGGTGCTCACACCATCATTTTAAATTGGACAGTGCTCTTGGAGTCCCTGCATTTTGAGGTTTACATAATTTATAATCATTAATGACCTCTGCTGAACTGCAGCCATATGCCCCTGCTAATTACTGTCTCAAACCATTAATTATATCTCTTAAAAAAATTAGCTGAATCAATATATATTTCCTTTCCTTGGAAAATGTACAGTAATTTATCTAGTTTTTGGAAGCTGTTCTGTTCAAGTGTATTGTAATCGATTTAAATACGTATTTTGGATAGTTTTAAAAGTAAGGTTTTCATCCTGTTTACCATTATGCAAATAATATTTTCTTTTTATCTAACAACACTGCAAGCGTAAAGTTGACAGCTGCAATATGATTGAATTTAGTTCTTGCTAATATTGTCCATTGGTGACATCATATAGTGATTATTTACTAACAAAGGGAACACAGGCACTGCAACTCTTGCTTCTCCGCTGCCATGTAAGGGTTTTTATTTCTTCTCTGGACATATTTTAAAATTATTCCTAATGCTGTGACACTATTTCTAATGATACCAGCAATGGGACATATTTCTAGGTAGCTAACTAGAGCCTTACCTTGAATTGCCAAATTCCTAATTGTTTAAAGCAGAACTAAACTTCTACAAAAAGTGTTAGCAGGTATAACAAAGTGCAGTCCTGTCTTATTCCCAACATTTGTTAGATGCAGAGAATGCTGAATCAGGTGCCATCCAATGGCCATAGAAGAGATCTGCAGGATGAAGAAGCAGAAGCGGCAGGGGATGGAGTGCCAACTGGAGCCTGGACCTGACATTGCTGGAGAAGGGTGACATACTGTGCAAGTATGCTGTTCACATGTTTGCAAGAGTTACTCAGCATGCTTTAGTTTTTTTTATGCTTTTTAAGTAAAAAAAATATTCTGACTGAGGGTAGTGATACCCTCAATTCTCTGTTATATCTGGTAAGGGGTGGTTGGAGGTAATCATCGTGGGTTATTTATAGCTCTATTGACATTGGGAATGTGCTATTTTCATTGGGAAATTGTTGCCTCCAGTCCACTGGAGCACACACACCTTACTTCTTAGTATCTTCATGCCAGCAATGGAATGGTCCCTCTAGTATACAGAGCTAGCCTTCCTATATCCTGTACACTACAAAAAGAAAAAAGGACTTGAGGCTTCTTGCACCCATTTTGTGTAACACCCTCAGTGAGTGCACTCCCATCTTCCTGACTGCTCAGTGTTCACTTCTTCCCTAGCTCCCCTTTGCAGAAAACACCCCTTGTTCCCTGTCAGAGATATTAAAACCTCACTGTACAAAGATAACATTTTACTTTAATGGCTCACCTCCCTCCCGATTCACTGCCCTACACACTCTCCTTAGCAATGTTATATTTTCCATCTAACTGCTTCTCTCCCCCTCAGCCACACTTCCAACACAAAGGGCTTACCTTTACAGCTTGTCCACACCACATGCATTGAACTGTGTGGGCCATCACAGTCCCAACATATGGAAAAGACAAAGCCAAACCCTTACTTTGACCACTGTGACAGACACCAATTTATCATGCTGTAACATGTGTTAGGTAAAAGAAAGTAATGAGTAAAGCAAAATAAAAATATGCAACAGGAGACACAAAGAAAATGCACCGCACTGGACATAAAAATGCACCACAGTCCACATCACCCATACTGAACCTACACTGGTGCTCTGAACCAGCTCAGAGGCAGATCAGTGACATTCTGTTATAGGAGGCATAGGGGTCTAATAGTCTCCCATACTTTTAACTCTTTTACCATACACACCCTGTGAGTACATTGGGCATTCTGTCATAACCTTCTCTCTCCATCACCTCTCACAAACTGCTGTCATATACTGAGTCTGCTGTCATATACTGCACTCCTCTTCTGCACTTGCTACCTGCTGCTATACCCATGGTGCCCAACACAGGATCCACTGGTCTCTTGTGCATTGAACACATTGTAGAGTGGCAGCAGGAGTGCTAGGACATTCTTTGGTTCCTGCTTATGGCACTGAAATGAAGATAGCACAGTCAGCAGGAGTTATCAGGGAGCCATCCGGGAGAAAGCGCCTCAAGAGTGGATGATCTGGTAAGTAAACATTGAGAGGACTACTGCCCACCAAAGTGAGGGGGGTGAAATAGCTTTTGCTACTGACCATCAATGCAGGGGTTATTACGCTATTACTGTGGTCACTGACACCAATGCTGGGGGTTATTATTGCAGTCAATGCTGAGGGTTAATATTTTCATCACTGGCACCAATGTTTGGAAATGATTGTGGACAATGAAACCAATGCACCAATGCTGTGGGTTACTATTGCAGCAACTAACCTTCTGGCGGTTAATAATATGGTGACTGATGCCAATCAAATGGGGGCTGCACTTGAGGCCCTCTATTATTTTTTAAGTTGACTATCCCTGCTTTACAGCCTCTGCACTTTCTTGTACATCACAGAGAATGAAACAAAAAAAAGTCAGCACAATCATTAAGGTAGAGAGTCCTAAAAAAAAGTACCACAATATGTACAAAATATAGGTAAAAATGAAAAAGAAATAAAATCCAATCACGTGTCAGTGCTAATACTACCAATGTGAGAATGGACTAATGTTAGTGCTGCTGCTCACACCTCTTGTGTTCCCACAAGTGTACACACTGCTTAAATATATCTAATAAGTGTCGCACAGTATAAATGTTATAACCTATAACTTACACCATGTGTTCAGTATTTCAACAACAAGCAACGTAATACAATATAGAAAAAAATATACAAGTAAAGCCGTATATATTAATTAAAAAAGTCCCAAGTGTCCATATTTTCTTACAGGCATTAATATTCGTGATGCTGTATTACTTTCCAACTGTGCAAAACTGGTTTCCATCCTTCCACTGAGATTTAAAATCCTCCAAAATATTCTGTCATCACGTGCATGTATCCTTTCCCCAACATATACAGTATATGCTCTCACCTTATGTACTGACCTAACAGTGGGTCTCATGCACTTGTCCCTTTAAGTGGGGTTTCCTATTGTACCTTTGTTATGCCTTTCTCCAGCTTATTGGTGCTTCTTAATCCATCTCCATCCTGATCCTTTGATGAATTTTGGTAAATTGCTCAAAACAAGAAAGGATACATACAGTAGTTGTTCTGTGTGTCCAATCTAAGCATTGATAGTGTGATCTCTGTAACTTACAGTTGTAATGAAATAGCGATAACTTCAACCTCAGTTGGGGTCCACAGTCAGTGACTCTAGCAGAATGATATCTTGCAGATCTTGTGAAGTTTATTAAATAAACTGAGAGAATCTTACAACAATACACATTTGATAGGTCGAAAGAACATACTGTTTCTGCTTCTTGCCATGAGGCTATTGCAATGCATCTCTGGGAAGGGGGGAGGGCTATCTATGCAACATTAGCTAAACTAAAGGAAAGGGAGGAGCAGAGATAAAACACTGAAAACATTTAAAGGCATATGACAATAGCGCTCTCCATGTAGACTGCAATATTTTTTTTAATAAAAAACTTCTATACTCAACATACTGTGCACATTCCTGATGCACAGCAGTATACAGGCATATAGTAATATTATAACCATCCAACAAAATGGCCGACTATGCACTTCTGTTTTTTTGTGATGTCACCAGCTCCTCCCTATGCGTTACACCACCAGCTCCTCCCTATGCACTACATCATTAGATCAAATCACGTGACTGAACACATGGTATAGGTTATAGGTTATAACAATTGAACTGCATGATACTTTTTAGATATAATTAATTACACATATTACCTGCTCATTTTCGTACCCTCTGAACTCACATCCTGCACATTCTGGCCACTGTTACAACCCTTCACTCTCCTACCTCTGACCCTGCACACGTCTTTTCTTCACATAATGTCTGCCCTCATATCTTTTACACTACTTTCCTGTTGCTATTGCTTGCTGCATTATGATCCATACTCCTCTCCTGCACATTCTGACCACCCCTATACCCTATACCCTCTGCACTCTTCTTCTACACATATTACTAAGACGCTTCTTTTCATTCTTAGTAATATCCCCAACACCCTTCCTAGAACATGAACACTTTTGCTAGTAACAAGAAAGCCATAACAATTGCAACAATTTTAATTATATAAAGTTTCTTAGACTAATTCCCAACCTCCATGTAAAATAAAGTTCACCAACATTAAATTAAATGTTAAATTCTTTGCTCTAGTAAGTTAATAGTGTACACTGTAGAGATCATCAATTCACATTTTACTGCTTCTGGCACACACAGAAACCACTATTGCAAATGGCATCTTGGGAATGTACAGCACATACAGTAGAGCTGACAATATCTGAAGGCACAGAATTTAGATCTGATAGCTGCTCTTTCATTACAGAGTTGAAGGGTATTTTAATGCAGTAGTCTGAACACACAATGCAGACTGAATGTTACTGTCTTTTACATAGACCAATACACTAGGGTCTCTCCAGTGCAATAACCTACAGTAGTTGATTTATATTGTATACGCTTTCCGACTATAAAAGTAATTCTTGTTCAGCTCCTCTTTTCATTTTCCACCAGCTCTTTTTTTCATACCAGCCCTTCAAGTATTTGGTATAAGCTGAAGAAAAAGAGATTCAATTTTGATATTTTACAAATATTTCCTCTACTTTATAGCTCATGTTTGACATTTATTTGTGCTTTGCCTGGAATATGTTGAGGATGAGAGACTCCAGAGTATTAGAGGCAATGCTTGTGCTGGTGCTGCAGCAGAAATGGAGATGCTAAATTTTGGTTCCATTTCTGCATTTGACTTTTATTGATTTCAATCCAGATTAATTTACATGATCTTTTACCTTGGCATATTATATATATATTAACTAGTATATATTAGGCTCTAGCCACAAATTCCTTTTTCCATGTAATTTCTTATTAAGAAGTTATATTCAGCAACAAAACATATGGATTGGTTTTTTTTTCTATTGACTATATCTAATATTCCGCAGATGGTTTTATTATAAAGGAACAAATGGAATGGCGCTGGGAAATAACCGTATTATAGAGCCATTAAAACATAAAATGTAACATAAATGCAAAAGTCCATAAAGTACATAGTAATGAGTACCATGTCAGCTGCAGCTCCCCATAGAGTGAAGCAAAGCACAGAAAAAACAAAATGGGACAAATGGGGTGCCAGCCTAGGTGTTGTATCAAAAACAAGGTTTAATTAACAAAAGCAGCAAAATAACTACTCTCAAAGGTAGTATGTCTTTGGATATGTATTATGGAAAATATCTGAGCCCCAAGGAGGTGTCCCAGAAAGCCACTGTTGGTCTGCCACTACTCATGCAGAGATGACTGTGTCAGACTAAAGCCTGTCAGCCGCGGATGCCGTAACCAGCGTGGAACACACGGAAGGCCGGCCGGAGGCAACATCCAGTGGGCAGACGAGGGCAAGACAAGTGACACGTTTCAAAGCTCCTGCTTTTTCTTCAGACCTTTGGCTGTTTTTATTAATTAAACATTTTTTTGAATACTACACCTAGGCTGACATCCCCGTTTGTTCCATATTGTTTTATTAAAGGCCACCCTTCAGATATTAAAATTGGTGTGATTTTCTCTTCCCCATGACACCTATCAGAGACCACTCAAGACCTAGTTATTTCCAGGCCAATACGATCCAGTGTTTCGTAGCTGGACTGTGCAAGGGGTTGGTTTGAATCAGGTATATCAGTTTATAGCTCCATGACAATGTCATTTAACCTACTTTCTCTGAGCCCAAGTTGTTTTGGACCTATCCCAACCTTTGATAGTACAGTAAAAGGAAAAGTGGAACAGTGATCAGCTCATTCCTTGGTCACTATTCTGTGTGCTGCTTCTTCCTCTCACACTCCAGCCCTGATGTACAGTGGATCCAGGAGGCTGATACCAGCTCAGATTCAGCTACTTACACAGCTTGCATTTAAAATATACATTTAATGATTTTTTAATGATTACAGTACTAAGAGAATTGTGTATTTATATCGGCCTCGAGTTCAGCTTAAAAACTAAAGAAAGACTGGAAACAGAAGTGCACTTTTAAGACTTTAGACTGGATCGACAATATTTTGTTTAGTTCAACTGTTGATACACAAATCAAAGATGTCCTTTAATGTAGTACAGTGGCTAAATGGTTAGCACTTCCGCTTGATAGCACTAGGGTTGTTGGTTTGAATCCCAACCATGGCACAACCTGCCTGGAGTTTGCATGTGCTCCCTGTGCCTGCATGGGATTCCTCCGGGTACTCCAGTTTCCTCCCACACTCCAAAGACATTCTGGTGGGTTCATTGGCTCCTGTCTGAATTGGCTCTAGTATGTGTATATATGAATGTGAGTTAGGGACCTTAGATTGTAAGTTCCTTGAGGGCAGGGACTGATGTGAATGTACAATATATATATAAAGCGCTGTGTAAAATATTGGTGCTATACAAGTACATAATGTCCAGTATGTACAGTGAAGGAAATAAGTATTTGATCCCCTGCTGATTTTGAATATTTGCCCACTCACATTGTTACCTGTATGAAAGACAGAAATCCTGCTGAATGATAGGGGATCAAATACAGTCATGGCCGAAATTGTTGGCACCCTTGATATTTTTCCTGAAAATCAAGTATTTCACACAAAAAAGGTATTGCATTAACACATGTTTTGCTATACACATGTTTATTCCCTTTGTATGTATTGGAACAAATATAAAACAGAGGCAGAAAAGCAAATATGACATAATGTCACACAAAACCCCAAAAATGGGCTGGACAAAAGTATTGGCACCCTTAACTTAATATTTGGTTGCACACCCTTTGGAAAACATAACTGAAATCAGTCGCTTCCTATAACCATCAATAAGCTTCTGACACCTCTCACCCGGAATTTTGGACCACTCTTCCTTTGCAAACAGCTCCAGGTCTCTCTTATTGGAAGGACACCTTTTCCCAACAGCAATTTTAAGATCTCTCCACAGGTGTTCAATGGGATTTAGATCTGGGCTCATTGCTGGCCACTTCAGAACTCTCCAGCGCTTCTTTGCCATCCATTTCTGAGTGCTTTTTGACGTATGTTTGGGGTCATTGTCCTGCTGGAAGACCCAGGATCTTGGACGCAAACCCAGCTTTCTGACACTGGGCCCTACAGTGCGACCCAAAATCCTTTGGTAATCCTCAGATTTCATGATGCCTTGCACACAGTCAAGGCACCCAGTGCCAGAGGCAGCAAAACAACCCCAAAACATCATTGAACCTCCACCATATTTTACCGTAGGTACTGTGTTTTGTTCTTTGTAGGCCTCATTCCGTTTTCGGTAAACAGTAGAATGATGTGCTTTACCGAAAAGCTCTATCTTGGTCTCATCTGTCCACAAGACGTTTTCCCAGAAGGCTTTTGGCTTACTCAAGTACATTTTGGCAAACTGTAGTCTTGCTTTTTTATGTCTCTGTGTCAGCAGTGGGGTCCTCCTGGGTCTCCTGCCATAGCGTTTCATTTCATTTAAATGTCGACGGATAGTTCGCGCTGACACTGATGCTCCCTGAGCCTGCAGGACAGCTTGAATGTCTTTGGAACATGTTTGGGGCTGCTTATCCACCATCCGGACTATTCTGCGTTGCAATCTTTCATCAATTTTCCTCATCCGTCCACGACCAGGGAGATTAGCTACAGTGCCATGGGTTGCAAACTTCTTGATAATGTTGCGCACTGTGGACAAAGGCAAATCTAGTTCTCTGGAGATGGACTTGTAACCTTGAGATTGTTGATATTTTGCCACAATTTTGGTTCTCAGGTCCTCAGACAGTTCTCGTCTCCTCTTTCTGTTGTCCATGCTTAGTGTGGCACAGACAGACACACAATGCAAAGGTTAAGTGAACGTCTCTCCTTTTTATCTGCTTTCAGGTGTGATTTCTATATTGCCCACACCTGTTACTTGCCCCAGGTGAGTTTACAGGAGCATCACATGCTTGTAACATTCTTATTTATCCGCAGTTGTGAAAGGGTGCCAATACTTTTGTCCAGCCCATTTTTGGAGGTTTGTGTGACATTATGTCGAATTTGCTTTCTTTCCTCCCTTTTTTTGTTTTGTCCCAATACACACAAAGGGAATAAACATGTGTATAGCAAAACATGTGTTAATGCAATACGTTTCGTGAGAAATACATGATTTCCTGGAGAAATATCAAGGGTGCCAACAATTTCGGCCATGACTGTACTTATCTCTCTCATGAACATACAAATCAGTGCATAATTTGTTAGACATGCATTTCTTTTGAATTTTTTGTTGCTATTCTGTCTCTCAGTGTTACAATACACCTACCATTTGATTTTTAGACTGATCATTTCTTTGTGAGTGGGCAAACATTCAAAATCAGCAGGGGATCAAATACTTATTTCCTTCACTGTATGAAAAAAACATATTAAAACATAAAAGCAGTATATATATTTTCAATCACAACCGTTGGCTGTACTGGCATTCCTGCTAGCCACAGCATTGGACAGATATTGAGCAGCTCTGAATTTGCTCTTTTTGATCATGTAAATAGTGTAGGTGTTTTTGAGGCATCCACCAGCACCTTTCATCCTTTGTGTTCCAGAAAAGCAGTATACATAATGATTTCAGCAGTTATTCCCCTGGGAATATCATAAAATACACGTGTTAACAAAATTGTCTCCATATCAGATTAAATCTTGGTAAATATGAGTAAATGTGATTTATTATTTTCACCATGAGTCCCGTGTTAATGATAAACACAATAGTTAAGGTAAACTACATTTTTCTGAATTGCAGACTATTTAAATTTTATTATTTCTGAAATGGACTTACCTTCCTCAGGCAATACAGTTATCATTTTGCAAGCACCTTTCAAATTGCTGGCATGAGCTTAGACATTACGTGTGAAGAATGTATGGATACCCCTGGGTGTCTGGAGTTTAGATGATATATATTTCAAAGAATCTCTAGTGGTGTTAAAAGCAGGGAGAGGTGAAAGATTCTCAAATGCTACACAATATCTGACATAATTCTTAGTGGAAAGTAGTATTGAAAATAGAATGACTTTAATTATGCTGTAGCTTTGCTAATTTTTACTACAGTTCAGACAAATTGAAAAAATGAATGTAAGCCCTCAAAGGCAAGAATGTTTAAATTAGGAAACAAATACTCTTATCACATTTATCTAAATCTTGTGTATGAAATCAGACTCACAGTACAGTAAGGCATCATCTACACATGCAGTTATGGGGCAGTAAAAATGCACAGTTGAGCCACCTTTTTGCTGCCCCATTAAGATGCAATAGGCGGGGGATGGGGGTGTTTAGTTTCAGAGACCTTAATGCTCCAATAGGTTCAAGCATCAGCTTGGTACTGATCCAAGAAAACCGCAAAAATAAGAATTTCACACAAATAGATCACAAAAATGTTTTCTTAAAAAAGGCCTTAATTAATTTAATTTAGCTAGGGCTGCTTAAGTGATTTTAAAGTTCTAAAGTTACATTTTTTTTATCTCTTAACAATTGATTAAAAATAATGTTCTTTGGCAAGAAACATACATTCCACATTAACAATTATGATACCAAAATTAGTGTGTGCTGTAAATTGCCGCTAGCATTGTTCCTGTTTCTTATTGCTGGAGGCTGCCATTTTTTTGAAGCCCAGTGTGAGGGACCGCCGAGCGGCACCACTAGCACTCCACTGGTCAGGCGTGCCCAGAGCGCGGAGTCTAAGCCCCAGGGTACTTGTTCACCAGGGCCCCTGATGGTGGGGATGGACTTGTAGTACCCCGAGACCAGGTCGCCACTACTGAGCACACCTGTCAGTGGTAGGGGTGTTCGCCAGGGGCCAGTTCACCCAGACACCTGAGTAGCAGTTAAAGTGGTTCTAAAGGCTGAAGATTTTTTAACTTCATATATTCTATGCAGGAAGGTAAAAAACCTTCTGTGTGCAGCAACTCCCCCAGCCCCCTCAATACTTACCTGAGCCTCATCGTGATCAAGCAATGTGAATGACAGCCTCGGCTGTCCCAGGTCTCTGTCTCCTCATTGGCTGAGATAGCCACTGGCTCCCGCTGCTGTCAATCACAGCCAGTCAACCAGTGAGGAGAGGGGTCAGAGCCAAGCCACAGCTCTGTGTGTGAATGGACACACAGAGCAGCGGGCGCCCCCATAGCAAGATGCTTGTTGTGGGGGCACCCAACAGGAGGGAGGAGCCAGGAGCACCTGCAGGGGAGTGCAAAGAAGAGGAGTGCAAAGACACTGCACACAGTAGGTAAGTATAGCATGTTTATTTAAAAAGAAAAATAGAACCTTTAGAATCGTTTTAAAGCAGAACTAAACCCTCCTACCCTTTTCAGCCAAGGAAGCTGCCATCTGTTTGAACTGAAACTGCCATGGTGCTGCCCATGTGATCAATTATAATACCAGTCATTTGATGGTTTTACAGTTTGGTTGAGAACAGCAGAAAATGTGACAGCATTTCTGGCATGCCATGAATGTAACTGTTTTTTGAAACTGTTAAATCGATAGGTTTAGGTTCACTTTAAAGTGGTAGTAAACTCAACTCTTATATTTTTACCTACAGGCAAGTTATAATAAACCTTACCTGGAGGTAAAATAAATATCACCTAAACGTTCAGTATTTAGGAGATATTCTACAGAGCACTAGCCAGTGACATCACCAACACATGCACTCCGAAACAACGGCATTCCTGTGCCATTCTTTCAGAGCTGTGTGCCATGGCCGAAACTCCCACTGGCATGTGCAGAGGTGACATCATCAGCCATTCAAACAGCTGCAGCCCAGGAACCTGGAAGGAAGACCAGTTGACGCTGGAAGCCCTGTCAGCGGTGACAGGGTGTCGGTGGGCGGCTTCATTTTAAGGAAAGTCTTTCATAATGTGCTAGTATTCAATGCTTTTTAGCACATTATGACTTTACCTTGCAGCAGGAAATGAGTTTACTACCACTTTAATCTTAAGGCTATCAACAGATTGGCCTCTACAATTTCAGCACAATGCCTAAAAATGGAGAGCAACTGAGCATGTGCAGAGCAGGGTGAGACAGTGTATTTTTCAACAGTAAATGCATTTATTTTATATTTTACATAGCTATTTTGTCATATATTACACGGATGAGGAGTGATAATTATAATTATTGTTGTTGAGGCAAGAGTTCTCTAGCTGATATGGAATGCAAAACTCCTCTATCCACGAAATTATTTTTCCCGCAGAAACTTGGTTCTCCAGAGAGGCTTGCATTTATTGAATCCAAGCACAGAGTTGACAGGGTATTTGCAAATAATACAATGATCAGAAGCCTTCAACGTCCCCAATCCTACTCTGATGGTTCAGCCAAAATACCATATCCTAATACACACCTTTTCCCCATTGACCAAAGTGTCGAGCAATCTGATTGGTTGGTTTTATGAGTATCTTTGGTCTTATGTATTGTAAACAATGCATCTTGGCCTAGAACAGCTGCATGCATAGATTTTAATTAAAAAAGTTAAATAGATACTCTTTGTCTTGGTTATGGCAAAACTGCAATCTTTAACATCCTTGTACAAAGGTGGACACAATAACCGCTTTGAAATTCTGTTCACCGTAAACAAGTACACTATGAGTATTTAAAACGTCTTAAATCCATTTCCCATATACTTCTCGTATTGTTTAACCTCCCTGGCGGTATGATTATTTCAGATTTTTGGTGCTGAAAGCGGTACCATTTTTTTGCATGGAAATATGTATTTTTTTTATTTTAGGCTGTAATTTTTAGGAAAAACTCACTGAAATCTGTCCGAACAAGAGTCTAGTAAACATCCCGGGTATGATAAAATTTGAAACACAAAATCATAAATTATAATTTAATAAATAATCATAAAAATAATATAAAAATAATAAAAAATTTAATTCAATAATATAATCAAACCAAAAACACTGAAATGTGAAATAGAGCGCCAAGTTCGCACATTGCTGAGCTCAGTCGCAAAATCGTTTTCAGTTTCTGATGACGAATTTCCCCCACGAATCATTATCACTCAATTCTGTAAGTGGTTCTGATTTACTATCGCTGTTCTCTAGCTGATCTAAACCGCTTTTGACCTAAAGGGACACTTTTTGGACGCCATGGACATTTCTCAGTTTCCAGGCAGAAAGAACAAACAAAATGCAGGCAGGGCGCAGGACAAAGCACTAGGGACAATATGTATGTGAAATAGGTTGAAACAGCAATGTTTTACTGTGTAAAATGAAAAAAAAAAAAAATGACATTTTTTAAAATTTTTAAATTTCCCGCCGCCGGCGGCGGCGGCGCCCGTACGTCCCGACGTCACAGGGACAGGACACAGAAGCCGGATGCCGGCATCAGCCGGAGGAGATGGCCGGGGACGCTGCAGGGGACACATCGTGGGAGCGCAGGGTAAGGTAAGTGAAGAACACATGCCGGAGCAGCGCCGCATGGTATTCCCGAGTGTAGCTCGGGGTTACCGCTTTTGGTACTGAAATGTTACCCCGAGCTACACTCGGGAATACCGCCAGGGAGGTTAAGGGAAAATTTCATTTTTTTACCCTTCTTGCATTGGTAAAGACTCTACCCCTTAAAAAGGTGATTTCTCATATTTAAGATAATTTCAAATCTAATCAGACAAACTATTTACAATGCTGGTAGATTTGCAAATACCCTGCTCTGCAACTCCCCCTGACTTTCCCCTGCTCAAATCCTAATAGCTTGTACATGCATTTATCTATCAGAGTAAGCGTAGTCATAGAGGAATTGCTTTGACGCAGTTGGCCAGCTTCAACATGTATCTGCGGTGTGCAGAGGGTTCCTCCAGGATTTCTAGTGTTAACATGGGGCTATTAGTGGTGCACTGAAATGAAAATTCTGATGCCGAAATCGAAAATTCAGGATGCCCCTTGCTGAAAACCAAAATTTTCGGCGCCTGTATCAATGCCTATTTTCATATTGGCCAAAGGCTGATAGGGGTATTTTCAGCCGAAAACGTTTCGGCAGCTGAAATTTCAGTGCATCCCTAGTGGCTATACCCCTAAGGTATTTTCCCCTGTTCTGGCCTTACTGCAATTACGAGGGATCTCAATAGTCGGGTACCAGGACAACCTATTGTTCTGAGCACAGTCTGTTTAGGCCCTGGAATCCAATCTATCACTGTTAATCCAGAGCCTGAAAGAATTTGGTTGGTCTTTTAAATTCAAGAAATTGGTTCTTGCACCATCTTTCCACCTGGAGTACCTAGGTCTTTTCTTGCCAGACTGTCCAAGGTGTTTCTCCCATCTGAGAAGCTTCAGCTCCACATTCAGCTCCACATTCAGCTCCACATTCAGCTCTGTGCTCGTGAACGTGGACATCGATTAATTGTTGCAAGTTCTAGATCTCATAGCCTTCTCATTTGAGGCAATTCCTTATGTACAAAACCACACTTGAGTTCTTAATAAAGAATATCTTTTCAGTGGAACAAGTCTTCATACTCTCTGGACAGGGAGGCATCTGCCAAAGGTGGCTTTGCATTGTGGCTTTGCTTACCACTGCTGAGTGCTTGGAAATCCTTCCTTCTTCTTTGCTGTTAGATCATGCCAATGCATACCAGTCCACTGGGCTAGGAAGGTGTGCTTGGGTCACCTGTCATCTCAGGGTTTCTGGTCCTAGGAAGAGACTTGCCTTCCCACCGACTTGCTGGAACTTTGGGCAATCAGACTGTCACACCTGGACTAGAAAAGTCTTTGGGAAAGGCATCCAGAATGGGTGCAGTCTGAAAACAGCACAGCAATGTCACACATCAACCACCAAGGAAGAATAAAGAAGGTGGCTGAAGTGCTTGAGATGTCCCACATTTTGCAGTGGGCAGAAAATGACAATCAAGCTCTCCTCCAATAGTGTATATTCTAGTTGTGGAGTATTGGCAGGCTGACTATTTAAGTCAACCAGAGTCTGGGTCAAGGAGAGTGGTCTCTCCACCAGAAAACCTTTAGCCAGTTATGCCTGTGGTGGAGAACACCAGAAGTGGACTTGATGATGACTAGCCTCAAATGTAGGCTGGACAGATTTGTAGCTAGGACTAAAGATCCCTGGCATGGGGTTTATGGATGGGCTGGTGTCTCTGTGTGACCTGTACTCTCTGATTTATGCTTTTCCTGATAAAGCTTATACTTTGGCTGCTCTGAAATATCAAATCAGAAGGAATTCTGGTTATTCTGGGGGTGTCAGAATAGCCTTGTTGGTCTTGGTATGTGGGCCTAATTTGTCTGGTCATAGACATTCTCTGGTGCTTTCTACTTTGTCCAGGTTTGCTGTCTCAAGGACCCACCTTCCATCCTGCTTTATGTTTTTAATGACCTGACTGTTTAAATGCCAGGTCCTGAAGGAAAGGGGACCATTTACTACTTCTCTCTCCCATACGATTGCCTTTTTGGTGAGTTTCCAAGTTGGCATCCCTGTCTTACTAGCTTACATATCTGGTCTTGCTTAAAGACAAGTTGTGTTTTTCCTAAGGCCCTTTTTATCCACTCTTTTCACCTAAACAAGGATATTGTTCAACTATCACACTGCCCTAAACCAGTTCCTCTTGGCCAGCTCTCCACTGACTGGACATGGCCCACACGTTTTCTGTTTAATTGAACGCTATGGTTTCCTTCTCCCAAATGGATTCCTTCTTTGTGATCATTTAGAAAGGCTTCATGGCCCTTGTTTCCTTGTTTCCACCATTTCTGGTTGGACTCACCAGACTTTTCAGGCATATGCTATCTACACCTGTCTGTCAATAAACTCAGAGAAAAGGATTTTATAATGAGTACAACAAAAATCCTATTTTTAACAGTAATTAAGATTTAAAACATAATATGTTCCTGGATCCAGATAATATATTGCTTATTCATAAATTACCGCTTATTCTAGCAAGGCTCGTTATCTTGGTATTGTATTCTATGTAAATACAGTACATAGAGCCGGCAGAAATAATTGTATCCATAAAGATCTATTAAAATAAGAAAGTCCCTTTTTTCCTGATAAGAAAAGTGTAGACTTTCTGATAAATCCCTGTTCCCCAGAGCTTAGAACAGTGTCTGTGATTGTCACATCACTAAAATGCAATCTAATACCGATATTTGTTCTGTCATTTTCTGCTGGATGAGGTCAGTAAACAAAAGGGAATGAGGAGCAGTTATGCATCAAAACAGACTACAGCAGGAATATGTGTATTATCAGGAGACAGGTGAGAATTAATTCAGTTTCTGTGCCCTATAAATGTTATGTGCAGTTGAATATGTTATTTGAATTAGTCAAAACCGATGTTCAAAGCAGTAACAACAACGGAGATGTTTCCTGGGAGGTACATTGTAATGAACATTATGAAATAAGCATAATACTTGTGTGATCCATATTCACAGCTTGGTGGTACAAATAGCACAGCTAACAATATTGACTACTGATGATCGACTACTAAATTAGCACCAATTACCAAGTGGAATGCATTGTACCACGGAATGGTGGACATATGTCTTATGGAGAATGACAACAATATGGTGCCTGTCAGACAGAACCTTTCAGAGTTGCCACTATGTTGACTTGGAGCTCAACTGGTGGTATTGTGGAAACCCTTTTTTCCATTTTTGGGAAAGGAGAGGATCAGTACCTGCTGCACAGATTTCCAAGGTTTTACAAAGCTTTTTCTTTTACTATATATCATATAGAAAACCATATATAGTAAGTAAATGTGGTTGTTACAATTTAGTGCAAATTAATGAACCATTTTTAAGAATCATTTGTAATGTGACAAGTACAACATGATTCGTAACCGCTTCCCCACCGCCCTATAGTAGAACTACTGTTAGAGGATGGCAAGGCTGCACAAAATATGTTATTTGCATTTCCGAGTAGGGGGCATTCGCGCATGTGCTGCCCTACCCAAGTTGTTATTGGCAGCTACAGATGTTAATCAGCGGGTCCTGGAAGTAGATTCCCCGCTGGCACCCGGTGATCACTGTGTAGAACTGACAGGGAGAGACCTGTGTGTAAACAACGCAGGTCCCTCTCCTGCCAGCAAGGACATGCTGCTTTGTATTTCTCTGCACAGCAGAGAAATACACAGCAGCATGTCACCCTAGTAAAACACACACAGCACATTATATAAAACAGCACACAGTAAAAAATAGCCTGGTGAGGAAGGGGGGTAAATCCTCTGGAGGGCAAGTTGTTAAAGTTATAAATCAAAATGGCCAATAATGGAAATGCATAATGCCAATAAGAACTGTACAACAGAAAGAAGCATGTTGTGTTCCCTGGGTTTAAAGAGGATTTTTTTGCAACATTCAGCATTTTATACTTGCTAGCACTTTATTTTATTTGTATCCATGACTAGTGGATTTATTGAGAATTGCTCTAATGATATTGGATTTGTCGGGTGTGTTTAAATGATTTTAGAATTTCACACTTGTTTGTTAGGGTTGTCATATAACATGGGGGGTACTTAGCTCTAGTGATTTGTATTCAGGATATTGTTGGATCTCAAAAAAATATTGGCATTGTATAACAGTGTTGTAGATTTATGTTTATAAGGGATTGCTTATTGTTTAGGCTGTATATAGATCTTGATTCCTTATCCTGCACATTCAGTGCTGTGGGTTCTTATGATGTAGCTGACTGATTAAAAAAAGGAAGGCATTAACAAATGTCAATATTTGATGCATTGGTAATATCTGTTCTGTGTTTTTTTATTTGCAGTGTGCTATCAGTTCAACTACTGTAACTGTGTAGGAGGGATAACAATATTTGATTAAAATGTATCTAAAGCCAGTAGCAAAGATATAATATATTGCAGCTTACCAGTTCTTGGATGTGGTGGCTGCATTCGTTTTCCCTTTTTTTCAGGGTTTTTCCTTTATTTTCACCTTGTGATACTGGCCGTTACACTTTTCCTGTCCTAAGAAGGAAATGCTCTATCACTGTTGTATCTATAGAAGAGCTGTGTTTTCATCCCAGGACAGGATATGTGTTAAGACCACAGAACATGCCTGCCCTCCTCATCTCCATATCATGTAAGGGGGGGGGGGTAGTTGTTCCTTAGCTCAAGCTGAGCTCAGGCTGATAACACTGCTTGGGCTATCAGTGCAGCAGAGGTAGAAAGCACAGGAAGTTATCAGTTTACTGGATTTCTGGTGGAATCAGCAGATATATTTGTTTTATTGAGGGATACAGGAATTCAGATACAGTTGGGTAATACAGCCACCTACAGGAGGTTAGGACATTAGCAAAAAATTACTATATCTGAATTCCTGTGCCCCTCTATGAACTCCAAAAAATAGATTTTACGGTATGTAGAATAATCTTATGTTTGCACTTATCAAACAGATATAGCAAAACAATTTGAATGTTATGTTCAACAGAGCATAAGGAAAAAAAACCAAGAAAGGTTCATTACTTGGATTTACTTGAACTTTAATCATTGCATTTGATGTATACTATAGATTTAATGCCGAATTTTAGGGATAAGGAAGTCTGGACAGTTTAATACGGTTTTTACAATGATACTTTCCAATTACCAATTGATTTACTCACTTAGATGATTACAAGGTAGCC
Organism: Staurois parvus; assembly: GCF_062004578.1. Taxonomy (NCBI): domain Eukaryota; kingdom Metazoa; phylum Chordata; class Amphibia; order Anura; family Ranidae; genus Staurois; species Staurois parvus. Next base: position 449,459 of record NW_028318499.1, on the reverse strand, counting down.
AACTTGGCAAGTACGTTCAGTATGCACAGAGTGAAATGTGTACAGTGGGGCCAACTTAAATACTCTCAACTTCGAGTTAAGGATATGACTGAGAACACATTATGGCACGATTCATCTGCTTTTGTGTTTTGAAGTGGAAGTGAAGTCTATTTGCCAGCATCAAACAGAGGGACAATTCCTGTCCATGAAAAGCTCATGCTGAGTTAATTGGGGAACAGTCTTCTATCAGCTTGTATTACTTAGAACAGATGCCTGGCTTTACATTACCGTGGATTTAACATTTCTTTCTAGTGTTTTATGAGTTATGATTTGTAAAATTCTTAAATGCTGCAGTAACATCAGTGTTCTGAATTATGCTGTATAACTGACAAACACCTACACAATATCAATATTTCTCATTCCTTTTTCAGCGATTTATAAAACTATACATAGATCAGTAATAGCAATATAATCCAAGTATGTATTAAAAAATACAAGCATGATCCCCTTCATGATCCCTTCCATTCGGGTATTGTTCCTGTCAAAGGCAGGAATAATGTGAAAGGAGCAACATGCACTGCTTGTTCCACTGCATGGAGACAAAAGAAAAATTGATGAACATGGAGTGAGGTTAAATATCTAGGATTACTTGGTAAAGGCAGGCATTATGTGTGTCACCTGTCATTTTCATTATTTCTTTCATTCAGTCACCAGCAGTAATACTTTCAGAGGTCCATAGGGTGAAATGGCAGTCTAATCCCTGATGCATGTGGGAAGGTATCACTTGAGTATTTATTCTAAATTGACTTTCAACTGATTTCATGGCTCTTGAAAGGCCACTAAGCAACAAAAGTCAGTATGAATAGAATAATATTTTTTTCCCTTATGTAGTAGACATGTGCTTTTAAAGAGGATCTTTGTTTCAGATATGTAACAGACATATTTGTTAAAAAAAGAGCAGAAAGTACATTTTAATTATTTCCATTTAAAATTGGGGCTCCCCATTTCTAGAGTACCAGTGGAGATAGTTAGGTCCGTTATTTTCTCTCTATTGAGAAATGGCTCTCGGTCACTTTTCTTCCTCTTAGTAGTTTACAGCAGAGCAGGGATGTGCTTCCTTCTGTGCGTGGGTGCAATCTCCACTCAGCAGGAGACCCTGCCCCTTTATTTACTTTTAACTGTTTGGTCCCAGAAGATGTAATTTGTGGTAAGCCAGTTGGTCAGTTGAATTTTTTTTAGCAGGCAACATTCATTGTGATTGGCATGGAGCTGTAAGGGTGACCGCATGACAGTGGACTCTACCTAACATCCATACTAGACCATCATCAATGATTAGAGTCTGGTATGTATTTTTAGAGGGAACCCCACACTGTTTCTGTTTCCTGTAGGGGTCCTCCATTAACATCTATACCAGAACCTTATCTAAAAAAAACCCAGAGAAGCGGTGGTAATAGTGTGAGCTGTGGGGTGATGTAACACCAAGTCATCCACATGACACTAAGCTTTTAATGGTGGAATTTTTACTGCCAAATCCAAGATTTTACATAAAAATAAATACTATTCAGGAGATACTAAACAAATGTACTGCAATTAGTGGAGATCTCATACTTGCTATAAGGCTACAGTAATGATTTCAGAACAGGCTGAACCTGTCTTACCTTTCCATGTTACTGGTCCCTGTATGGGTGCAAGCTGTGTCCATCACAGGGTCATACCCTTGAACCAGTGGTCTTCAGATCTTCAGGGTCTGGGAACCATAGGAATGGACAACCCTGGACCTGTATAGCACATTGCAGCTAACTGCGCTTATTGCCAAGGAATGTGCCCAAGCAGGATCCAGTGCCCGAAGCAACTTTACAGGCTATCCCTACAGTATGGGGTATAGATACAGTTCCCAAAGTATTACTGAGGTTACACTAATCCAGATGCACTATTTCTATTGTTATGGTAGAAGGCAGAACACTGGCATAAAACTGAGGTCTCACTGAGTGGGGTTGGGTTATAGAGGTACGCCCAGGGGCATGTTCAAAGGTTTTGTCAGTGTCCAATCACCTGAAGGTAACAGCCTTTAGGGCAGGGCCTATGAATATTTAGCCTGTGTCCTGTGCTGTATGGTTAGGGTAATTAATTTTTTAAATACTGTTTAACCATTTCAATACCGTGCAATTTTACACCTTCCTGCCCAGGCCATTTTTCAGGTTTCAGTGCTCTCACACTTTGAATGACAATTGCGCGGTCATACAACATTGTACCCAAACTAAAATTTTATCATTTTCCTCACACAACTAGAGCTTTCTTTTGGTGGTATTTAATCACCGCTGGGGTTTTTATTTTTTGCTAAATTAACAAAAAAAGACCAAACATTTTGAAAAAAACACGTTTTTCTTTGTTTCTGTTATAAAAGTTTACAAATAAATAATTGTTCTTCATAAATTTAGGCCGAGATGTATTCTGCTACATGTCTTTGCTGAAAATAACCCAAATTAGGATGTATTTTTTAGTTTGTAGGAAAGTTATAGAGTTCACAAACTATGGTATAGATCTGAATATTGATCAATCCTGAAGTACTGACAGCCAATCTAATTTCTTGAGGTCCAAGAATGTCAGAATAGTACAGATATCCCCCAAATGACCCCTTTTTGCAGAGTAGACAGTCCGACGTACTTTATAAGAGGCATAGCGAGTTTTTTGAAGTTGTATTTTTTTTGTCATAATTTTTCGGAAAATGAAAAAATTAAAAAAATTATTTTCACTATTTTTTTTTTTACATACTGTCACCAGTGCAGTACAGCGTCATCCTATAACTGGCATGGCGGTGAACAGGGACACTGACTGGTGACAGTATGAAAAAAAAATTTTTTTTTTTTTTTTTTTTTTTAATTTTTTATTACATTTGTTTTATTTTTTTTTAAGATTTTTTTTCATATTTTACTATGACCAAAGTAGTACAATGTTACCATAGTAACATTGTACTACTTTGGGGAAGTGATCAGTATATTTTTTTTTTTTTTACACAATTTGCTTATAGCAAAGAATTACTTTGCTATAAGCAAGCATTTACCTGAATGAAATCGATTCATTCAGCTTTTTTTTTTTTTTTTTTTTTTTTTGTGCTTAGCTGTGATTTGGTCACAGCTAATCACATGACATGTGCATGTGATTAGCTGTGACCATTCACAGCTAGGCACTAGTATACAATGAATGGCATGAATGAAGCCATCCATTGTATACAACTGTCATGTGACCTGCTGTGATTGGTCACAGCAGGTCACATGGCACCAGCAACGGGGCCGGTACTCAGATCTGTCATCGGCTGTGTCCGAGGGTACGCGGCCGGTGACAGATCGCGCTGCTGCGCCGCTCTGCATTAGCGCAAACTGCGCATGTTCGGGAGCAGGCCAAATGGCGTGCACCCGGAGTGCAGCAGCACTTTTGAAGCCGCCAAACGGCCATTGGCCGGGCGGCTAATGGTTAAAGAAGGATTCAATTTTTCTATTGATTGCATAATGGGTGGTGCCTAAGAGCATTGTTTTGTTTTCCTACCTTGAAAGCCTAACCCTTAATTTCTGCATCTGCTCTTTACAGCAAATTTATGTCAAACTTACTTTTGGGCCATGTGAAGGCCATCTTCACACAACACTTTCCTTGAGGACAGGGGTATTGAATTCAAAATCACCAAGGTCTGGGCAGTAAAATTTTCTTCCAGCAGCGATCCGAGTCTCATGTTTGTGCTATGGCTGGGATTCTTCATATCACACCCCCACTACCCCTTACATTACCCCATGTCCTAGCAGCAAATCACCTCTTGCTAACGTGAAATAATTGGGCAACCCCCACTCTCCATCCAGATATGCCACACCTTCTGCTATTTGTAAGGATGAAAGCTGTGGTGGGAGAATGTGGCCATCACCTGGGAGAGGACACCTAGGCTGCTAAGTGGCGAAGCCATTTAGGACTGTCATTCGATCTGGGTCCGGAAAGCAGTCTGCCATTTAGTGATGCCTGCTCTAGGACAGGGCTGTTGTCCAAGTGGTGATGTCATGACATATGACACATGTAGCAGAGCACAGGTCTCCCCAGGCCCTTGGTATACTTACAAATGCAATCTTCACCCATTGATATCACTCATATATGGCATGTGTGCTCCTTAGATCTCTTGACAGAGCCAATCTTGAATATAGAAGTTAAAGCGACTCTGTTGCTAGAATAAAACCGTACTTACCTGTCCTGCAACCCACGCCACCAATATTTGATATTTTCATATGCTATGGTAGTTGAAGAGTTTTCAGTGTTTGACAGACATCCAACTGTGTTAGTTGGATGTTTGTTCCTGTGTTTTATTTTCTGTACATGCGTACAGGACTCACATTCTTTAGCCACCATAGCTTTTGAAAAAAGCAAAAATTGGTGGTGCAAGCAATGACAACATTTGGCATAAAGCAAATGCAACAAGTTTTGGCTTAAAAAGATAATTTTGTAATTTCTGCAGCCAACAGTTCTGTTGTTCCACTGAATAATTTGTGGAATCCTTAACTATGCGTATCTGTGTTGCTCCTTACTGCTAGATCAGAACTCACATTCCAGAGTTTGAACACTCCAAAGATTACATTTTAAAAAATCTTCCAAATCTTCTGTTTTGGGATTCTGTGAAATTAAACCAGATACCTTTCACCTCAGTAGAATAGCATATATTCATTTTGTTTTGACTGTATACCATGAGATTAGCAAAACTAACAAAATAATATCTGATCAGGATTAGGCTGATTCATGGTTATCCGTAAATATCAACTGATTTGTCCATCCACCTCTGGGTTTTTCTTTCTCTTATGATAGTGTTTCCTAATGCATCAATTAAATGATTAGCTATCTCACAGTATCCCACACTTCAATTATTGTAATGCATCTCTGTGAGCACCAGACAAAAGACATTTAGACCCAGACAGTTTTTTTCTTACTAAGAAAGTAACATGTTTAATTGATGGAGGAGATGTGGGAGTAGGTGGATAATACCCTTACATTAGTTTTACTGTTTACAAATTAATTAAAGTTTTAGACTGGGTTCACACTGCTGCAAATCCTATGCATTTCCCACACTGCATTGCAATCGCATGGCGTTCATGCGATCTGGTGCGTGTGTCAATGTTAAATTAATGACACCCTGAAACAGATCGCAAAACACGATGCAATTGCCAGAAATCGCATGGGTGAGAACACCCATGCGATGCGAGTCAGGTGTGGGCAAACAAAGGGTCCTGTTCCTTTTTGGTGTGAATGCGATTTGAGCCATACAAAATGTATGGCTCAAATCACACCGCACAGATATTGCACGTAATTCGCACAGGAATGCAGCACAATTCCTGTAATAATTACCTGCGGTGTGCCGTACCACATTAGTGTGGATCCAGACTCAACCCGGTGTTATGAAATGTTAGTTTTCCATTTTGGTGAATGAGTAAGGCTCGGTTCACACTAGTGGGTGCATGCATGCTGTTTCCACACCCACATCACAAATGTGCTGCTGTTAGCAGAGGTGCAGGGGTGCCTCTAATTCTTAATTCCCAGGGCACTGGAAACTGCAACACAGTTTCCCATGCTGGGAACCACATAGCATTATGCGGTTTTCCCATGGCTGTGATTTTGGAAATGGTGCAGAGACCTTTTCCCTGCATTTCTAAAGGTATAGTAGCCCAGGAAACCAGCATAGTGTGAACATTAGGTCTTAGGCTGTGAAATTATATAGGTATCAGTTCACTAGGTAAGGTGTGGGAACTCCCACCAATGGTGATTAAGTTGACCATAAACCCTTGCATCATTTTTCTGCCCCTCACTTCAGACATTGAACATAAGTAGGTGCCTTATAAATATATTCAACTTTGTTGATAAATGGAAAATGTAAATTCAGTGAAAACAAAGGTTAACTACAGTACTAAAAATTATAGTAATTACATAAAAAATAGAGCAAACTGAATTACCTTTCTACACTGCAGTTTTAATAATTTTCCTATGACAGCCATTAATATTGTTCAGGGGTCATTCATAGAGTCAATCTGCACATAATTTCAATGTGATCTGGAGCCTATATACAGTACTTTTTATTATTTTTAACACATACCATTTGCCCACCGGAATCACAAACAATTTCAACGGTCAATCCTAATATGAACAGGATGGTCTTCCTGTTCCAACATCCATTAGCCTGTATTGCTTTTGAAAGGTAATCTGCTGTGTGTTGGCCCAGAAACCAAGGAGTGCCTCCATCAACATGGATTCTTTATCCTCAGAGTTTATTATTTGAAGCTTTTTTTTCCTGTTGTGATATAATTACAACCTGCTTTTCTTAACGGCTTACCACAATGAATGTGTACCCATTGACACTGCCATCTGTACACAGATAAATGGCAAGGGATGTGAAAAGAGAAAGTGCAAAATAATACTACATCTATGTTTTTGACAACTAATGATGATTATTAATAATGTCCATTTTCACATTGTGACTTTAATAAAATAAGGGGATAAATAAAGTACCATATGTACTGTACATAAAAAAGCATAACGTTAATTTCTGATTTTGCAATCAGACGTAAACATTTTGCTTTTGATAATTCTTATAGTATCAGCTATTTTGCTCAATTAGCTGTAGGATATATTAAGGGTGTATTCTTTTGGGATTAATAGAATATTATGGAGAAAAATCCATATACAGGAGCTGAACAAGTGGAAATTGAACCTATAAATGGGCAATAAAAATTTAATAAGACTATTTCTATCAAGGACTTCATCACAATTCACTTTCATATATCAATACATTAAGCACCAACAATCAGAAAAAAAAAGTAATTGGAATCTAAAACCTTTGCATGGCAGAAGTGAACACATACTGTTAGCAATTAATAAAGCTTACCTTGTCTTACTGCCAAAGTGGTTGTATAAACCAGGAATAGAAGGATGTAGTTAAGAAAACTCTGAAACAGAGGTGTGTTGGCATGAAAATCTTCTGACAGATATTTGCTTGTGAGCCTTATTCCACAGATAAGTAGTGAGAGCACTTGTCCCAGAGCAATAGACAGCAGCATTTCCCTGGGAGAATACATAAGAAAATGATGGTTAACACCAAGACAGTTCATACATAATTTGCAGTGCATTTATAAATCATATCGACATTAATAAATCAGAACTCATTCCTCTGTTAGGTCAGAATGCATCCAGATCGTGAGGTGAATCCATTAAACCTCAATGCATATAGTCAGGCCTTTTTTTTTCACAGAATAGGTGCAGGAACTCCCCTGAAAGTCACCTCTCGTCTCCGCCCCTACCCAGCTATGAGCATCGTTACTTGATTCCTCCCCTACCCAACTCCTAGTAGTGCCCCTTTTAAAGAATACAGAACCCAGTATCATTTTGTGGTTTGTATGGAATTTGGCAATGATAGCAAGGAAAGTCAAATAGATTTCCTGCAGCCAGCAATAATAGATCCCCCAACAACAGTAGACCCTCCCACCAACAATGGACTCCCCATAACAAAATACCCCTGCAGCAACAATAGTAGATCAACCCCGGCAACAATTGACTCCAAGCAGCAACAACAGATCTCCCAAAAGTCAGCATCAACAGACCCCACCATCAACAGTAGACCCTCCCAGCAACAATGGACCGCCCACAACAAAATATCCCTCTAGCAACAATAGATTCACCCCAGCAACAATAGACCCCCAGGAGTAACAACAGATCTCCCAGCAGCCAGCAACAAGATATCTCTTCTACCAACAAATGACCACCCAGCAACATAAGACCCAGCCTCAGCAAAACTATATCCTCCACCAGCAACAATAGTCCTCCCAAGCAACAATAGCTACCCCCCTTCCCCCAGCAAAAATTGATCTCCTCCAGCGACAATAGATCCCCCAGCAGCCAGCATCAGTAGACCCTCCAGAACACCTCAGCACCCCTTGCCATTACATACATTCAGAGCTGGAGGTGCCGGAACTGCATTCCCCCATGTTTCTGCTGAAAAAAAGCCCTGCATACATTTAGCACCCACCCCTTTATGCTTACATGAAATGTTAGTACATTGCTCATTGTTATACAGATGAGAATTAACCCTGCCTAACCAATGCAAATTCAAATAACATTTCAATGCCTAGGATCAGGCATATAAAGATAATTATTTAGAGGACAGGTAAACTTAAAATATTATCTATATTTATGTAAGAGGTTTTGATACAAAACACCAATGTGAATATTAAGGTTTAGATAACTGTACAATAAAATGACATTCTAGTAATTCATTTTTTATTTGCTCTGTAGCAAAATCCAAACCATTTTCAATGTATATGTTATATACACAGTAACTATAGGCATAAAAGGGTCTTACTAGGGTCTACCTGCAGTGTCTGTTAAAGTGGTTTTGCACAGAGCAGCTCAGATCCTCCTCTTCTTGGGTCCCACGTCAACACTCCTGGCCGTTCCCTGCTGTCGGGTGTCCCCATAGCAAACAGCTTGGGGACACTGCGAGTTGCATGCACACCCTACCCACGCTGCCATTCGCGGCCACAGCTGTCAATCACCTGGTCCCAGCCGGTGATTACCCGCTGGCGCCCAGTGATTAGTTAGCATCTCCAACAGGAAGGAGGACTGCTTTGTTTACTAACAGTCCTCCTCCCTTTCGGCTCGGGCACACTGTTCTGGATGGCTATGCACAGCACAGCCATCCAGAGTAGTGTGTTTACAGCAAAGCACCAACACACTGACCCTCAATAAAACACTCCCAGCACACAGTTAACCCTTTGATCGCCCCTCATGTTAACCCGTTCCTGGCCCAGTGCCTTTAGTACAGTGTCAGTGCTTTTTTTTAGCACTGATCACTGTATTGGTGTCACTGAGGATGTCAGTGACACCAAGTCAGTTCCCCCCAGTGTCAGTCGCAGCCATTATTAGTAACAAGAAAAAATTCCAGTATCTATACCGCCATTTGTAAACGCTAAAACTTTCACGTAAACCATTTAATTTACATGTATTGTGATTTTTTTTTTAGCAAAGACATGTAGCAGAATACATTTTGGACTAAATTTATGATGAAGTTTGATTTTTAAAATTTTTTTACTGAACATGTTTAATAGCAAAAAGTCAAAAATATAGTTTTTTTCTCAAAACTGTTAGTCTTTTTTTTATAGCTCAAAAAATAGAAAACGCACATGCAATCAAATAGCACTGGAAGAAAGCTAAATTTGTGCTAAAAAAAAGGACGTAAATTTGATTTGGGCGCAATGTTGCATGACTGCACAATTGTCAGCTAAAGCAACGCAGTGCCGTAACGCAAAAAATGGCCTGGTCAGGAAGGGGAGTAAATCCTCAGGAGGGCAAGTGGTTATAACCTGAATAAATAATACACACAAGGGGTCAGTTTTAGTAAAATGTGGCAATTTCAACTGAACAGTTTTCTAACATAAGAAATGACAAAACAAAAATCTCAATCATAGTAAAAATAATGATGTTACTGTTACAAAAATATGCATACTGTGGTCTACAAAGTGGCATGAATCAAGAGATTCTGGTGCTGGCATCTAATGTATCCAATAAACATGCACTGTGCATTCCTGCATTGAAAAAAAAATTATTTTTTTCTGTTAATAAACAATAAAGGCAACAGAGATTACATGAACATATTCAAAGATGTATCAGGTCGTATCTATACATAGATGTGCATGTGGGACACAAAGCACTGAAGTTAGCTTTCCAATGCATTATAAATAAGAGGCAGGTTACTAGTTTTACTAAAGTGAGGACCGAGCATTTTTGCCATAAATAATCTGTCAAATTGTGACAGTGCTGCTGCAGCATCAAATGGGCACAGCGCTGGGAGGTTTTCTTTATATGCTGTTCTTCCTGTATATTTCACAAAGGAGACAGTGAGATATATCCTTACTGCTGCATGGAGAAAATCTCTGCTTGGGGAAGTAAAATTTATAACCACATTTCCAGAAATAGGAAGAATGCATTTCACCTTACTTATTGCTGCCTGCCAAAAACAATGATTCCTGAACTTTTGATTTACATTATCCATGCTTAGCTGAGGAATAAGTACTGATATTAAAAGCATATTATTGTGAGAGCAAAGCTATAGGTTGGACTCATGCACATGGTCTATAAAAGTCTGAGATGCAACTTAGTATCTTGTATACCAGGGGGTCTCCAAACTTTTTAAACAAAGGGCCAGTTCACTGTCCATAAGGCTTTTGGGGGGCCGGATCATGGTCACTTGGAGTAGAAAATGTCCTGGCATCAGTGAAACCATGGCATCAGTGAAACAATTTACAGAGTAAACAATGAACCATCTTTAGTATCAGTGGAGGAGTATTTGGTGTTAGTAAGGGGAGTAGTGCTGCATCCTTGGTGTCAGTGGACGGAATAGTGCCCCATTGTTGGTGTTAGTGTCAAAAATTATGTAGGTGTTAGTAGGAGGGATATTGCACCAAGGGCTGGATAAAGGCAAGCAAAGGGCTGCATCCGGACCCAGTTTGGAGACCACTGTTGTACACCATACCATTTTGCCATGAGTTTCCTGGTACAGGGTCACTGGGGAAAGACAGACAATGTGCCAAATAAAACATAAAGCTATTTGCTTTGGAAGAAAATTATTGTAAATATACATATATATGGGGAGATTTACTAAAACTGAAGCACTCAGAATCTGGTGCAGCCATGCATGGTAGCCAGTCAGCTTCTAACTTCAACTTGTTCAATTAAGCTTTGACAAAAAACTCTGGGAGCTGATTTGTTTCTATGCAGAATTGCACCAAATTTTGCACTCTTTGAGTTTTAGTATATAACCCCCATAGTGTACACAAATGTCCTCCAATAAACTGTGGACAATAGAAGTTTTCTTCCCCACATAGCACAGGGCAGAACTGCACGTTGGTGAATACACACAGCTTCACTTGGTCATGAATTATTAAAGTTTATTGCTATCCTGACCTTTTAGTGACAGTTTTAGTTTACCATATAGGTTAATGCAGAGCAATATGCATGTCATACTGTATATGTCATAGCATAATGATATATCCGGTGTCAAACTGCCTTTCTTATAATGCAATTTTCTGATAATGTACATACAGTAAGCCATATTTCACATTAAAAGAGCCTACTGATTTACTTGGAATTTTGTGATGCTACCATTATTAGCTTAAAATGCTAAAATACCAAATCTGTATCCTTATCAGTTTAGCAGAATTGTGTTCAATAAACACTCTGGGAGGTAAGACTCACCAGAAAGAGAACCCTTGACAAGGTACATAGTTTGGCTCAAATACAAACTAATAACAGCCTCATTTTTATGTGTCCTAAACAGGGGCAGACTGACAACTCATGGGGCCCCCGGGCAATAGGGGATCATGGGGCCCCTGTGTCCTCTCCCACACCCAAAAAAGCCTATGAAAAAGCCAATGAAAGGTACCAGGGGCATCTCATGGGGCCCCCTACTGACCCCGGGCCCTCAGACAGTGCCTGAGTGCTTGAATGATCAGTCCGCCCCTGGTCCTAAAGTGGCTATTCACAAGCAGTGTTTCAAGCTATTATTATTATACAGGATTTATATAGTGGCAACAGTTTGCTCAGCGCTTTACAATATAACGGGAGACAATACAGCAGCAATACAGTTCAATACAAGAGGGGTAGGAGGGCCGTGCTAATGTTCATATGAATATTCGTATGACATTCTTTTACATTTGATAACTGGACAAATGTTGTTCAAAAGTACTTCACAGTTTTGTTTGATTTCAACATTCAATTTTGGAATTAATATAATTTCCAGAAAGAAAAACACATACTGTATATAGTTAGAAATTTGTTTTTTGGAGATAAACATGTTCATCCTACTCCTTTGCATTTTCTCATCACTGTGGTTGAATACGAACATGGATTAGACCCCACTAATGATTAGACAATCAAAAGAACACTCTTAAAATGAAACAAAATTCTACTAGCAAATGGCCAGTTTTTGGTAGCAAGATGAATGATATGTTTAAAATGCACTCCAGCCAAGCTAGCAAATAAAAGGTTTAGGTGACACTAAGAGGCTGGCTATCACAATTAAAATCCCTGTTTTTTTCCCAATTTAGAATGTCCCTGTTAGCAATTAATTGGTTACCTGGGGTAGTCTAGGACTCAGAAAAAGCATCAGTTTCTGTAATATAAGTTCCTTTAGGATTCATAAAACATGAGGATCACTTGCAAAGGTGGTGATCTTGCATTTTATGGTGCATGCAACTACCTGTTTTAGTATTCAAATAAAATTGTCAGGAATCAGCAGCAGAGATGATCAAATCTGCATGAATACATTTAGGAAATATAAGTGAACCAAACACCCAGTGACCAAAATGTCTAACTAACCAACCTAACAAACAGAAAGCCTAAGGCCCCTTTCAGATGGGGCGGACTCGCCAGCGGATCCGTTTGGTCAGCGGGGGATCTCACCGCTGATCCCCACTGAGCGAGAGGATGACAGGTCTGTGTTCGCTCCAGTGCTGCAGAGCAGACACAGACATAGCCTGCTTTTTTTTATGGGGCGTCAGATGGAAACGGACCGCCTGTATGTTTCCACTTGACTGTCATCCAATCATATCTGTCGGATGCGTGGGGAACCCATTCCGTCTGTTTTTGGCTTTGGATCAGATGCTGGCGGGTGTCAATGGACTCTTGTCTATAGAGGTCTATGGATGGTTTGAAAAACTGACAGGTGGACCCGATTGGACCGTCAGTGTGAAAGGGGCCTAATTAGAAAACTGACTATACACAATATATACAAATGGGGAACACAAAAAAGCAGGGTAAACTAGAGGTGCAGGGTACAAATAGGAAGGGGGAACCAAAACTGGGATCAGGAACAAGCGAAACTAGGAACAAGGCAACAGGGTTCAGGTTATAAGTACAATGCAAGCAGCATGATCAAAAGCAGCATGAGAATAAATGTCATTCAGCTGTGAATTGCCAGAACCTCTACTGCCCACTGGGGCTTAATTTCAAAGAGGGAAAGGGGGATTCATTTTGACTTAGAGAGAGGACAAAACTCTGTGTACTTCCTGGGCATAAGTTCCAAGGGATAGAAAAAAAGGAGACAAAAGCGCCTCTAAGTGCAATATGTTGTACATTTATTGAGTAACATAATCAGAACCACTCACGTGATGGAAGAAAACAACAGGCTTAGGCATATGTGGTAGAGATGAGGGACAAAGCGGCGTCCTCGATGTGTGCACCGTGGTCAGCGCTGGAGGAGACTCGGGATGTATCACAGGAAGCCGGGCGGCATGAGTGAGAGACAAAGATGGCGTCCGGAATCCACCCTGAAGCGCAACGTTGGCGTCAATGTGATGACGTAGGGATGTCCAGCATGCAATGCAACGCGTTTCGGAGCATGTGCAAGGCTGATGAAAGGTAAAGGTCCGCTCCCTTCTCAAGCATAAGCCCAAGGGACTTTACATGGAAAAAAAATGTGTTTGAAGACTAACACAGGTAATTGGAAGCAACAAATAACTGTCAGCACTTTACTGCTCATATCTTTTTAGGCAAGATCAGCTTCAGTTTAAGACAATGGGATAAAAAATTGTTGAGCACCTCTGCATTAAGATAAAATAGTTTTATCTGAGCAGCATTTTATCCGGGAAAATGCACTTACTCAAGCTGATTTTTAGTTTAATAAAATCAAACACAGGCACCCTTGGGTACCTCTAGATTGACAGTACTAAACAGGTTGTTGAAACTTGACATGTTTGGTTTAATAATTTATTGCAGGGGATATCTTATTCCTTATTTAAAAAAATGCCACACAGGCTGACAAATATTGTCAAAGTAAGGGACTGAAATTGGTGGAAAGTACACCCAACTTGGAATACTTACAGGTGTCAGACTACTTTCTTTTCTTAACAAGATTAGAAAGGGCATAGTAGGATGCCTGCAATACAGGATCGAAATTCAGCCAGCTCAGCAGGGATCACCTGTACAGAAGCTGATCTGCCAGTCGACTTCTGTACAATCTCCCTGTTGGATTATCTCCTAAAGCCAGCAGAACTTATCAGTGTATTCTGACATTGGGGAATGCTACCCGCTGACATAATACAATAGCTCAACAGGGAGAATGCCCGCATCCACCTTAAGGCTCCATGCTTACTAGCATTTTTTATATGCTCAAAAAACGCTAGAGAAAAAAGTTGGGTGAAAAACGCTGATAATAGCATTTTTGTGTCGGCGGTTGCGTGTTAGTAGCATTTAGAAGCGTTTAGGAGTAGAAAAAAAAGCTGTTAGGATCATTTAGCATTTTTTTTCTGCCGAAAAGTGCTCCCAAAAACTCTAAAAAAACTATTATTTTTCTGCTCCTAAATGCTGAAGCTTGAAAAATACTACTAGCCTATAATAGTGTGCATGGATACATAGGATAACACTATTTAGTTTCTAGGAGCAGCAAAAATGCTAATAACAGCGTCTAGGAGCTTAAAAAAATACTAGTGTGCATGGAGACTTAATGTATAGATGGGGAACATCAATTTTTTTGTTCAACCCACTGGTTGAATTAAAAAAAAGATCCATCTATAGGCTCCCTTAGACACCCTGAAAAGCCTCACCAATTGTTAAGCAAAGATTTGGTCACTGGTTTCCCGAAAAACCAGCTTTCTATTGGGGAGATTGGGAAAAATATCCAGGAAGGAAGAATTGGTAAATCACACCAACATGGACATAGAGAAAAACAAAAAATTATTTTTAATATGATGGGTAAGAGTTATAACGTCTGAGAATGTTTTTATTGCTGTCCATGATGTCCTGTCCCAGTGACTACAGCATCCCTAATTCCTTTTGTGAGCATCACTAGGGGAAATAAGTGAGATAAAATCTCTACAATGGAATCAAAGACAGAAATAAAATAGAAGTATACGTTTTATGATTTCAGTTGATCATTTGGGATTTAGTTAGTATAGTTCTTTAATCTATTTAGTACACAATAAAAAGGTTGGCTATACGGCTGTGTGTCTTTTTCAAGCAAGCTTGTAAATGTTTTTTAAAATAATGCCTTTTACCTTACATTAAGCTTTGATAAACACTATGCATTACAATACCTGCATTTCTCACAGGCATTGTGTGGATAATAAATCCTTTGTTATCTGTAGGTAGCTGTAACACTTGAAAAATACTACATAGCGGAATTTCTGGAAAATTAGCTACAGAAGAAGACCTTAATAAAAACTCTTCTAAAAAATACTGATTTATTGGATCACCTGAACCACCAGAGAGTTATATGATAATATGGATCTGTTTTCATCTGTAGAATGTCACAAGGCTTCACCTTGTATTTTCTCTGGCAAAAACAAAAGAAGGAACGTGATTACTTGTTATGATGCACCAGTACACTTCCATTCCTGTTTTTTTATCATGCATTTTATGGGTAGGCTCCTTAGTTTCTTTTCTGTATTCTGCAAAAAAGAACCCAGATTGTAAATATAACCCTTTTTCCATTCTTTTTTCCATGCTGTTGCTTAAAATCTTTGCTGCAGCTCTGGACGTTCATATCTCCCACTTCCGCTGCGATCTCCTAGAAGATTGGAAGCAAAAGTTGTCCTCAACCCCCCCTCCCCATAGTCTTCTGGGACACGTGACAGGTCCCAGAAGACTACAGGACCATTCAGAAAGCGCAGCGCTTCTCACGCATGTGCAGTGGGCACTTAGCTTTGAAGCCACAAGCTGTCACAGCCGGGTGCCCACACTGAAGGTGCTGGAGCTGGGAACAACGGACGGTCAGTGAAACGGGCTACGGTGATGACACTGCGGGATCAAGGCGAGGGACAGGTGAGTGGTTGTTTTTTTAAAAATCAGCAGCTACAGTTTTTGTAGCTGCTGACTTTTATTTTTTTACAGTTTAACTGGAACTCCACTTTAAAAACGTCCTCCTTGGTGGCCTTATAAAACCACAAGACAAAATTATACAAATTACAGTTTTAGGACAGGCTACATGACATAGTTCAAATAGATATGACAAGCAAAATATTAGTTCATTTATAATTATTCATTTACTTTTGTGGCAAATGTATTTGTTTATAAATTGTATAAATTGCTAAATGTCTTCACAGTAACTGTACATAGGTAACTATGTTGTGTAGTTCACATATATTATATTGATCATGGAGTTTTAGCAATTTAGAATAATTGTCTAACAATCAGAATTTTGATATGTCAGACCCAATGTCAATTAAGACATTGACAAGGTATATTGTGTAACATAGTGAGGTCCAACATGACCACATATCCTAAATCCAATTCAATATCCAAAAAGCAAAAACCTTTCCAGTAAAAAAATTGTTCATATATTAAAGATGTTACAAACCAGGACATGTCTGGCCACTTTTTCCTAGTATGCCATAGCTGAGTAGGTCCAAATCAGAAATAAAAAAGTATTGTTCCCATGAACCATCAGATGATTCTTTTTCCTATGCTTCTTGCATCATGTATTGTGATGCGGTGATGGCTTTGTTAAGAGTTCTTTACTATATAAGATAATTTTCAGCAGCTAATACAATTCTTGATTTGAACAGAGTTTATTTGGTTCATTTACTAAGTTAGCCTTCATCCATCCCGAAGAGGAAAGCATGGGTCCAACAGTGAACTGGCCTGATTACCAAGCTTTGAGGCTTGCTGCGAGGGAATGTTGATGGGTTGCTGCTCAGCTCCATTGGCAATGTAATGTTTTCTTGCGTGCCTGCCTTTCAGAGCATAGTGGTCTAGCTCTCAAATGATGCATGTGAGTGAAAAAGTGAAGATTAGCGCAGTTGACAGACTGTCCAGCACAAGACTGTTTAAAAAATGAAATCAGAAATACGCTAAAATAATTTGCTGAAAAAATGTATACATTTTACTTTATGTTTCTGCTTTCAAGTGAACTTTCAACTTCAGTAGATGACCCAGGACAAATTGACTATGAAATGGCAAAGAAATGTGCCAATGAACACACAAACATCTTACTAACTTAATTACTGCACTACATAAAATAGAGGCTGCAATAAGGCATGAAAACATCCATTAAAGTGGAAGTTCAACCAAAACCTAATGGTAAACCTACTCCCAGCCCCATTCTAAACCTAATCTAACCCGGTAAAGAAAAGATAGCTATACTTACCTATTCTGAAGCTTCTCCGGGGTGGTCTCCAATGGCAGCTTCTGTGTAGAGAGAAAGCTGACAACAGCCGACACCCATAGACTTACTATATGGCATTCGTTGTCTGTTGTCCCTGTTCCCCACAGAAGCCAGCACTGACAGCTTAGCCTGGGACTGGACCTGAGCAGCTTCAGAATAGGTAAGTATAGCAATCTTTTCTTTACAAAGTTAGATAGATTAGGTTTAGAATGGGGCTGCAAGTAGGCTTTGCATTAGATTTGGCAGAACTTCCATTTTAACGTGCTGAGCAAAGTGTTGGCTCTATATAAATCCTGTATAATAATAATAATTTTAACGATAACTGTATAATAATATACACATTTTAGTGCACTAAATAAATTATTATTTTATTGATAGTTTTATGCAACATATTTTCTGGGGAGTCTCTTAATATAGTTACAGCGCTACATTCTATTGTGTTGCTTGCTTGCTACCTCTGTTCAAGTAAGGGTAAGAGTTAAGAGCAAGGGAGTGCAAACCTTACTCCTATTTACTGTTACACATTCCCATGTGTGCACTTGGATGACCATGTAACCACAAGCCTGGCTGGGATTTCCCAATTAAAGGAGAAGTTTGGGATTAAAAAAAACATTCTTACATAACCACCTATGTGGATGCAGTATCGGTCCGAGACCTGAGCGAACATGTGACCACGGAGAGCTACGTTTTTGGTCTTTACTGAGCAGGGAGCAGCGACTGTCAGTCACCATCTCTCTGCTCTGCTCCAGATCTCACTGGAGTACCGGCCAGGAAAAGGGGAGGGAGCATCTGGCTCAGGCTCTCAACTGCCAGTCAGACATCTGGGTGGATCCTGACATTAAAATGGGATCCCTACAAAGCCTGGACTGGCTTCTGTGACATTGGCCAACAGCAGGCTTTAGCCCACTGTCAGCTGAATCTGGGTCACGGCAGAGCAGAACTAAATGTACTCCTGTGACCCAGAAGAGAAGTATGGCCAAAAGAGCCTTGGCCATACTTCTCTTTTAAGTATAGTAAACTCCTTGGATTTCTGAAGTTGCAAATCACAGTAAGCTTTTTAGGGCCTTCTTTTTATTTTGTTACAAAAGTGCTACCACATCAACCCACTATTTCTCATTCTCAGGTAGCTTCTCATGCTCAGTAACTTTCTCAAAGATGCTGAGGTAGTCTTCAACATCATCCTTCAGGGATAATCTCTGTAAAGCACTCTGCACCACTGTCTCTATCTTTGATAGTTATCTGCTGCTGTAAAGACAGTTTTACTTATTCTTTTTAATTTTTTGTTGGGTGGTTAAGTGATTTGCCTCTTACAGTAACTGATCAGTCTGCTATTGGGCAGCATTGCACTTTTTCCTGGTTAGCGTTTGTCAGTATAAACTCTTTTACAAGCTTCTCCATTTTGTTTAACAGTAGGTGTCTGTCTCGTTAAGGTGCTGCCTGCTGGAGCACCATGCATGGAGCAAGGTCACCCAGGAACAGTCCAAGCAGGTTTATCTTGCATTTATATTCAGTAAAACAGCATAATACAAGCAGTTTAATCGGAGGGCTTTACAGCCTGTGCATAGCAAATAATCTGCAAGATGTTTTGGAGAGGATGGGGGAGGATTAGAACTCCTATCCAGAGCTATCTAAAAGTCATCAGAGACTTTTATCCTCGCTTCCTGCCCAATGACAGTGGATTCTCCAGGCAACAAGTGTGGGTAAATCTTGATGAGCAACAGAGTAAGAAATACATTTTGCATGAAATGGTATAACATATTATCATGTGGTACTGGTACATAACAACATATTGACCATGACACATACAGTTTTCCTCCTGTGGCTAACTCTGTTATGTGCACAAACCAGAAAGGTGGGCTTCAGACAAAAAATATGTACACTTGGTATAATTTTTGCAAACACAGCTGACATTTGAGCTCCATAGACATTTGCAAACACTTCATAAAACAAAGATGAAAAGGTAAGTTAGAGCAAGCTCCTCCATTTGAGGTTGTGAGATGCTTATGACAGACACTCAGGTGAGCTTGCATAAGAAATGAAAATCTAATTATCTGGCTTGGGACTCCGAGATATGTTGCATATGCTGTGCAAGGAAAATCTCTGCAGTGACTATCAATCACACCAATGTGTTCCACATTTTACATAAATCCATTAGAAATCACCTCTGACAATCTTTTATGATTCACAAATAATTCAGAAGAACAGACTCACACCTGAGTTATTGTCAGTATCAGAAAATTCATTTTAATACTATTTCTTAAAATAGTTCCTAAATTGTATTCAAACCCAAGAACAAAAAATTAATTCATTGCCACTTGCCTGTCCTTAAATGTTATGGCAGCACTAGTTTTATTTGTCCTGGCTTATTTTCTTTTATTTTACCCAGATGATTCTTTCCTGGCCTATAGTGACACTGTATGATGTTGACCCCTATGGGAAAGTCAAGTAACGCACTTTATGAAATCCTTAGATCTACTTCAGAACATGTGCCCAGGAACAAAACAGAGCAAGCTGCAACAGTAAAATACCGTCAAGAAAAAATAGTTATGCCAACAAGATCATAAAACTCACATCTTCTTAGTGTAAAACAGCATAATATACAGTGCATATTACAGCTCCCAGTGTTGCAGCAAGGTAAAGCAAAGTCCATAAGACAGGTCAAACAGAAAATGTCAGCACTGTAAATGTGATTCTGCAATTCTCATTCTGCCATGTACGTTTCATTAGATTTCATCAGGTACTTATGGGTCAATAATCATCATCACATTTTTAAGGATTCATCAATATAAAAACCACCCTTACAGAATTTAAAATTACAGACATGTACAGAATACAAATGATAAAGAATTGCTACAATGCAGTTGAATAACACGATAAAGATAAATTATAAAACAATCCATGATTCTAAAAATATAAAAGTTGAAAGATCATGATCTACACAAATACTTAAATAAAAAGAAATCTTTATAAAGCATTTAGCAGTGCAAGTCATATGATTATATCCGTATCTGCAAATGTAAATTATTTCAAACTCCTGAATTACTAATAAAACAGGCTATTAGGCGAAAGAGTAGCAAGTTAAAATCTATTTTGTTGCAGTTTGTGAAATGGATCTAAGTTACCACCTCTCAATGATTTTTTCACCCTATCAATACCTACTAATTTTAACCCTTACAGATCACAATTAAAGTAGTTTTAATGTAACCATAAACCGAGTTTTTAACCTTTTTTGTATGTTACCTAAATGTTTGCACATTCTTACTGCTAAAGGTTAATATTCTTTATGCAAATTCCAAAACTTATAATAAAAATTAAAGTTCTTCATGCCAAACAATCAATACGTCACCAATGTACTTTGCCCAAACATCAATTTCTGGGGGAACACATTTACTACACATATATATTTGAATAAACTTTTTATCAAAACATTCCACAATTTTGTGTATACAGTGGATAAAATCCTTTTATGTGATTCTATTTAATAAAGTGGATCAAAAATTTGGAGCATTCTTGTGCAACCACGAACACCCCCATGCGGAAACAACCTAAACTGATAAATGGACCTTAATACTACAAAAGGTATTAACAGGCATTTTCCCTACAGCTTGGGTAAGTATTTTTCAAGGTATGGGGATTGAAACATAGTATTCCCCCTTTCTTCAGTTGGTATTATTTAAAATGGTCGTATGTTTAAATCTCACATCTATTTCATGGCAATGCTCAAAATTACAAAAAACAGACAAACTCTGTTGTGCTTTCAGTATATAAAAACAATCAATTTATTTAAAAAGCCAAGAGTAAAAGTTCACACCTTATTGTGCACTCATCTTGTGTCAGGAATGGACTTGCCAGTGGTAGTGGGACTCACCTGCCTTGTGGGCTGTAGTACCAGGGCTGGTCAGCGGGTGCTCTCAGCAACCAGAGGCTCACTCCTGCAATGAGCCATCACCTGAGGCTGATTACAGCAGGTGTATTTAAGGAATGGCCAGGGCCTTGGTGTATGTTTCCCATGAGCCCCTGTACCTGCATCCTGTCTGCTTCCTGCCTGATCCTGATTCTGCTTTAATCCTGACTCTGCATAAACTCTGCATGTCCTGACCTCGGCTATTCCAGACTACGCTTCCGCCTGCTCCTTGTACCTTGCCTGCCCGTTTGCTACCGACCCGGCCTGCCCGACTACATTTAGTATTGTTCTTATTGTTATCTGTTGGATGTTTGGTTGCACTGTGTTTATGTTTAGTCTTGCACTGCGTTTATGTATTGTTTAGTCTTTAATAAATTGTATTGTTTATACTATACCTGGAGCCTGTGTTTCCCTGTGTCAGTCCACACATTTCTGGTCATACCCGGATCCCTAACATCTTGTGTCCTAGATAATGACAGCTTCCAGCAATGATAAGCATAATGTGCAAAGAGGCACTACCATTTTCGATTCACAGGCATGTGCCTACTTGCCCACCACCTGTATCACCTTGCTCCACCCTATGCCAGAACATCCTTGTCAGGAGAATGCCAAAAAACATCACTTTTCCCAATGGACAATAAATAAATTAGCTAATGTGGAGGCAAATTATGCACCCATAGCAAAACCCACATATTAAAATGATTATTGCACCAAAATAATTATGACTAAATGCAACACTAAAACATTTTATTTCAATCAAAATAGTCTGTGCCATATGGAACTAACTCTTTTACCCTCACAGTTGCAGTCACTAAAAGACTAAAAGTGTCCAAAATACAAAAATCTAAATTTGCGACTGTCCTCTAATAACAGCTACATATATCATATATACATCATCATATTTAAAATAATAGATAAATAAAACTATCCAGAATTCATAAACAATTCATATATAAATTGTCATGTGCAAATAAAGAAATAAAGTTCATGTGTCCAATCACCAAAAATACATCATCTGTGTATCACCATGTGCAAATACATAAACAACTACTAAAATTAAAGTGTCCAAATTAATCCAATCAAAAGTATCAAAATTATGTGACTTCAGAAAATTCATGTACCAAGGTGTACCAAATATTTTCATTAAAAATTGTGAGTGCCAACTCAGATTCACAAAGTGCCTTTGTGCAATAAATCAAAAAAGAAATGTTCACAGTGACTCCTCCACAACATTGGGGGAGATTTACTAAAGCTGGTTCACTCAGAAAGTGGTGCAGCTGTACATGGTAGCCAATCAGCTTCTAACCTCAGCTTGTTCAATTAAGCTTTTACAATAAAACCTGCAAGCTGATTGGTTTCCATTCAGAAGTGCATGAGATTCTGAGGGAACCAGCTTTATTAAATAAACCCCCATGTGTCAGTCACCTTCAGCATACTGGGTACTTACCCAGAAATGTAAATAGGAATTTTGTATAGTCACATCATTTTGATTGGATTATTTAAACACATTAATTTCAGTAGTTAGTTATTTGCACATGGTGCTTCACATCACACATTTTTGATGATTGGACACATGATCTTTATTTATTTGTATTTGGCAATTTATTTATGAATTTTTGATGAATTCTGGATGATTTTATCTATTTATGTGCACATGATTATGTGTATATAATATTTTTGCAGTTATTAGAGTGCAGTCACAAATTTAGATATTTGTATTTTGGACACTAAAACATTTTAAAATGTAATCCTGTTTCTCCAGTTATATCTTCCCCTTTCCTCAGAAAAAAATTGCACTACTACTACTACTAGAGCTCCACCCAAAAGGAGAAGTTCCGCTTTAAGGTTTTGTCCCCCGCTCCCCATTAAGGATTGGCACCTTAGGGGAGCAGGGGAGAGTGGGTACCCAAATTTGAAAGGTACCCGCTCCTACTTCCGCTGCAGTCAACTAGGTGATTGGAAACGGAAGTTGTCCTCCCCCCCTCCCTGTAGTCTTCTGGGACACGTGACAGGTCCCAGAAGACTACAGGACCATTCAGAAAGCGCAGCACTACTCACACATGCGCAGTGGGCACCCGGCTGTGAAGCCACAGCCGAGTGCCCACACTAAAGATGCCGGCACCAGGGAGAGAAGACGGCTGTTGAAGCAACCCAGCGCGAGGACACCGCTGGATCGAGGGACAGGTGAGTGTCTGTATTCTAAAAGTCAGCATTCACAGTTTTTGTAGCTGTTGACTTTTTTTTTTTATTATTTCAACTGGAACTTTTAAATACAGTCTGAATGCCCTGTGGTGGTGTGTAAAGACAATACATCCACAATGCAGGAAATATAATGATTATGATCCTAACATTTTTCTAATTTCTGAATAACTTATAGTGTCTTTAATGTTTGATGGTGACTTAACAGAAATAGACAGAAATCTGTATATTTGCCTAAAAGTGATAAAAGGAATTTAACACCACTAAAAAAGGGTATACCTGGAGGTTTATTTGCATCCTTGTAAATTTTTTATAAATTATGTATCAATTATATGCAAAAATCAGATGGTATAAAATATTTTGCTTCTACCTTATTTAAAATTCATTTTTGTTTTCCTTGTGTAATCAGTGACAGCATGATCTTTATTCAGCGAATGGTAAGTAGTTTTATCTGACAGTAGCCTTTCCATCTCATCACAATCCTATGCATATAAAATCACCACCCCACCTTCCTAATCAGCTTGTCTGTTGACAATAATTTTTTTTCTTAAAATTTATTTATACATAATTTTATATCAGCTAGACTGAAAGACTGCATTCACTATACACTTTAACCACTTGCCTAAGGGCACTTTCACCCCCTTCCTGCCCAGGTAAATTTTTAGCTTTTAGTGCTGTTGCACTTTGAATGACGATTGCGCGGTCATGCAACATTGTACCCAAACCAAATTTTTATAATTTTTTTAGACAGATAGAGCTTTCTTTTGGTGGTATTTAATTGCCACAATTTTTTTTCTATTTTTTGCTAAACAAACTAAAAAAGAAAATTTTGGAAAAAAAAGGTTTTCTTAGTTTCCTTTATAAAATGTTGTAAATAAGTAATTTTTCTCCTTCACTGATGTGTCCTGATGAAGCAGCACTGATGGGCACTGATTGGCAGCATTGATAGACAGTACCGTTAGGCGGCACTGATGGGTACTAACAGGCATAATTGATGGGCACTGATATGTGTCACTGATGGGCACTGATAGGTGGCACTGACTGGCACTAATATGAGGCACTAACTGGCACCTATAGGTGGCACTGACAAGCTCTGATAAGTCACACTGATGGGTACTGATAGACTGCACTGATGAGGAGGCACTGAATAGGCGGCACTGAAAGGCATTGACAGGCATCATAGATGGAGGGCACTGATATGTAGCACTGATGGGTACTGATAGGCAGCACTGACTGGCACTGAGAGGTGGCACTGATTGGCACTGATATGTGGCAGTAATGGGCACTGATAGGCAACACTGATTGGCACTGATATGTGGCACTGATAGGTGGACTGATGGGTACTGATAGACTGCACTGATGAGGAGGCACTGATAGGCAGTACTGATGGGCATTGACAGGCATCACTAATGGGCACTGAAAGGCAGCACTAATAGGAACTGATATGTGGCATTGATCAGCACTGATATGTAGCATTGATGGGCACAGAAAGGCAGCACTGATAGGGTTGCACTGATGATCAGTGCCCTGATTATCAGTGCAGATGTTCCCTCTGAGGAATGCTACTTACCGCCTCTCCTCACGGGCTGTCAGTGTGAGGAGAGGACTGCCGATAACCGGCATTTCCTGTTCACATGTGATAAGCTGCAATTGGACACAGCTGATCACATGGTAGAGCCTACATCATCAGCTCTTTACCATGAGTGATCCGCTGTGTCAGAGGAACATAGCACACCACCGATCACCAGGGCGCGCATGCCCAGCTAGAGTGGGAAGACGTCACATGACATCCTCCCAGAACAAGGGAGCTCCTGCCTGTCCATCATTTGCTTATAAGGCAGGTGGAAGGTGGTTAAATATCATCAGTGACTAGTTGTTTAAAAACTTCCACAAGCTGATTACTGCTGAATCCGGTAAATTCAAAATAGAATTATTTTTCAAAGTATTAGAAACATAGCAGCAAGTTTGGGAAGGGACATTACTGGTTTTGTCCTCCTAAAAATACTTTTTAATATTTAATTAGAGAATATATTAGTGCATGCCCATGAAAACCTACAATTTATCACAGCTTTATATGAGAGCAAAACCCTTGATCCAATAACAGTAGTTGATCTAGAGTGGCAGAACTAAGGTTAGAAATGCCCTCACTGAAGTGTCCTTCAGAGAACAGATAGTGATATACACTGTTGATTTTAATAAATGGCACTCTAAATGCCAACCATTCAGGTCTTAGTTTTATTTTAATATATAATGTTTGCATAATTTTTGTCAATTCCAGTCCTAAAGCTGAACTCCAGGTGCATTCTGTATTGTACTGTATTCTACCTTCCACATCTGTGTAGTAATCCATTGTGAAACGTTGCTTCTTTGCAGGAGCTTCCTGTAATAAAGATCAGTCACTTGGATCCTACACGTGTGCCCGTTTTACATACAGCTTACTATCCAGGACTTCTCCAGAGCTTCCCCCATCTTCTAAAACTCTCTACCCCAATTTATCAGACTATTGCCTAACTCTGCTCACTTCTAGGCGATCGCTGAAAACCTATCTCTTCAGAGAAGCCTATCCTGCCCTCAGCTAATAATGGAATGTTCTTCTCCTCCTACCAGTCCATCCCCCACAGTTACTACCTTTTGTACCACTAGCCCCTCCCTCCTAGATTGTAAGCTCCAAGGAGCAGGGCCCTCCTAACCCTCTTGTATTGAACTGTATTGTTGCTGTATTGTCTCCCATTATATTGTAAAGCAATGAGCAAACTGTTGGCGCTATATAAATCCTGTATAATTATAATATTAATTGGGGCACACACAGGAGAGGAGCAGTAGACAGCACTGGAGGGGGACTCCAGAAGAGGAGGATCAGGACCACTTTGTGCAATTCCCCTGCACAGAGCAGGTAAGTATAATACACTCATTATTGTAATTAAAGAAAAAAAGTAGCCTTTGAAACTGCTTTCAAGTGCATCTCCCACCCAAAAGGTGAAGTTCCACTTTAACTGTTGACTTTTATTTTTCTCACTGGAGACTGGATCTCCGCTTTAACCTCCATTGTTAAATGATAACTACAGTAGAGTTACAGGTTATTTACTAAAATTGGAGTGTGCAAAATCTGGTGCTGCTCTGCACAGAAACCAATCAGCTTCCAGGTTATACTGTCAAAGCTTAGCTAAACAAACTGAAGTTAGAAGCTGATTGGCTACCGTGCACAGCTGCACCAGATTCTGAGTGATCCGTTTTAGTAAATCTCCAACAATGTGTCTAAAAATGGGTAAATATGGGATATGTACAATCACTCGCCAAATAATCTGCCATTAGGTTTCTATTTGCTATCACAAAGTTTGAGTGAGAAAAGCCTTTTAGTTGCCATGTTCAAGAAATACATCATTGAACAACCCATACACATCTGTCACTGAGAGTACAGATGAATAGATGGGCTCATCCTGATCTGGGATTCTAGCCAGACTGGGCAGATAAATGCATAGGAGACATCTGAAAATCCTTTGGACCGGCTGGGCAAAATGATCTATTCATTTAATTTTTTTTAAGTTAAAAATTAAATTAAAATAAAATGCCCTTCTCCCAAATGGGTCCTAGAATTTTTTCTTAATCATTTGCAGCACCTTATGTATGAGTGGGTTTCCCAACTTCACTCTTTTACCTCAGGTCAGTAAACCAGTGAGATTTGCTACACTTACGTCTGACAGTTTATGATGTTCTGGAAGATTCCTACACTGCCATTCATAGGTATATAAAACACACAAAAGAAGCAGGGCTTTTTTTCAGCGGGAACACGGGGGAATGCAGTTCTGGTACCTCCAGCACTAATTGGGGTGCTGAGGATCTATTGATGCTGGCTACTGGGGTATCTATTGTAACTGTGGTATCATTTGTTGTTGGGGGTCTATTGTTGCTGGTGGGGGTTCTATTTTGCTAGAGAGATCTTATGTTGCTAGGGACTCAACAGCTGCTGAGATGGATCTACTGTTGAGGGAGCGGTCTATTTTAGCTGGCTGGTGGAGGGTCTATTGATGCTGGCTGCCAGGATATCTACTGTATTGTTACATAGGGGGTCTAGTGTTGCTGGGGTTTTTTTTTTGAGGGGGCAATTGCTGCAAGGGATCAATTGTTGATGGGTGGCCTTTATTGTTGTCTGATGGAATCTACTGTTGCTGGAGGATTCCATTGTTGCTAGGGAGATCTATTGTTGCTGACGGGCATCTGTTGTTGGTGGGAGTCTATTGTTGATGGTGGAGATCTATTGTTGCTGGGAGGTCTATTATTGCTGGCTGCAAAAGATCTTGTTTGAAGGTGGGTAGGGATGAAGATAAGGGGTTACTCGTAAAAGGGGAGTACTTGCGCCTATTTTCTGAGAAAAAAAGCCCTGAATTGAAGGCATATTCTTGCTGAATCATAGCTCCATGAGGTTAAATGTAATTACAGATTCACAATGGTGTACTCACCTTTTTACTGAAGGTCAGTTAGGGAAGATGGGAGGCTCACAAACTTGTAAAATGAAAGTATATGTCAAGCCAAAACCTTTTTTTTAAAATTTGGATAGATTTGGCAGGGATAGAGCTACCCCCAGAAATTAAAGGTAGGTAGAGTAGAGAAAGGCTGGAATCCTTGTCACATTTTTATTTCGGACAGTGTCCCTGTTGCACAAATTCCCTTACTTCCTATCTCTGGGAGTTCTAATCCTAAAATTAAAATATTAGATGAAACGGGAGAAAGATACAGGCAGAAAAATGTAATGTCCTACATCAGAGAAAAGCATACTGTATACAGTCGCAAAGGGAATATATATATAGCTGATTTGCTAAAATTGGAGAGTGCAAAATCTGGTGCAGCTGTACATGGTAGCCAATCAGCTTCTAACTTCAGCTTGTTCAATTAGTCATTCAAAAAAAACCTGGAAGCTGATTGGCTGCCATGCACGGTTTTAGTAAATCAACCCCATAGTGCTCTTGTATTTCATTTTTTTCCTATATCCACTTGGCCTCTGAAAGATTTACCCCCCTTCATGTCCAGGCCATACGGCGCTGCACTACTGTCACTGAAAATGCGTGGTCATGCAACCCTGTACACAAATTACATTTATATACATTTTTTCACACAAATAGAGCTTTCTTTTGGTATTTGGTCACCATTGGGTTTTTTATTTTTTGCGCTATAAACAAAAAAAAAGACTGAACATTTAAAAAAAAAAAGTTTGTTTTATATAAAAATATCCCATAAAAATTAAAAAAAATAACATTTCTTTATAATTTAGGGCAAAATGTATACTGGTGCATGTCTTTGGTAAAAAAAATCCCAATAAGTGTATACTAATTGGTTTGCGTGAAAATTATAGCGTCTACAAATGATGGTATATATACTGGAATTTTTTTTTTCAGCAACTTATAGCAGGACTGGGATAGTACAGAGGGCATTCTAACACTAACTGACACTGACCAACTGCCACTGACACTAATACAGTGATCAGTGCTAAATGCACTTACAGTATACTGTCTAATGACACTGGGTAGGAAGGGGTTAACATCTATGGCAAGCAAAGGGTTAAAGGTGTGCCTAACTATGTGTAATGTGTTGACTGTGTGTTGTTTTACTAGGGGATGTGACAATTTTTGTCTTGCTGCAAAGCAGTAAGACAAAAACTGTCACGCCCCCGCTGTCCACAGAGGGATCTGTATTGTTTACCAACACAGATCTCTCTCCTGTCGCTAGCTCCAACAATCTGATCGGCATGGCAGGAAGCCAATGACAGTGTGAGTAGGCTTGCACATTTGCACGTGCGCCCCCTACCTGGAAAAGCAAAATTATATATATATATATATATATATATATATATATATATATATATACAGTGGGGATCGAAAGTTTGGGCACCCCAGCTAAAAATTTGTATTAATGTGCATAAAGAAGCCAAGGAAAGATGGAAAAATCTCCAAAAGGCATTAAATTACAGATTAGACATTCTTATAATATGTCAACAAAAGTTAGATTTTATTTCCATCATTTACACTTTCAAAATAACAGAAAAAAAAAATGGCATCTGCAAAAGTTTGGGCACCCTGCAGAGTTAATATCTTGTACTGCCCCCTTTGGCAAGTATCACAGCTTGTAAACGCTTTTTGTAGCCAGCCAAGAGTCTTTCAATTCTTGTTTAAGGTATCTTTGCCCATTCTTCCTTACAAAAGTCTTCCAGTTCTTTGAGATTTCTGGGCTGTCAGTCACGCACTGCTCTTTTAAGGTCTATCCATAGATTTTCAATTATGTTGAGGTCAGGAGATTGTGAAGGCCATGGCAAAACCTTCAGTTTACGCCTCTTGATGTAATCCCCCATGGATTTCGAGGTGTGTTTAGGATCATTATCCATTTGTAGAAGCCATCCTCTCTTTAACTTCAGCTTTTTCACAGATGGCATCAAGTTACCATCCAAAATTTGCTGAAATTTTATTGAATCCGTTTTTCCTTCTACTCGTGAGATGTTCCCAGTGCCACTGGCTGCAACGCAACCCCAAAGAATGATTGATCCAACCTCATGCTTAACAGTTGGACAGAGGTTCTTTTCATTAAATTCTGTGCCCCTTCTTCTCCAAACGTACCTTTGCTCATTCCGGCCAAAAAGTTCAATTTTAACCTCATCGGTCCACAGAACTTGTTTCCAAAATGCATCAGGCTTGTCTATATGTTCATTTGCAAAGTTCAAACGATGATTTTTGTGGTGAGGACGTAGAAGAGGTTTTCTTCTGATGACTCTTCCATGAAGACCATATTTGTACAAGTATCTCTTTATAGTGGAATAGTGTACCACAACTCCAGTGTCTGTCAGATCTTTCTGGAGGGATCGTGCAGTCAAACGTGGGTTTTGAATTGTTTTTCTCACAATCCTGCGAGCTGTTCTGTCTGATATTTTTCTTGGTCTTCCAGATCTTGCTTTAACTTCCACTGTTCCTGATGACTGCCATTTCTTAATTACATTCCGAACAGAGGATATTGACATCTGAAAACGCTTTGCTATCTTCTTATAGCCTTCTCCAGCTTTGTGAGCGTCAACTATTTTCAGTTTCAGTTTTCTAGACAACTGCTTAGAAGAACCCATGGTGCTGATTGTTGGGGCAAGGTCAGATGAGTCTGGGCATTTAAAGCCTTTGAGATTGACATCACCTGGTCTTCCCAGACGATGATTGAGAACAATCCATGACACTGGCAGGTCTCAGCTTGGCAAAGGGGGCAGTGCATGCTATAAATTCTGCAGGGTGCCCAAACTTTTGCAGACGCCATTTTTTTGTTTTCTGTTATTTTAAAAGTGTAAATGATGGAAATAAAATCTAACTTTTGTTGACATATTATAAGAATGTCTAATCTGTAATTTGATGCCTTTTGGAGATTTTTCCATCTTTCCTTGGCTTCTTTATGCACATTAATACAAATTTTTAGCTGGGGTGCCCAAACTTTCGATCCCCACTGTATATACACAGTGAAGGAAATAAGTATTTGATCCCCTGCTGATTTTGAATGTTTTTCCACTCACAAAGAAATGATCAGTCTAAAAACCGAATGGTAGGTGTATTGTAACACAGAGACAGAATAGCAACAAAAAATTCAAAAGAAATGCATGTCTAACAAATTATGATTTTTAGACTGATCATTTATTTGTGAATGGGCAAACATTCAAAATCAGCAGGGGATCAAATACTTATTTCCTTCACTGTATATATGTGATTCTGAACAGCCGGCCTGCACTTTAGCAGTAAAGCTACAGTTTGCTGTCAGCAACTAGATATTCATGACTAAGAAATAACATTTTTGATTTGTTTTACATTTCCTATTGGGTAAATCAAATACTAAACCTGAATATATCATATTTATTATTTCCAACCAGCAGGTGGAGAGTATATCTATTTAAATATGTATGCTGAACTAAAAAAAGTACCTTTCTTTGCTCTTAGCCTCCTCCAAATCTCCATTTTTTTTATTTTTTTTTGTTGCTGTGATCTGACTTCCTATTAGAGTGTGGCTATGTTCATTCTCCATGGTCTCCCTGTATGTAGGAATGCAGTCACCCTCTCATTTCCGAGATGGACTATGGACTTTGAGATGTGTAGTGTGCATGAATAAACTAACACAACTGCAACTAATATGCACTGCTTGTTCCAAAAAAAGTGAAGGGAAAAAGTGAGGTTTGGGAGCTGATGAAGGCTACCACAAGGAGGCAGAAAAACATAGTAATAAATGATTTGATGAACAAAAGATTACAGGGCACATAAATAATAGACGTACAGTGTATGGATTATTTTGTGAAATAAGGACATTGTTTAGTGTTCACATTAAAGCATGATAGCTTGCAGGTGTGACATACCGGAAAATTATGGCACACTTACCTACAAGTGTGCCCTCTTCCAGCACTGAGGGTATATTCACACCAGATGTGGTGGAATTGTGTTGGACAGCTATTAAAGCTCAGTCCCACCACATGACAAGTATAAATGCCTTGTCTCTGGTGTGCCCAGTTGACACCACTTCATAGCGGTGGAGTGTGGGTTTTGTACGCTGGAAAAAGTACAGTTTCTAGCACAACACAATGTGAGGCAATCCACCACCTTTCCCCACATGGTTGGCAACGGTTCTTAATGTAATGAGTCTGTGACAATTCAAAAAGTCCGATAAAGTAAACAGCGCAATGTGCTGAGTTTGGTGCATCAGTCCTTGGGTGATCCTGCCTGCTGTTGAGTTGTAATAAATTAGCTCAGACAGTTCCACACTTGCAGTCATTGCTTAGTCCCCTACTACTTCTTTTCTTTGAGGTCCCCAAAGAAGCTCCTCTTTAGCCACTAGGTAGCCCCCAAAAAAGTAACTTTGGGACAAGCACACAAGAGTTAGACTGTTCCTGGCACCTAGCTTACTTCTTGGTATCTGACAGATTCCGTGAAGAACCTGGTTGGGTACATTGCCCTGTCAATGCTCCATACAGTGTACACAGACAATAAAAATATTGCCAAGGAAAAGAGGGAGCCATTTATTGCATGAAAATACATTGCATGCTTCTTCTGTATTATTTGAATTACTTCAGGAGTTCATTGTGACACATGACTACATAAAGAAACATTTCACATGCAGCAGCCAGTTTTTTTTCCCCAGTTGATAAAATAAATGCTTCTTGGCATTGAAGTTCCTTTTCAGAGGCAAAGGCAAAGAAAGAGAAGGAAAAAAGGCTTTATTTTGCTTTCCTTGGGACAGTTCATATCAGCTACCATTTGTGCAACTTTTCACTGACCTTTAGAACCTCACGTCTGTGATTTCTTACCATGCTGCCATTTTTACAATTCACTTTTTTCTCTCTAAAACCCAGAATGCCATTTGCTTATCTCTGTTAAACAGAGAAGAACATTTTTAGAATCAAACCGCCATCAGAGACCCTAGAAAAAAAAACCAGATCTTTATTGTTGTCTGCTCCCTATTGCCATCACAGATGAATTTCTGCCTTTTTCTCTGTTGATTCTGGACGGCAGAAACAGAGTTAGATGTGTTGTATAAATATTAGTTGAAATGGATTTAAAAACCCTCTGGTGGATTGAATTTGCAATAAGCCATCAAGTATTTTAAGCTGCCCAGAATTATAGAAATATTGTACGCTATGTATTTAACATTTGGCGTAGCTGTACAGCTCAAGGATCCTTTTAAGAGTGGCATCGTCAAGCCCATATGTTTCGTAGGGCAGAGAGTGTCAGGGTGTGAAATTTCTGAAACATTTCTGGGGAATTAATTTAGCCAATTTTGAAGTGAGCTCTCAACTTATAGCTAGATTTTCTCACTGGCAATGTTTCTGATTAACATGTTGCCAATTGGTATGCAATCAGAGATTGAGAAGACGGTGGGTGACATGAGCTGTACTGAGCTGATTATGATGTAACTTCTGCCAGAGAGTTGATACTGTGAAATCTAGGATTATAGTTTAAAGCGGTAGACTGATAATGCTCATCTACACGTTAGGGCTTGTGTTACAGCTTTGTATGTGTCACTTCATTCAGTCTTAGTAGAAGTGCTTCACTTTTCCCCAAAGTCATCCAGAAATTCAGCTTAGGAATCAAGTAGCTCCTTCAAACTAGGCACTTGCCGACTGTGCTGTTTCTCTCTTTAAAAGAATCCTTTTAAATATAGTGGCCTAAAAACACTTTTGGCACAGGAGGACAATGTGCCTGATGATGAGACTCTGTCAAGGTCCCACCAAAAAAAAAAAAAACTGCTGCAGGTATAATGTGCACATATCTGCAGCAGCTTCCAATATCCTGTTGCTACAGCTGAATTCCTGACCATTCTGATTCAGGTAAGGTTTCATACACATGGCCACAGAGCGTACAATACAGGCATGTTTACCCTGTCAGAAATGACAGAGGAAGCATATTGCTGCTACCACAGCCTGTATTAATCAGTCACAAATGGTCCTGTACATATTCAGCCATTCAGATTCATTTATATTTGCATGTATATGCTGTGGGGGTTCACTCAAGTGTTATGCCTTTCATGAACTTCAGTCCAGCCAATGAAGTATGTTACAGGGCTTTCTGCCCACTTTTATTCAAATGTAGAATTCAATAATTTACACAAGGTTACCCTTGCTGAGGTTTTCAGCTTCAAAATGAAAAATATACATTATCCAGAATCCTGCCTATCCAGACTTGATAGTCCCTGAACCTGTCTCTACAAAAAACTTACCATGTTATTTCATTCAGATAAACAAAGTGCACAACTTGGGGCTAAACAGGCTCCTGCCAAATTACACAGTTTCTTAGTACCTCCCTCAATTGAGAGCCTGGTCAGGTCACTGTCCTAGAGATCCAAAGAGACACTCTCCCAGTGTTTCTTGCTCTCGCAGCAACTCGAACCCAATGGAAAGTGCCTTGAACCATAGACAGTCCCTTGACTATATTAGCCTGCTGTTTGCAAGTAAAATGTACACCCAGTCCAGGAGCTACCAATCTTGGAGAAAACAATAAAAATTGTTTTCTCCACTCAGAACATGCATCCCAGGGTCCCTCAGCCTGCATAAGTAAGAACCCTGGGTGACATCTAAGACTTCTGACTCCATGGCATGACGCAACACTATTACAGTGTGTGTATGTACGAGGCACCTGTCACTCCTGGCACAAAAATGGCTGTATTGTACACTATATGGCCATTTGAAGCCATGTGCATGAAGTCTTAAGCTGTGTTACTTTTGGGTAGTGTAAGAGATTGCATCTATCTACCACCCGACATTCCTTTTGGCCCATCACTATGATGGGTGGCCTTACTAGCAAAGAGGATTATGCAAGAGCCAGGAAGGAACTGGTCAACTACCGAGTTTTGCCAGTGAAGTCAACTCAACATGCTTGAAGAACAAATCTCTCTTGATTCTTCTCATTCACCACAGACCACAGTGCTCTCTTTCCTGCATAGTTGCCAAATGTTGATTGCATTTACATATTGACACTGCAGTGCTATTTCTTTTGTTAAACATTTGATTACGATTCTTTTTTTCTTTTTTTAAGCCACTGCTCTAATACAATTTAGCTATACCCAGCCAAAGCGCATCCCACTTCCTTATCACCCTATACACCTATAACGGTTCATCCAGACTGACATCTCTGCTATGAGGAAGGGCCATAGCTTTGCCTGTCATAAAATCTCAGTACGTGGCCCTAACAGGAGGCTTTTGAAGGCAAGTGCATGCACTCTAGGTACCTGCATTTTACACTTGTAGTGGGTTTGTTTTGGGTAGATAATGAAATCTACTCTTATAATATGTGATAGTAGACCCATTTTGACACCTCTATGTACACCTTCTAAGCTGTTATAGTTATGGTATAATAAAGAAAAGTGCAGAGCTTATTAACCACTTGCCTACCGGGCACTTATACCCCCTTCCTGCCCAGGCCAATTTTCAGCTTTCAGCGCTGTTGCACTCTGAATGACAATTGCGCGGTCATGCAACATTGTACCCATATTACATTTTTATAATTTTTTTTACACAAATAGAGCTTTCTTTTGGTGGAATTTAATCGCCACTGGGTGTTTTATTTTTTGCGCTATAAACAAAAAAGAGCAAAAAAAAAAAGTTTTTCTTTTTTTTATTATAAAATTTTGCAAACAAGTAATTTTACTCCTTCACTGATGTGCGTTGATGAGGCTGCACTGATAGGCAGCACTGATAGGCAGCACTGATGAGGTGGAACAAATAGGCAGCACTGATGGGCACTGATAGGCAGCACAAATGATGCTGCACTGATAGGCGGCACTGCTGGCCAGCACTGATGGGCGGCACTGCTGGCCAGCACTGATGGGTGGCACTTCTGGGCATAGGTGGGTGGCACTGCAGGGCACAGGTGGGTGGCATTGATGGGCAAAATGAAACTGGCTTACATAGATGGCCGCTGCTGACCCAGGATTGTGTAGTGGCATGACATCAGCACTGTAAACTCCTCCACAAGCCTTATTTTATGGCAGCCCATCCATTATGAGTGAAGTGAGGTTACAACCCAGTTAGGTTGATATTGCTGTCTGTGTCCCTGCTGGGGAGAAACATCTTCTCTTTCTGTTCTAGTTACCATTGTCAACAAGACAGAAAGTTATGGGAAGCCCAATTTCTTTTAAAGAATAACGTTTTATTCATTTTCAAGTATAAGGTTCAGACATAGAAAAAAAAAAGTAAACGTCATCTTGCTGATCCCATGTAGCATCCCCAATTCAAAGATTCAGTGAGCAGAATCATTCCACGATGATATGAGACAATATGAGTAGGAGAGTGTAACAGTATACAATGAGGCATTACCTAAATGTGTTTAAGTACTAGGGTACCATTAGCATATAATCTAGGTCTAAACCTCATGGTAGGCAGTAAGAGGAGACCTGAGGTCAGGAAATGCTTGTTTGGGTGTGTCACGGACGTCTCTTCATAGGTCATAGGTTACAACCCACAGCAGATGCAAAAGTGAGTAGGTGTCCCCAAGAACAGGGATCCATAGCCTAACAGGAATGCCCTCAAACAAACAGTTGGGAAAAAATGGGGAGTGGGAAGCCCAAAATTTTGAGCTTCCACCAGAACAAGTATACAAAGGAAGTCTTTTAATGGGGACACTTGTTCTGGTGATTACATGTGTTTTTCCTCACTTTCCTCGCATATTTCCTTTAATTTCCTTTGGTGTCTACAGCATGGGAAGGGATATCTTTTCAACTGAACATTGGCAAAAGAAAACCTGAAAGTGGGGTTTAGGCATTCCCTACTCTGGCCAAAATAAAAAATATACAGTTAGGTTATATATTTGGACACAGGCACAATTTTCATACTTTTGGCTCTGTATGCCACCAGAATAAATTAAAATGAAACAATCCAAATGAGTTTGAAGTGCACACTTTCAGCTTTAACCACTTCCCGACCGGCCGTTGTATATAAACGGCCGGACGGTGGCACTGCAGGGTCGGGTGGCCGTCTATAAACGGCCTCCCCGCACCCTGCTTGTGCGCGCTCCCTGGGACACAGTGAAACACCGATCGTCGGACGGGACCTCTGTACGAGGTCCCGATCATGTGATCACTGATTGGCCAATCAGTGATCACATGCAAAGTAGTAAGCAAGATGTCACTTCTGACATCATTGCTTACTATGTGTGAAATCTGTGAATGATCACAGAGGTCACATGGTACAAGGCTATTCACAAAAGCCTTGTACCATGTGACAAGCTGTGACCAATCACAGCTCACTCTGTATTTCTCAATGAGTGCAGGAATGCACACAGAGAGAAAGAGAAATGATTGCTTTTACATCCTATATGGGTGTAAAAGCAATCAGTGTAAAAAAAAAAAAAAAAATCTTTATCACCCCTCACAAGTAGTACAGTGTCACCATGGTGACGCTGTACTGCTAGGGTGACAGTATGTAAAAAAAAAATAAATAAATAAAAAAATAATATAAAAAAATAAAATAAAAATGTAAAAAAAAATGTTTAAAAATTATAATTTTTGCTTATAAACTAATTTGTATTTTTTTTTTTTTACTAAAAAGATAACGGAATAAATTTTGGCTAAGATTTATGATGAAGTATTATTTATTTGCAAAATTTTATAAAAAAAACACTTTTTAAAAAAATTTTTGGACATTTCATTTACATAGCAAAAAAAATACAAACCCCAGTGGTGAATAAATACCACCAAAATAAAGCTTTATCTATCTAAAAAAAATGGTAAAAAATTCATTTGGGTACAGTGTTGCATGACCGTGCAATTGTCATTCAAAGTGTGATAGCGCTAAAAGCTGAAAATTGCCCTGGTCAGGAAGGGGGTAAAAGTGTCCGGTCTGGAAGTGGTTAATTCAAGGGGTTGAACATGAATATCAAGTAAAAATTTTAGGAACTGCAACCATATTTATACACAGTCCCATTTTCAGGGTCTCAAATGTAACTGGACAAATGAATATAATCATAAATAAAATATTCATTTTTAATATTTTGTTGAGAATCCTTTATTGGAAATGATTGCCTGAAGTCTGAAACCCATGGACATTACCAAAGACTGGGTTTCCTCCTTTCTGATGCTTTGCCAGGCTTTAACTGCAGCTGTATTCAGTTGTTCTTTGTTTGTGGGTCTTTCTGCCTTTAGTTTTACCTTCAGCAAGTGAAATGCATGCTCAATTGGATTGAGATCAGGTGACTGACACGGCCATTGCAGAATATTCCACTTTTTCCTGGGTTGCTTTTGCAGTGTGTTTTGGATCATTGTCCATCTGTACTGTGAAGCACCGTCCAATCAACTTTGCTGCATTTGGCTGAATCTGGGCTGACAGTATATCTCTAAACACTGCAGAATTCATCCGGCTGCTTCTGTCACATCATCAGTAAACACCAATGACCCAGTGCTACTGGAAGCCATGCATGCCCATGCCATCACACTGCCTCCATCTGCCTTACAGATGATGTTGTGTGCTTTGGATCATGAGCTGTTCCAAGCCTTCCCCACACTTTTTTTTCCCATCATTCTGGTACAGATTAATCTTAGTTTCATCTGTCCAAAGAATGCTTTTCCAGAACTGGCCTGGCTTTTTTAGATGGTTTTTGGCAAAGTCTAATCTGGCTTTTCTATTCTTCAGGCTCTTGTGGTGAACCCTCTGTATTTGCTCTCATGAAGTCTTCTCTTGATTGTAGACTTTGACAATGATAAGCCCACCTCCTGGAGTGTCATTCACTTGTCTGGATGTTGTGAATGGGTTTTTCTTTACCTGCGATCGTCCACCACTGTTGTCGTCCATGAACGTCCATGCCTTTTTATGTTGTTGCGCTCACTAGTGCGTTCTTCTTTCCTCAGAATGTACCAAACTGTTGATTTGGCCACTTTTAATGTTGCTGCTATCTCTCTGATGTATTTGTTTCATTTTTGAAGCCTTACAATGGCCTGTTTCATTTGCATGGACAGCTTCTTTGAACGCATGATGTAGGTTCACAGAAATAGATTTCAAATGCAAATACCACACTTAGAATCAACTCCAGACCTTTTACCTGATTAATTGATGAAATAATGAAGGAGTAGCCCACACCTGGTGATGAAACAGCTTTTGATTCAATTGTCCAATTACCTTTGGTGCCTTGAAAAAGGGGGGGTGGCTACTCTTAAGAGCTGTAATTCCTAAACCCTTCCTCCAATTTGGATGTACATACCCTCAACTTAAACCTGAGAGTGTGCACTTTCAGCCCATATCCATTATATAACTGTAGCTTGAATATGTTTTGGTAAATACCTGAAATATATATGGACCTAACTGTAGATTTTTGCTGTATATATATATATATATATATATATATATATATATATAGATAGCAAATTAACAATTTACAGGCAACGGTACATTCAAAAGAATATAGCATTATCACTCATTGTATACCTTGGTTGAAGAATAAGCTTAAATAATATCACTCTTAATAACCATTACTGGTACTCTACCTATTTTCTTTTTTTTTCACTCTATTATTTTTTTGTGACATTCATATATGAAAAAATCCAATGAAAATAAAGTGACTATGATAGCTTACTCTATGTATTTTGCACATATAGCCTAGAAGATCTTTTATTTTCGGCGCTGTGTATTTTTAGAAAATAAAAACTGCAAGCTTTCAGCTAATAAGAAGATAGAAAGCCATCCTCCGGCTACAAGCCTTTTTGAACTAGCAAGGGCAAAGCTTTGTGTGTTCAAAAGGAATACAGAAATGTATTGGTAATGATGTGTAAGGCACCGGGGATGGAGCTATTCCCACTCTCCGACTTTCTTTTTTGTCCTCATTTTAAGACAAGTGTGCTATGTACATCTGCAGTTTTCCCAATAGGTTGGCCTGCACCTAATAAACTAAAGGGCAAGAAGCAAAGTGGAGTAACCTACAGTAACTTGTCAGAATCTGTCTTTTATTGTATTGCACTAAAAGCAGTAATGCAAGTGATTGCTATGGCTTTAAATAACCTCTTCCAAAAATCAGGGTTATTTGTCAGTGAAAGAATTTATCACCAGATTTATTTAGCCACTTTTTGTTGGCACTATTTAAAGTGATTCTTCCTTTACACAAACAGTCCAGCACATTTAGGTCACTTGAAGGGATAATTAAACTCAAGAACAAAAATTCAATTTAATTCAGCTTATAGCTGTAGGTATAGGATTATAACTTTTTTTTTTCTATGGTTGAACTGGATGGACTTTTGTATTTTTTCAGCCAGACTAACTAAGTAACTATGTACAGTCCTTAGATGTGGTAGCTGCCTTAATTGTAATTTTTTAAGATAAGAACATTTTCAGCAAGTACAGAAAATACCTGTTGACCTTGCCAGAAATGCAGAGTCCTTATCAATTTCCTGTGACCTGTACCAAAAAGATCTTCTTTCCAAAGCTATTGTCTGTAAACTACCAATTGGCCTGCTTCCCCACATTTAATGAACATGAAGAGATACACACGTTTGTAGCTCATATCAAGAGAGCAGCTTTGGGTGACCACCATAGCTCCCTCCATAGATACAGTGGAGAAGTGACATAGCCTGGAGACAGGTGTGTTATTGGCAGGATAAGCAAGTGAAAATAAAACAAAGCAGGCCTGAAAAATGAAAACAGATGCAGTCACCACACCAAGGTCTATTTTGCTCTAGGAGGGGAGAGCAGGATGAGCTGGGCTGCTGAGTGGGGGACTGAACAAATTCACTGCTTCTGCAGTGGACTTTGAGAAACCATTTGTCCACTGTGCCCTTAGCTATTTTGACCACAAAGATCTTCTTTTAAATCATATTTACTGCTTAAAGCAACTGTAAACCAAGACACTCCCACGCAGTCACCTACCCATGCAAACTCTCCTTAATTCAGTAACAACAGGTGCTTATAAAAACAAAACAAAACAAAACAACAACCTTCAGCAATTAACCGCTTCCCAACTGCCCTATAGCAGAAGTACTGCTACAGGGCAGCACTGGTGCGCAAAATCATGTATATATACGTGATTTTGCATTTCTGGGTAGGGGGGTGCACGCAAGCTGCGCATGTAAACTACACGCTGCTCCATTCGCAGCCATGGCTGTCAATCACCAGGTACCGGCTGGTGATTACTCGCCAGCGCCCGGTGATTTCCGAGTATCTCCGACAGGGAGGAGAATTGTTTTGTTTATTAACAGTTCTCTTCCCTGTCAGCTCGGGCACACTGCTTTGGATGGTTGTGCACAGCACAGCTATCCAAAGCAGTGTGCTTACAGTGAAGCACGGACACAGCCCCATAGTAAAACACTCCCAGCACACAGTTAACCCTTTGATTGCCCCTCATGTTAACCCCTTCCTGCCCAGTGCCATTAGTATAGTGTCAGTGCTTTTTCTTAGCACTGATCACTGTATTGATGTCACAGGGGATGTCAGTGACACCAAGTCAGTTTCCTCCAGTGTCAGAATGTCTGCCTCAGTCTCGCAGTCCCACTATAAGTCGCTGATCCCCGCTATTACTAGTAAAAATTAAAAATGAAGAAAAAATCCCAGTATATACAGTATTTCACAGAAGTGAGTACACCCCTCACATACTGGTAAATATTTTATTATATCTTTTCATGTGACAACACTGAAGAAATGACACTTTGCAACAACGTAAGGTAGTGAGCATACAGCTTGTATAACAGTGTAAATTTGCTGTCCCCTCAAAATAACTCAACACACAGTCATTAATGTCTAAACTGCTGGCAACAAAAGTGAGTATGCCCCTAAGTGAAAATGTCCAAATTGGGCCCAATTAGCCATTTTCCCTCCCCGGTGTCAGGTGACTAGTTAGTGTTACAAGGTCTGAATGGGGAGCAGGTGTGTTAAACTTGGTGTTATCGCTCTCACTCTCTCATACTGGTCACTGGAAGTTCAACATGGCACCTCATGGCAAAGAACTCTCTGAGGATCTGAAAAAAAGAATTGTTTCTCTACATAAATATGGCTTAGGCTATAAGAAGATTGCCAAGACCCTGATACTGAGCTGTAGCATGGCAGCCAAGACCATACAGCAATTTAACAGGACAGGTTCCACTTAGAACAGGCCTCGCCATGGTCGACCAAAGAAGTTGAGTGCACGTGCTCAGCGTCATATCCAGAGGTTGTCTTTGGGATTGATTTCTGCAGAGGTTGAAGGGGTGGAGGGTCAGCCTGTCAGTGCTCAGACCATATGCTGCACACTGCATCAAATTGGTCTGCATGGCTCTCGTCCCAGAAGGAAGCCTCTTCCAAAGATGATGCACAAGAAAGCCCGCAAACAGTATGCTAAAGACAAGCAGACTAAGGACATGGATTACTGGAACCATGTCCTGTGATATGATGAGACCAAGATAAACTGATTTGGTTCAGATGGTGTCAAGCATGTGTTGCGGCAACTAGGTGAGGAGTACAAAGACAAGTGTGTCTTGCCTACAGTCAAGCATGGTGGTGGGAGTGTCATGGCCTGGGGCTGCATGAGTGCTGCTGGCACTGGGGAGCTACAGTTCATTGAGGGAACCATGAATTCCAACATGTACTGTGACATACTGAAGCAGAGCATGATCCCGTCCCTTTGGAGACTGGTCCACAGGGCAGTATTCCAACATGATAACGACCCCAAACACACCTCCAAGACGACCACTGCCTTGCTAAAGAAGCTGAGAGTAAAGGTGATGGACTGGCAAAGCATGTCTCCAGATCTAAACCCTATTGAGCATATGTGGGGCATCCTCAAACGGAAGGTGGAGGAGTGCAAGGTTTCTAATATCCACCAGCTCCGTGATATCGTCATGGAGGAGTGGAAGAGGACAACCTGTGAAGTTC
Source organism: Staurois parvus (assembly GCF_062004578.1). Classification (NCBI taxonomy): domain Eukaryota; kingdom Metazoa; phylum Chordata; class Amphibia; order Anura; family Ranidae; genus Staurois; species Staurois parvus. The sequence goes on along the minus strand of NW_028318499.1, from coordinate 406,895 downwards.
TGGTGAACTCCATGCCCAAGAGGGTTAAGGCAGTTCTGGAAAATAATTGTGGCCACACAAAATATTGACACTTTGGGCCCAATGTGGACATTTTCACTTAGGGGTGTACTCACCATTTGTTGCCAGAGGTTTAGACATTAATGGCTGTGTGAGTTATTTTGAGGGGGCAGCAAATTTACACTGTTATACAAGCTGTACACTCACTACTTTACATTGTAACAAAGTGTCACTTCTTCAGTGTTGTCACAAGAAAAGATATAATAAAATATTTACAAAAGTGTGAGGGGTGTACTTACTTCAGTGAGATACTGTATATATATTTGTAAACGCTATAACTTTCACATAAACCAATTTACACATATTGGGATTATTTTGAGCAAAGACATGCAGCAGAATACACTTTGGCATAAATTTATGACAAAATTTGATTTTTAAAATTTTTTAACTGGACATGTTTAATAGCAAAAAGTCAAAAATATTCTTTTTTTTTATAGTGCAAAAAAAACAAAATAATTCACAGGCAAACAAATACCACCAAAAGAAAGCTCAATTTGTGGGAAAAAAAGGATGTAAATTTCATTTGGGTGCAGCGTTGCATATAATATATATATATATATATATATATCACTGCAATGGGAACTTGAAAATAGGCACTTTGACCACCCACCAATTCACTACAACACATCAGTTGTTGAAGTGTATGTCAAGCCAAACACTTTTTATACAGTAGAGGCAAAAGGTTATAGGGTGAATAAGCCCAACACATGGCAGACCCTAAGGGTTTTCCAAATGTTGGGGTCATACTTGGGTCCCTAAAGGGCCCCTTTTGCTGACCTTTATATTGAAATAAAACTGTAAAAACATACCTCTTCTGCTGCCCACAACATTGAACACTCAAAATCTGCTGAGAAAATGAATTTTCCTGGCGTGTCAATCTTATGTGACCCCCGATGAACTCAGAGCTTTCTCCCCCTCAACTACAGGATATGGTAGTGACTTAGAGGTTGGCGGGAGAAACCACTGAGGGGGACACAGTTGACCAACACACTAGAAATATCTTTATCCCAGCAGATGTTGGCTGCCATTGCACCCGCCTTCTATAAATGTCAGTTGTCTGGTGGTTCTACTAACCCTCTGGCTTCAGTACCTTTTGGGTCATCCAGCTGGAACCAATAGGCTTTTCAAGAAAAGGGAAAGTCAAATGCCTTGATATGCATACCATTACTGTGTAAACAACTCAGAACTTACTGAAGGCAGTAAGTCAGCATGACAGCAAGACAACTGGCATTTCCAGGCGGAGAAGTCAACAGCTGCAGCCTCCATGTTTCCCTTTTGCTAGGTGCCCTAAAGCCCAGGTGAAGTCCCACACTGAGTAATCTAGTTAAAAATGAAACACTATAAAATGTATTTATATCTGCAGTGCACAGCTGAAAATGAAACCAGGATTCTAAAATATTTTTGTGATTTTACTTTTCATACACAAACCCCATAGAGATCAAGTAACTTTGTACTGAGAACAATTTAGTTGTACCTATCAAACAATCTTACCAACCTGAAGGTCAAAACAGAGACATCCAAACCACACTTCAGGAACCAATGATAAAAAAAAAAAAAATATAATACATTTGATTGCTTTTGGGCAAAGAACATGTTGGATGAGAAAATTCAGTTGTATGTATTGTACAGATTGTGGCAATGGATAACATGAAGCTGTGTTTAGTTCTAATGTTTCTTTTTCTTTTAGATTGCAGCAAACATTGTTGCATCTTGTCCTAAAAACCTTTGACCCCTATGTGCGGCAAATGTAAGTTTTAACAGCAAGCACTTGTTTGTCTGTTTGAATTGGACAGGTGCCCGGGGGACATCCAGACTCTTATTTTTTTAGTACTGACAGTTTAACACAGAAGGACCTACAGTAAGTATGTCATTAAAGAGGAACTACACTGCATCTAAGCAGCACAAACCACAAACATTATTTAAAGTGGTTGTAAAGGCTGAAGGTTTTTCACCTTCATGTATTCTATTCATGAAGGTAAAAAAACATTTGTGTGCAGCATCCCCCCCAATACTCATCTAAGCCCCCTCTCGATTCAACAATGTGCACTGGAATTTCAGCTAGCCCTGAACCCCCTCTCCTCATTGGCTGAGACAGAAGCACAAACCATTTGCTCCCATTGCTGTCAATCACAGCCAGTGAGCCAATGAGAAGAGAGAGAGGGCAGGGCTGAGCTGCAGTTCCATGTGTAAATGGACACACAGAGCAGCGGGTACCCAAATAGCAAGCTGCTTGCCGTGCGGGCATCCGACAGGAGGGAGGGGCCAGGAGAGCCTGTGGGGGACCCAAGAAGAGAAGGATCCAGGTTGCTCAGTGCACTACCACTGCACACAGCAGGTAAATACAGACATGTTTGTTATTTTTTCTAAAAAAAAATAAGCCTTTAGAATCACTTTCATTCATTTTTAATATTCAAAGCAACTCCCCCATCCATCCAAGTCTCCATTCTTTATTTTGCTGAGACATCACTATGAAAAACACCCCTCTAGCATTTCTGGCTGTGGCCATCTTAAGTAAGGGAAGATGAATTTACTTCCTGGAATCTACAATCCATTTGCCTCAGCTGAGAAAGCCCCTCCCCCCTCCTGAAGACTCCTGGGATGCATGACATCATATGCCTAGGCATGGAAACCAGGAAGTAACTGAAAATTAAAAAAAAAGTTTAAAAAAAGTAATGATATGATATAATTTTCTATTTACTAATGCTAGCAGCATAGGATTAAAAATAGTCAATGTTGATTGAGAGAGTGAAGTTTTGCTTTAGCTTCAGCTCTAGGTAGAAGTTCTATGTCTAACTGCCCAAAGGTATAACACTTACTGAACACAAATATTCTTCTAAAAATGTCCTTGTTTTTACAAAAAATCAGATACCAGCACAAGATCAAAAAGAAACCCGTACAGTGATATTAATGGAAATCTTGGCCCGGATTGCTAGTGACATAATATATTTTAAAGCCTCCAAATTATTTTTGGTACGCCTGTAGAATCCTCCCCCCACCCCCACCAATTTCTGGTGCACTGTCCAAGTAATGTTTGTTTCCTTTTGTGCTTTGGACCTCTAAATATAAACTAAAAGTTTTCCCTTACCATTAAGGCTTCATGCACACTGGCTTAAAAAAATTCCAGTGCTCTTGGCAGAAAAATTTTTCAGTGTTTAGGAAAATTTAGCGTATTTTTCTGCCAAATAAAAAAAACTCTCAAAAAAGCAAAACAGAAGGGTTTTTTTTTGTCTCCAAACGCTGAGTTAAAAAAAAATGCCTCTAGATTACCTAGTGTGCACAGACACATAGGATTACATTAGTTGCTTAAATCATTGTGCATGGAGCCTAAAGGAAACCTGTACTAAGAGAAAATTTAGGTAGTCTCCTTGGCTAAGTCTGGCTTCAGTACTTTCTGAGTCACTAACCATGACAACATGTAGAAAGTGAAATTAAAACTCCCTATCTACATACTTCTTTTGGATCAGTTCCAAGGGTAGCCACCATTTTCTATTCGTTAGGTAAGTGCCCAAGTGCTTACCCACAAAAAGATATCCATACAAATCCCAAAAAAATCTATAGGCACTGATTGGTCTGGCAAATTATTGTCAAGATTTCAAATCTTAGAAAGACAAACTGATGTTTTATGCTTCAAGATTTACTTATTGGCTTATATAGTCACAACCCAAATATATTTATATATATATCTAAAGCCTATGTAAGGTTAGTATGGGTTTGACGCTCCTTATACCTTAGACCTTGCATCTGTGTTCTATTGGCACTGCTGACAGTTTTTGGATAATTTCTTTTTGATTTTTTTTAGCTGACTACTTTTTTGATACTTGTTCACTGCAATCTGATTGTAATGGTGACAACTATATGACATACGTGGTATTTGTTGCACCTAACAAAAAACATCAATGTATTGGCCTAATACTTTTACGGTTTATGGTTTATTGAAATCTGTAATAAAGATAATGATTGTTTATACATTTTTGTATGATTTTTATGCCTTAAAAATCCTACATGTAAAAAAAGTTCCACACACCAGTTCAGTGCACAACAAGTTCAAGCCTTCAGAGATGTCAGGAATTTCAGCAAGATTCAAATTGAGTGCAATAGTCATGCAACAGGGATTTTGCAGCTTCCAATAGAGATCCAGAAAGATCCAGTAAGCTCAAACGACAAAAGAACAGTAGTGCGGGATCCTCATTAGCATAGTAAGAGATATTTATTGAACAATTAAAATAGCACACTTACATGTAGATTCTTGACATTGAGCATAAAGATTGGATGTGGACAACACAAAGCTGTTAATGTGCATCGGTAGCTTGTGCTTCCCATGCTGGCATAGGGAACCCTATTTGACAGCTGTCAAAAAGCTGCCAATACCCAGTGTCCTACAGCGCTATCCACTGCCTCGTGGCAACCCCTACATGATACTGAAAGGAGGGGGAGGTACACAGTAACACATTTCAAAGGAACAAATCTTCTTTGTTAAAAACCTTGATAGCGCTTTGGAGGCAGGGCATTGGCAGCTTTCAGACAGCTGTCAAATAGGGTTCCCTATGGCAGTTGGGAAGCAAAAGATACCAATGCAAATTAACAGCTTTGCGGTGCCCACATCCAATTCTTATGCTGAATGTCAAGAATCCTACATGTAAGTGTGCTATTTTAATTGTTTAATAAATATCTCTTACTATGCTACTGATGATCCCGTGCTACTATTCTTTTGTCGTTTAAAAACCTACATGGGATATTAACAATTTTTGTTTTCAGGGATTTTCCCAAAGACACCAAAAACAATTTGAAGGGTTTGAAATATAATTGAAGACTACTATAGCCAATAACTCCTCAGTACCATTTATAGGTTGTACACTCAAGTTATGTTTAATCAATTCTTCTGTGTCACATATGTGCCTTATTTAGCAGTAACTGTGTGCTGTATTCTGATGCAACCAATCACAGATCAGCTTTTGGCAGATTAGTGTTTTTGGAAGTTTCTGTGTCTTGCTGTACACAAATGCCCTTTGCAGCACTGCATTAACGCAACGAATTGTGTCCATGTGGTCAATTCACTAAGATAAATACCGCATGGATTTTTTAGTTAAAATTACTCAAGCAGCATTTCTTTCAAAAAACATGCGTTATTTACTGAATGCGTTAAATATTAATGTTTTGCGATATTTAGCACTTACATTTTGTATTATTTTTGGTGTTATTTCACCATTTTTTTTGCAAGCTAACATTGCACCAGAATGCACACATCAATACTGTGAAACTACGTAAAGATTGTACGGTGCTTTAATTCGCAAAATGATCTCCCTGTGATGAAATGTTACAATTTATTTTCATTCCTGAGCTCAGAGAACATTTTTACACTGATAGATTGTATACTTTTCACTTTCTGGTCAGTGCAGAGTTCCTCTAATTGTTATTTTGTACATTTCTGATATACCGCCAGCAAATACCAGGTGATAAATAATGAACGTGTGTGTGTATTTTTAATGAATTGACTTTAATGACTTATCTCTTGTTTTTTTTGCGATTTTTATCTCACTTTTTTAACAAATGTGTGGTATTTACCTCACATTCGATATTTTACTTTGATGAAGTGACTTTTATTATCTCATGCGATAATTTATGCAAATGTGTCGCGTGACCGTGTTATTGCATGCAGTAGTGAACATGACCCCTATGAGAAATACATATTTTTTAGTATTGCATACTGAAATAGAGATGGGAGAAAATCTATTTGTGTCTCTTACCTTGGTAATTTTAAAATGAGTTTTATATGTGAAAAATTACATTTAAATTGTGTCATTTTGGACTGTGGCTGGAGAGCATTAGCAGATAAGCTAGTGCTGTGATCAACATGACTTTAGTGACTGTAACATTCTAATGAAACTGTAACTCATACCTGATGTTTTACATATATATTTTACTATATATTTCTGAGCGAAGTTGCATATGCAGAGCTGTAATATTTTTAAGGCTGCCTCTATTTATAGCAGTGCCATCCTGATATGAGGTACACAGGCTACAGCCAGTTGGGCTTTACAAGTGTAATACTCATTTACATTTTTATTGCAGTGATAAAAGCCTCCTGGAAGCAGCGTGGCTCGCAGACTGGGAGTTAGTGGACTGCAAGTTTCTCCACAGACAGCAGTAACATAGGGTGTATGTAATACTAATAAGTATATTATGCTGATGTTTACAAAATAGGGAAACACAAAATAGAAATAAAAGAAACTTTTTATTCTTTCAGTGCCCATGCGGATTGGATGAGGTTTGAACCGCATCCAATCCCCATGACATGTGAAAAAACATTGATTCCTATGGTGCCTGTTTACATATGTCCGATGCACTGGTGGTGCAGATTCAGTGCGGTTTTAAAGAGTCCTGTCTGATTTCTGAGCAGTGCCTTCAGGTTCAGATGCAGATTACAAGTTATTGACGTCTATGGAAACTGTTTCTGAACTGCACATGTGTGAACAGGATAAAATCCTGCACTGATCCTGTCTTGAACCTGATGCAAACCTGACATGAACCTGTGACATGAACCACATGTGTGAATCAGCTCTAAGGAATAAAAATGAAACTTGACTGGTTAGTTTGGGCACATTGTCCATTTTGTTACCATAGCTGTTTTCTTCAGTTTTTATAGATACCTCTATAATGTTCCCAAAATATACATTTACTCAAAGCTGTAGTTTAATCTGCTTATAATTGCCTTTACTGGTTCCTCTTTTCCCACATCATCAACATGTCAATGAAAATTTTAGATAAATCCTTTATGTTTTCATTACATACAATACTTTTAGACTTAGCAATGTCAACACGGTCTTTGTACTTCTCTCTGCATTGCAAACAGACCAGGGCTGGTGGGAGGGACCAGAAGGTGCTGAACATAGCTCCTTGGAAAGCATGCAAGAAGTGGGCTGGGTTACCAAAAATATCAAAAAGCCTTAATGGGTGGATGAAAGTCACTCCTATTCAGATTCACCATGCACTATGACATAACTAAACAAACAGCTATTTCTTTAGAGCAAAAAAAATGAATAATCCTATTCTTTCTAACCTGAAGTCTAAAGTGAAAACTTTGAGGAGAGTTCACAGAAATTAAGTCTAGATAGGTCCAGATAGGGACCAGATAAATGATCCCGGCTCATGCCATTGCCAAAGCACAAGGCCTTACCATTCTCTCTTTCATAAAAGCCGGCTTTTTGGTGACCACTTGAAAAGGAAGTGGAATAGTCTTAGCATGCCTTCCAGATGGAAGATGGTCTTCTCCTTCTATTGGCATAGCCTCCTTGGTGGGGTTGGGTATAAATAAAATAAAAATATATAAAATAAGCCATAATAATAATAATGCCTATTACCTTCTACGGAAAAGTGAGTGCATATCTTGGCTTATTTTATCACGTCATTAAAGCGGTTTTACACTATGGAGGATATGTTTTTCTCTTGTTGTATGGGCCACTGAGAAAGTACCAATTTGAGGGTATCTATCTGCCTGCCTACTTACCGACTCAGAGGGAATCATTCCAGTGAAGACACGGGATACCAGTGGGGCTTTTAAGCCCAGGATACCAGGCTGCAAGGAGTATTTACACAGGAAGGATCCAGGGGTGATCCGCAAGGCTTTGTGGCCCTGAGGGGTCGCAAAGTGGAGGTGAGAGGCCACTGGAGCCATTTTTGGATCACCAACCGGTGTGTTGTGCATTCAGTGTGTGGTTTGCATGACCAGGAAGAGTGAAGCACCGTTTCCGTCGTTGTATATATTAACTGGACTGTGTCGCACCCAGGGGCGGACTGACCATTTGGGAACTCGGGCACTGCCTGAGGGCCCGGGGTCAGTAGGGGGCCCCATGAGATGCCCCTGATACCTTTCATAGGCTTTTTTGGGTGTGGTTTGAGTGTGGACGAGGACACAGGGGCCCCATGATCCCCTATTGATCGGGGGCCCCATGATTTGTCAGTCCGCCCCTGGTCGCATCTTTGTCTTGTATATGTTACACAATATCTAAGTGATGTTTTTGAGCACTTAGTGTGTTTTTATCCCTCCACAGGGATACACATTTTCTTAGACTTGTGTCCCATTATTGGGTACCAGGGGTCACATTGTCTGCATCCCTTAACCCTTACAGAGATTGGGCTCACCCATTTATTATATGGGTCACTTTATTTGGTCTCTCATTCAGACCTTGTGTTGCTTGTAGCACTTATTGTCACACTTACTGGGTCTTTATATAGCACTACACCATTTTTTATTTTTAATTATCATTTGACCTATAGGTATAGGTCCAGGTGTTTAGCTGCTATTTATCTTTTCATTAGGTTTATTTACCATAGTTAGAGCGCAGGGGGACCATCTACTTATTGTCAAAAATATTGTTTGTTTTCTCAAAATTGTCGGTCTTTTTTTTATAGCGTAAAACAATAAAAACCGCACAGGCGATCAAATGCCACAGAACGAAAGCTCTATTCGCGGGGAAAAAAAGTAAGTAAATTTCATTTGGGTGCAGTGTTGCATGACTGCGCAATTGTCAGTTCAGTGGCCTGGTCAGGAAGGGGGGTAAATCCTCTGGAGGGCAAGTGGTTTAAAGCTATGTGTGGTAATGTTTTTCTCTCCTTTTGAGGATTTTAAATGAATATCTGTTTTTGTATTACTGATATATATATATATATCTCTTTTTGACTCCGCATTTTATACTTGTCCCTGCATCTGCCTTGGTACCCATCAGATTGCCAGTCCTGTTTACCTTTGCCGTCCACTTTATATGTTTTTTAAAAATCCATGGAAGTTCTTCTAAGAATATACTGTTTCAGCACAGAAGACTTAAGTTATGTTTATTTGATTATTTATATGTTATGTGTTCCCTTTGACAAAGTGTTATTACACGAAACGCGTTAGGGAGTTGCCCCTAATCACCATCCACCCACCGCATGGCTATATGCATACCTAGGCAGCCATATTGGATTTCTTTCCTGTAAGTGTATGTATTCTTTTATTATTTTTATGATGCTACCATATTAAAATACTATACTATTGGAGCAATTTATTTTTGGGCTCATTATTGGCACTTTTGAGCTCCCTGCCCCTAAGGTGCTCTGTCACATTGGATCCATGCTTGATTGAGGGATCCCTCTGGTGGCCAAGATGGATACTGCTGGACACTGCTATACCTGGTCTGCCTGATGTGAGGATATTGGAAGAGTGGTAACCCGTTCTGGATAGATGACACCTGGAGGCTAACCCCTGCCTGATGATTTCATCCTATACAGAGTTCCCATATCCTGAGCACCGTGGAGTAGGTCTTATTTACTCCAACGCACAAATCCTTGTGCTATCTGGTTAGTGCAATGTACATTCATTTCCCTAAACCACGACAGCCACGAAAGTCACTATCTTCATGGTTTATTCATCACCTTTGTCACTCTGTACAGTATTGATTTTTTAAGGACTTATCCTTCGGTTGTTAGAATTATACTGCATTAATTTATGTGACTTCCTTCAGCGCCGCATCTAATGTTTGGACATTGGATTTTACATTGGAGGTGTTTGAGGTTTCCCTCTGGATGCCGGCTGCTTTGTACCTTTTAGTACCCAGCGCTCATATTTTATTAATATTTACATGTGTTCTTACCTATTTAGAAAAATTGTATTCAAGCTCCTGAAGAAGCGATTTTCATTGTGAAACATGCAGAGCACAATTTTGATTGACCTTCAGTGTGCAGATTGGGTGAAAGAAACTTATGTAGAATCTTCTTGCCCCCTTGTCATCGGGGATTGTATTTCCTTGTATCTATGTATCACCGGCTGGACCTGTCTGTCTGTCAAAGATTAAGCATTTTTCTAATACTTTTTTGATTTTTTTACATATTTTGTATACAATAAAATGTTTTGTATTCTAATCATTGTTATTGCTGCCTAAAAAGTCCATGTGATCCTAATTTAGGATAAGGGGTAATACTAATAATTAGGATATGGCACATTTGTATCAGCCTTCATACCCTCTCTACGTATTGATTGTGAAAAAGGTGTGCCATCGTTCCAATGTCTGCTAGTCTGTGATATAGATGTTACTTCATAGAATCCAGGGCTGTGCAATATACCGAGTATGTATAAATTAAAAATAACATGTAGAAGCTGAAGATTACAATGTCATGGGTCACACTACATCCAGAGTTCAATGCTATCAGTTTGAAGGCAGAGATTGCTAGGATTCATATTTCATTCATCTCATCAAACATTTATCTACTCTGTTCAGCTGTTTGTTTCTTTAAGGATTACTAAGGGAACTGAGAGTTGAAATCTTTGTGCTGAATTGATAGCACTTAAAAGAGTGTCTATGTTGGTACTTTCAATGTAAGTAGTAAAATCAGTGAAGCTAGACAATGCTTTAAGCCACATACTGTATTCTGTTCATTCATTATACATCTTCAGTGATGGATTTGGGTTTAATTTTTGGCCATGAATGCAGCCATGGACGCCTGTGTGATTGCTAGAGGGTCCAAGAGCTTAGGGATCCATGTACACAGAGGAACAAGAAACATGTCTCAAAGGTCCCTCTGTGTGACCTAATAATGATTTATCCAAGCAGCAATTGCATTTGGAAAACAATTAAGTTGAATTGGATGTGCTCATAGCTTTTGAAGCTGTGCCAGATTTTTATGAAAGCAATTAGTACGCCGCAGTGAGAGTTATTGATTTAGAATGGCACAGGTCCATTGCTCTCTAGAGAGACCTTGAAGGACCACAGCAGGTACAGTCATTCATGGTTGTACCATGGTTTTGGACTTCAAGAACATATATTCAGCTACTCAAGATCAGAAAAATATTATATACCATGATAACACTCTATATTCATATCATTAATTCTGGTAGGTATAAACCGCATTCAGATTAGAATTTTTTTTTAATATGCCTGTAAAAGACTTCATAGGTCACTAAGCAGGAAAGTAAGAAATGCTTTGTTCTGAGGACACAGCCATTACTATGGAGGATGATCTGTAATTATTTTAAATTATATGTGCAAATAATATCTAATTGTTACAGGGATCTTCACTTTTCACCAATTAAATAGAAAAGCCTTCCACTAATGTTCCATCTATCACAATATAAGGCGTTATTTATTTGACAAAGCTGTAGTTTTCTATGGCTAGAACTATATTGTGCTACAAAAATGCTCAAAGCCTCATGATTTCATATCAAAATGTGAGAAGCAGGCAATGACAATCCCCAACGGTCATAATAAGAGTACAGATGCAGTGCAGGAACATGTGCAAGTGATAGTAAACGTTCATTTCTTTTCTAAAAATAACAAACATTTCATACTTACCTGCTCTGTGTAATGGTTTTGCCCACAGCATCCCTGATCCTCCTTGTCTCGGGTCCTCTGCCAGTGCTCCTGGCTCCCCCCCCAAGTGCCCCCATAGCAAGTGCATGCTTGCTCCCAAGCCAACTCTGTGTGTCCATAGACACACAGCGCATGGCTCGGCCCAGCTCTTCCTCCTCACTGGCTGTGATTGGTCTCTAAGCCTATGAGCAAGAAAAAGTGCCATTGCTATCACGCACACCGCTGGATCAAGATCAGGCTCAGGTAAGTATAAGAGGTGGCTGGGGGAGATGCATACTGAAGGTTTTTACCTTAATGCAGAGAATGCATTAAGGTAAAAAACCTTCAGCCTTTAGAACCACTTTAATGGCATCCCCACATATCTAGCAAAGGTGAGTGCACTTGTGTCCATCAAACTACTTGGTACCACAGTGGTGTGAACGAGCTCTGAAACACAAACTCTGTTCACAAATCTTGTCTCCAGCAATAGATCTCACAAACCATGCCTCATTCACACAGACATGTAGAGGCTCAGTTGTGCTCAAGTGCATCATAGTTTACCCATGCATGCACAAACTGTACAGAGTATTTCCATAATGTGTGAGTCTCAGGTTCTATTATTATTATTATTATTATTATTCAGTATTTATAAAGCGCCAATAGTTCGCTCAGCGCTGTACATTACAAAGGGGGACAGAACATGTGACAGAACAATACCAATACAATGCAAAACATGAGGGGATCGAGGGCCCTTCTAAAAGAAATGCCATATGAACACGTGTAGGTAAACATGGATGCCCAGCAGCATCAGCATTTTACATGAGTACAGCTGCAGACAGCCACTCACTTGTATGGTCAACTGTATGCACCGCTTGCAGCTCCCCAGGTGCACAAAAGCGCTGTGAATTTTAGGTTTGAGCACGTTTGAGCCTCTAACACTGGTTGTAGATTATTCTCTCATTCACACAAGCAAAGGTACTGGAGGAAGAGGAATTCTCCCTGCTAGGACACTGTATTCTCATAGTGGGGTCTCCTCTGCTGTCAGTATATTCTTTCAGTGGTGCAGCTGATTGACTGCAGTCTGCTGATCAAGGTAACATTTTCCCACACTCCCATTCTACACAAATCGATCTAACGATTGACTTCTGTGGAACAACAAAGGTCATAGATGGATCAAAATCTGGCCAGTCCATGTCAGTTTCAATCCATCTATGGCCTGCTTTTTATGTCCTTTTGCATTACACCTAAATGCAATGCATTTAATGATGAACAAACAGGTCTAGGCTTACAGCTGCTGCCAGGGACAATCTAAACCAAGGGTCTCCAAACTTTCTAAACAAAGGGCAAGTGTACTGTTTTTAGAGGGGTGCCCGACTGTAAGTAGAAAATGTCTCCGCATCAGTGAGAGTAAACAACACCTTTGGTGTCAGTGAGAGGAATTGTGCCCCATCATTTGTGTGACTTGGAGGAATTGTGCCCCGTTATTAGTGTCATTGGAAGGATAATTGGTGTCATTTGGAGGAATTGTGCTGTCAGTGTGGGAAAATATGGCCCATGGTTGGTGTCAGAGGATGAAATATTGCCCCAAAAGCCGGATAAAAGTAGGCAAAGGGCCACATCCGGCCCCCGGGCCACAGTTTGGAGACCACTGATCTAAACCTTTATTACTGCCAACACCTTGCTAACTCTATCCTTTACCATAAACTGTTCACAAAAAAATGCATTGAAATATTTCAGGCCATGGGTAAATGTTTATAGTTTAATCGTGTTAATTAAAAAACACAATGTGAATCATTTTATGTTGGGTAGAGAGGAATCTGAGCACCTTCTGCATAAAGTTTTTATATTTTGCGAGGAAATGCTGCATGAAGTGCTATTACAGTAAACAGGACTAATGCATAATTATGACAGCCAGAAAAGACAGATAAAGGAAACAGGTGGGAAAATTCACAAGGCCAGTCTCCAGATCTAAGATTGAAGTGTAAGTACTATTTACACAAAGACTGTAATAACTACTTTCTGTCCAAATATAAATTACTGGCTATAAGTGAACAATATTGCAGCAAGACAGTGCATTTTCTATTCTTGGGTCTACTTGACCTTTTCAGTAATCCAATGTTGCGGATCTTCATTTAGAACAAGCAGTACAGGATAAATAAACAATGCTGTGCAGGTAACATGGGGCCAAAGGTTATACATTACAGAAAGAAAGTGAATACAAAATTGGTAGCATAAGTAAAAAGAAGATTTTTTTTTTTTGTACAGAGATGTGCTTTTTCCTTCTTATTTTGTATTACAGGTACAAAGCAGATATAGCCATCTCCTTTGCTTTATATGTACCATTAATCCATCATGACAAATTGTGCTAACAACTAATGCTATGAAAACACAGCACTTGAAAGCACCAATAGTTTAATTGATTTCCATTATGTTTGCAGTTCTTAATGGATGTAAATGGTTTTGTAAAGGCAATATTTTTAAACGCTTTTTGCAGCAATAAAGAACCTTAGAGCATGGTAAGCTGCTGCTTGCTGAATTCATTTTCCTACACCAAACCTAGTCTGGCCTCTTATATTAGCATTAAACATTGGAATACTGCAATCAAAAATATCTTCAAATTAAGATCTGTAAAGGCTCACAAAATTATAGTTTTAAAGCTCTAAACTCGAACAAGTGCGTAGGCTGTTTAAAGCAGAACTCCAGACAAAGAAAACACAACTGTTGTAGTATTCACTTTCAATCTGAAGGTCTACCCAGCAGCGCTTATTTTCTGCCACAAGGTGTCCTCAATCTGATGGCCATCAGTGTTCAAACCATTTCCTCTAAGCCCAGACTGTCCTGGACCAGTCCTAGTCTGTGACTGGACAGTGAAAGGAGAAGCAGCTCATCTTTTTGTCACTCTGCTTTCTCCACCCTTATCAGCATGTGTCATGTCAGCACAGGAGGTGATTAGTCCATTATGCCGTTTCTTCCTCTCACACTCCAGCACTGCTGAACAGGGCTATATGGAATACAGTGGGGATCGAAAGTTTGGGCACCCCAGCTAAAAATCGCCATGCAAGTTCACCACAGTTAGCTAAAGAAGTAGAAAGCCAAACTTCCAAAATACGGTGTACACTGCAGAGGAATGGCATGCATGGGTGTTGTCCATGAAGGAAACTTCTCCTAAAGCCCATGCACAAAAAAGTCTGCCTAGAATTTGCTAGGGCCCATGCTGAAAAAGAAGAAGACTACTGGGACTCTGTACTCTGGAGTGATGAGACCAAGATTAACGTTTTTGGAACTGATGGCTTCAAAACTGTATGGCATCGCAAAGGTGAGGAGTACTAAGAAAAATGCATGGTCCCTACAGTGAAACATGGCGACGGCAGTATCCTTCTGTAGGGCTGCATGAGTGCTGCTGGTGTGGGGGAGCTTCATTTCATTGATGGTATCATGAATTCACAGATGTACAGCTCTATATTGAAAGAGAAGATTCTACCATCACCCTGTGCACTTGGTCATTGTGCACTTTTCCAACATTACAATGATCCAAACACACATCTAAGGCCACTGTTGCATTTCTGAAGAACAGAGTGAAAGTGGTTCAGTGGCCAAGTATGTCTCCTGATCTAAACCCAATTGACCATTTATGGGGAATTGTGAAGACACAAGTTGAGCATCACTCTCCATCCAGCATCCAGGCACTAAAAGAGACCGTTCTTGAAGAATGGAAAAAGACAGATGTTGCAATATGTCGACAACTTGTTTATTCCATGTCTAGAAGACATGGTGCTGTCCTTACAAATCATGGAGGTCATACAAATTACTAGATGGAGTAATTTTTGTTGTGGGGTGTATTCATTTTTGCATCAACTAATTTGAGTAAAACAGAAGATTTTATAAGCCAAGTTATATTATTAACCTTACTTTCAAGCAATGAGCTAAACAAATGTTCTAGAAAACTCAGAAAGTTTTTAAATTGTTCTTGTGTTCATTGAGATATTAATTACAAATATATATATATATATACAGTGGAGATCGAAAGTTTGGGCACCCCAGCTAAAAATTTGTATTAATGTGCATAAAGAAGCCAAGGAAAGATGGAAAAATCTCCAAAAGGCATCAAATTACAGATTAGACATTCTTATAATATGTCAACAAAAGTTAGATTTTATTTCCATCCTTTACACTTTCAAAATAACAGAAAACAAAAAAATGGCATCTGCAAAAGTTTGGGCACCCTGCAGAGTTAATATCTTGTACTGCCCCCTTTGGCAAGTATCACAGCTTGTAAACGCTTTTTGTAGCCAGCCAAGAGTCTTTCAATTCTTCTTTGAGGTATCTTTGCCCATTCTTCCTTACAAAAGTCTTCCAGTTCTTTGAGATTTCTGAGCTGTCTGTCACGCATTGCTCTTTTAAGGTCTATCCATAGATTTTCAATTATGTTGAGGTCAGGAGACTGTGAAGGCCATGGCAAAACCTTCAGTTTACACCTCTTGATGTAATCCCCCGTGGATTTCGAGGTGTGTTTAGGATCATTATCCATTTGTAGAAGCCATCCTCTCTTTAAATTCAGCTTTTTCACAGATGGCATCAAGTTACCATCCAGAATTTGCTGAAATTTTATTGAATCCATTTTTCCTTCTACTCGTGAGATGTTCCCTGTGCCACTGGCTGCAACACAACCCCAAAGCATGATTGATCCAACCCCATGCTTAACAGTTGGACAGAGGTTCTTTTCATTCAATTCTGTGCCCCTTCTTCTCCAAATGTACCTTTGCTCATTCCGGCCAAAAAGTTCAATTTTAACCTCATCGTTCCACAGAACTTGTTTCCAAAATGCATCAGGCTTGTCTATATGTTCATTTGCAAAGTTCAAACGAAGATTTTTGTGTTGAGGACATAGAAAAGGTTTTCTTCTGATGACTCTTCCATGAAGACCATATTTGTACAAGTATCTCTTTATAGTGGAATAGTGTACCACAACTCCAGTGTCTGCCAGATCTTTCTGGAGGGATCGTGCAGTCAAACGTGGGTTTTGAATTGTTTTTCTCACAATCCTGCGAGCTGTTCTGTCTGATATTTTTCTTGGTCTTCCAGATCTTGCTTTAACTTCCACTGTTCCTGATGACTGCCATTTCTTAATTACATTCCGAACAGAGGATATTGACATCTGAAAACGCTTTGCTATCTTCTTATAGCCTTCTCCAGCTTTGTGAGCGTCAACTATTTTCAGTTTCAGTTTTCTAGACAACTGCTTAGAAGAACCCATGGTGCTGATTGTTGGGGCAAGGTCAGATGAGTCTGGGCATTTAAAGCCTTTGAGATTGACATCACCTGGTCTTCCCAGACGATGATTGAGAACAATCCATGACACTGGCAGGTCTCAGCTTTGCAAAGGGGGCAGTGCATGCTATAAATTCTGCAGGGTGCCCAAACTTTTGTAGACGCCATTTTTTAGTTTTCTGTTATTTTGAAAGTGTAAATGATGGAAATAAAATCTAACTTTTGTTGACATATTATAAGAATGTCTAATCTGTAATTTGATGCCTTTTGGAAATTTTTCCATCTTTCCTTGGCTTCTTTATGCACATTAATACAAATTTTTAGCTGGGGTGCCCAAACTTTCGATCCACACTGTAGTTACTGAGCTGTGTTTTCAGAACAGTTGGGACATCTAATGCATTTCTTCTCTAAATCTATTGAATTTCATCCACATATTCTAAACAGAAAGCCACTGGATGAGCTACCCTGTATGTTCCTGTTACGTTCTACTTAGCTCATGAAAAACACAGTAGCAATGAAAAGAAATTGTAACATTCTTCTTATGAATGTCATTAACTAAAAACAAGCGGGACTGGAGAGGAGAATACAGAGCTATTAAAATATAAATGAGCCAAGAGCAAGAATCACATTGTACAGCTGATCTCTATTTGCCCCCTAAATTAGTCAGTTGTGTCCATGGAATTTATGGTCACCTTCAGAGATCTATCTGGGTTTGCAATAAAAAAAAACTTTTAATTATTTTTAGTATTTTATTTATTTGCCTGCAGAAATTGCCCAATAATATTTTATCTGGAAGTTGGCAGATGACTCGTTCTAAAGATTTTTCTATTTAAAAACAACCAATTTTCAGTTGCCAAGGAGGCACCTGTAAAAAATTAGCAAACATGTTTATGAAAATATTTGATGGTCAAGATCAGCTTGTATTTATGGGTAAATTGCCACTTTGGTTCTCACATATAAATGTTGTACAAAGAATAGCCATCAGTGCAGGTTCTTGGAGGACCCGTGTTAAACACATTTTTACGTCTTTTTAGAAACAAACCCAAAAGAAAGGTCAATTAACATTCCCCAGTAGAATTTTCACTTATTCTGAAATTCTGAATAACCATTCATCTGAGCATTCAATCTTGCCATCACTGAGTCAACTAATTTAATTCGAAAGCGCTTAAAACTTCAGCCAGCTTTTATGCTTGGCACATGCACATATGATATTTCTCCAAAGAAAATCACATTCACAGGCAGAATTTCAGTCGTTTGAGAAAAATTTTCCATCCTGCTCCTCTGAATTTTCTCATCAATTTTCTCGACAAAACAATTGTCAATTCAACCACACTAACCAATAAGATCAAACAAGACAAAGACTTTTGAACAACTCCAAACCAAAAATGTAATCTATTGCAGCTTACCAATCATTAGATGTGGTGACTAAATTCATTTTCTTTTTTTTTAAGGTTTGTTTCCCTGTTTTCACTTGGTGATTCAGTCTGTAACACACCATTTGCTTTCCTTAGACTGTAGGCCTTGGCATCTTTTTTATATCAGACTCAGTGCTGTTTAGTACAATTGATCCGGGTGGCTGTTTGGGTGGGTACAGGGAATGGATCTCCTCTGGCTTCAGTTCATTAATTCCCCATCTGTTGTGGTTGAGACTGCATGCTAATCAAGCATGATCTGTGTTTGATTAGCTGCAGTGGAGGGAAGCGGAGACATTGGGGGTCTAATAGACCCTCGGTGTCTCCATAGAGAGAACCTGCCACCTGGCCATGCCATCACATAAGGGGCTTATTAGCCCCCTTGTGATAGCAATAAAAGTAAGTTAGAACTCCATCACCTAGAACACATGTAGGTATATACAGCTATTGTGCCACTCATCAGGTATTGTAGTGAAAGTGAAAATGAGAGCAATAATTCCAGTACCATAATTCACAGGTAACTCTAAATTGAAAACCTGTAAAGGCTTTTAAAGAGTCACCTATGGAAAATTTTGGGTACCGTAGGTTTTTTGCCATTTCATGAATGTGCACAGTTTTACAGCTTGACATATTTGGGATCTATTTACTTGAAGCAACCCCATCTTTACAATTTTACCAAAGATTGGATATCTTATTGGGTATTATATTTTACCTTTCTTATCTGCACACATGGTGAACTGATAAGGGGTCCAAGGGACCCTTAAAGCTAGTACACCAGGGAGTTGGCTACCAATAAAAGAACAGGGGAAGCGCAACCTAGTGCAATAAAACCTTTTATTTGGCTTATATACCACACAACATTCACTCACATGATCAATAGATAAATTATTCTTTAACATATCAAGTATGATCAGAAGCCCATCCTAAGAGAAACTCCTGCCTGAGCACCTGTGATCCTCTGATGTCCAGCTGAAGATGAAGCACACTGCCAGGAGCTCTGTGTGTAACAGCAACCTGTCATGTGGGATAGGAGTACAGGGAGATAAGAAACTGGTAGAGCCACTCACCTTCAGCCACCCTGGCAGCAGACAGTAACGGAGCGCCTGTGTACAGAGAGGTAGGGGGACCAATCAGGATGGACTCCATATGACAGAAACCTAAGGAGTGTTTGAATAGCCTGCTCATGTGATGCATATTCAACTACTACTACTACTACTACTAGGCTATTCAAACACTCCTAAAAATGTTATTATTTATTTTATTAAAAAATGTTTTACACCGTCTCTCTTTTTGAAAATCACTTTTATTGCATTGCAATAAAAGTACACTTTACTGAGACATCTGGGGTCTATTAGACCCCAGATCTCTCCTCTGCCTTTAAAATATCAGTTTGATAAAATGCTTTTACCAGCCAAAAATGGCTTGCTTACATCCTAGCGAAACCTTAAGTGACAAAATCCTAATCGCTTCTGGTTTCTTAGACCTTAGAGATGATCAGGGACATTCAAGTCCTTGGTCATCAATATGGTAAGCCTCTGGGATTACTTTTACATTAAATAGCATCACCAGCAGAAAAAAAAAACCCAGAATGATGCCTGTAGCTGCAGGCATCATCCCGGTATCACCACTGAAAGTCAAAGAAGTTATATGACATCCTACGGCAGAAAGTGGATATATACAGTGGCTTTCTTGCACTGACAGCACAGTGTACGGGTTTGTGACCTGCTGCTTTCCTTGGCATATGTGCAATTAATTTCTTAGTGAGTAACTGTCACATTAGTTTTTTTTTTCTCTTTTGAGGTAATATGTTGACATGCATATTCCCTTGAACAGCATTATTTTTACATTCAATGCACACTGCAATCTGGGACTGCATTGTACAGTTTAAACATCAGTGTACCATTTGCTAGGTATGTTTAGGGATTGTGTTCACTTTATGAACTTATATCTGCACATTTATGTGATTCCACAATGTAAGGCCTCATGCACATGGGTATACTACAGGGTAAACCCATGTGAGGACCATGTGTATCCACAAGGGGATGCACAGGTGTTCCGGGCATGTAGTCCCATTCATATCAATTGGGACGCAGCGGCTGCACAGACACAGATGCTTCTCTCTATTTGACATCTGTGTGGGTGCAGGTGCGTGTCTCAGAATGCAGACAGTGTCTGTTCGAGGATTCACACCTACACAGATGTCAAACTGGGAACAGCAGCTGTGTCTGTGCAGCCACTGTGTCCCAATGGACATGAGTTCATGGAACACCTGTGCATCCCAATGCAGGAAAACACAACCCTTTCATGGGTGCACGCTGTAGTACTCCTGTATGGTGCACAATCCCGAATGTACACTGTCTGCATTTGGGGCATGCGCCTGTACCCGCACAGATGTCAAGTTGGTGGCAGCAGCTGTGTCCATGCAGTCGCTGTGTCCCATCTGACGTGAATGGGACTGCCTGCATGGGAAAGTGAACACCTATGCATCCCTGTGTGGGCAAACACATCCCTTGTACAAAATATCATAGTGGACTATGCCTGCTCTTGTTCATTTCCGTAGAGTAAGTCAGGCCCATAAACTGAATACAGTGGCCTCACAATCTACCCTGGACACATTCCAGTGGGTTTAGTTGTTGGGATTCACTGCCTGACAATTGACTGGAAACCCCCAACTAAACCCACTGGAATTTACCCAGGATGGAGGGCACTGTAAGGGATACTAGGCACACACTGTGGGCTTGATGTCCAGCACCAGATTCCATGGTCTCCCTACATTTATTTTGTAAAGCGCTGAGAAAATTGTTGGCGCTATATAAATCCTGTATAATATTAATAATAATGTGACCCTTCCTAGAGACTCCCTTGGTGTATATATTTTGATTTTTTTGTAAATGTACTTACCTTTCTCCGGTGTCTTCTGGTCAGTCACTTGACATGCCATGTATTCTTCATCTCCAGCCTTGGGCAGTCCTCAGAGATGCAGAGAGTGCCATTAATGCAATTCTCTGCATAAATATACTATGAATGAAGAGTGCCTAGTTGACACACTCTCATTAACAGTATGCCCAGTATACACAATATGCTTTCAGTCTTCCAGGTTGAATGATGCTACATGTCATTTTACTTGGAAGACTGAGGGGATCATGTGGCCAAAAACAGTACTGTAGCAGACAGCTCTTGATTGCAGTTGTATATTGCTGCTGTTTTAACTTGTTCACTTCAATGGGAGGCCATTTATGTAAGGAAAATTTCCAAAAGTTGGTCTTTAAGTAAAGCCTTCTAGGGCATGACTAGTATACCTTTAATACTAAGTATGCCAATGAAGCCATTAAACCATGTGTCCCTTTGGACTTTCAGCCTGTCGTGGCCATGGCTACAAGGCCCTGCTTGAAGATAATAGACCTGCTCAGCAGAAGCTTTTGTTAAGAATGTAAAAAAGGGCTTTGGGAGGATACAACGAATGCTGCTAGAAATAGGACTTATGGAAAAGTTTAACCAACATATTGGTAATTTTTCTAGGGCTGCAGTGACAAGCACCAACCCATGCTTCACAGGTTTCCTTAAAATAAATGCCACTCTGTACTTGTACTGTATATAACACAGTGAATGCATAATAAGATTTACATATCAACAACAAAAAAGTTCTCAGAGATATTGTAATGTTGGTGCTCAAAATAATTGCGCTAATTCGTGAGCAGTCATTTTAAGAATTATAGAGGAGCTGTATTATTGACTGCATCAGTTTTAATAGAGCAACAGAATTGTTCTCTTGCAGTTTTTTCCTTTTGTTTAACAAAATGCAGCTCAGGGACATCATTCATAAAGCCTCCAGTCCTGTGCTACTCTGTGTGCGGGGGCGTGGTTCATGTGGTGCTGTCACAAAGACTTGGAACATACAATGGAATCTGCGTTACATAACTGGCTCCTGCCACCAAGTGTCACCTCTTGTGCTGCATGTGGAATGATATTACAGGTGAAACAAGAACACACAATTACAGAGAAAAAGTGTATTATTTTATTCTTTATACAGTCCTGAATTATACCTAGAGTTATTTACCATAGTTTAGAAATCTTTTAAATTATTTACATGTGTATGTAGATAGATAGGATATAAGATAGATAGATAGATAGATAGATAGATAGATGATTGAATGGTAACGATAAATATCTATGTAATTTCAATTATAAACCTTCTTATTTTCACCTTGTGCTTTTCACCTGCATAAGATGTGCATTGATCATATAGTTCCATGGTGTCACTTGTTGCCACATATGCTCAACCTATAGTAGAGTAAATCTTCACATTTCAGTGTCAGAAATCTCTGTTGGAAACATGAGGCATGTGGCATAGTACCACACAGGTTAATGTATAATCTCTGTCTGTAGTCTGAGAACTGACACTTCCTGTGAAGAAACTACATATCCCACACTCCCTGAGTCTCTCAGTCTAGTGCTTTGCAGTTGAGAGCTACTAACAGAGTTTATCATGCTGAAAGAGGTGTGGTTGCTTCATTATATTTAGGTCACATAGCACTGGATGCTATCTGACACAAAACAATAAGCTGCTTGTTCCTCTGGTGAATAGGGACAAGCTAGGTGAATGAATATATGGACATAGAGAAATTGATCAGCCATTACTCTACAAACTGCAGCTACAGAATATGACCCCATCATTACAAGGTAAGGCAATACGATAGTACAAAAAAAATTATATATATATTTTTTTATTAGTTTTAATTTTTGATTACTTTTTTTCTTATTTCACTATGGCCAAAGTAGTATAATGTTACCATAGTACATTGTACTCCTTTGGGGAAGTGATCAGTATATATATTTTTTTTTTACACAATTTGCTAATAGCAAAGAATTACTTTGCTATTAGCAAGCATTTACCTGAATGACATCGATTCATTCAGGGTTTTTTTTTTCTGTGCTTAGCTGTGATTTGGCTACGGCTAATCACATGACACAGCTGGGCTGTGATTAGCCTAGCATGTGCATGTGATCGCTGTGACCATTCACAGCTAGACACACTAGTATACAATGGATGGCATGAAAGGAAGCCATCCATAGTATACAACTGTTATGTGACCTGCTGTGATTGGTCACAGCAGGTCACATGGTACTGGAAACGGGGCAGGTACACAGATCTGTCATCGGTCGTGTCTGAGGTACACGGCAAGGACAGATCGCGCCGCAGAGTGGCCCTGTGGGCAAGCAAACTGCGCATGCCTGAAAGGACGCCATATGGCATCCACCCGGAGGAATGAGCTGCTCGCCTGGCTGCCTTTGTGCTATTGGCCTGGCGGGAACTGGTTAAGCCTCTGATCCCATGGAAGCATGAACAAAAGGGTTCATCCAGGTTGCCAGTCTAACAGCACTTTAAACTATTAAATCTTCCTCTTTACTACAATCACTGATGAAGGGGGGGATATGAGCCCCCAAAATGCTTTGGATATTTTGATGACTTTTAATTGTGGCAAATAAATGCCCACTGCACTTAATAATAACCCATGGAACTCTTGCTTTTCTACTGTGTTTCTATATTAATATAGATATGTATTGTTGGCAGACTGATTCCATACTGCAAACGTCACCCATGTTGGAGATACCTTTGTTATAAGGGTGATCCACATTTACCATTATAATGCCACTTTAAAAGGGTTTCTAATATTTAAATAAGAGTTCACAAATTAGTGTAAATATTGAACATTACCTGAATGACTTAAGCCGGCCATAGATGAGTTGAACTTCGATCCATCTATGGTTGTACTGAAGTCAATGCATCGATTGACTTCAGTACAACCAGCATGTCATGGTGTTTTTCATGCAATTATTGCCACCAACTGTAGTCGGCACCAGTAATCATTGTATTCTGATGGTGGGGTAACGCTGTCAGAATACACCAGTGCAGCTGGAGGGATTCCCATATCAACAATGAATGTGTTTATTGGGGAATTGAGCAATTTTATTTACTCCATAGTTGAAAAAAGAAAATTGCTTTATGTACGGGCAGCCTTACATGTAGAAAAAATAAGCCAAATTAGTAGACTGACTCATGTCTACTGCAGCCAAGGTATGCTAAAGGTGTCACCCATTCCCACAGCAATATACGGTCATGGCCAAAAATATTGGCACCCCTGCATATCTGTCAGATAATGCACCACTTCACCCAGAAAACTGTTGCAATTACAAATATCTAGGCATTCTCATGTTTATTTCTTTTGTTTGTATTGGTATGATACAAAAAAGTGGAGAAACAAAAAGCCAAATCTGACACAAAACCCCAAAAATGGACTGGACAAAAATATTGGCACCTTCTCAAAATTGTAATAAATAATTGCATTCCAAGTTTGTGATGCTCCTGTAATTTGTAATTAAACTCACCTGTATCAATTAACAGATCTTAATGTTCCTGTGTCCACTGTGCGCAGCATTTTCAAGAACTTTTCAGCCCACGGCACTGTAGCTAATCTCCCTAGACGAAAGATTAAAACTTGCAACAAAGGATAGTTCAAATGGTGGCTAAATAACCTTGGTCAACTTCCAGATAAATTCAAGCTGACCTTCAGGCACAGGGTACAACTGTGTTAGCTCAAACTATATGTTGCCATCTGAATGAAAAGGAATGCTATTGTAGGAGATCCAGGAGGACCCCACTGCTGACAAAGAAACATAAAAAAGCCAGATTGGAATTTGCCAAAGCTTACCTGAAAAAGCCAAAATCCTTTTGGGAGAAGGTGCTGTACACAGACGAAACAAAATTGCAGCTTTGTGGCAAAGCCCATCATTCTACTGTTTTCAGAAAAAGAAATGAGGCCTTTGAAGAAAAGAATATAGTAGTCCCTACAGTTAAACATGGCGGAGGTTCACTGATGTTTTGGGGGTGCTTTGCTGCTTCAGGCACTGGATGTCTTGACCGTGTGCATGGCATTATGAAATCTGAAGACTACCAAAGACTTCTGGGGTGCAATGTAGGGCCCAGTGTCAGTTGGGTCTCTGTCAGAGATAATGAGTCTTACAGCAGGTCAATGACCCAAAGCACATGTCCAAAAACCCCAGAAATAGTTTAAGACAAAGCGATGGAGAGTACTGAACTGGCAAGCATTCAGTCCAGATCTCAATCCCATAAAGCACCCATAGAGAGATCTCAAAGCTGCAGCTGGAAAAAGGAACCCTTCCAATCTGAGAGACCTGGTGCAGTTGGCAAAAGAAGAAGAGTGGTCCAAAATTCCAGTAGAGAGGTGTAAGAAACTCATTGATGGTTACAGGAAGCAATTGATTTCAGTTTTTTTTCCAAGGGGTGTGCTACCAAATATTAACCCCTTCAAGCCTAAGGGTAAAACAAATCTAAATAGCTAAGCACAATTTTGCAACGTTGACATGTGTTAGTAAAACCGTACATATCATCACAACTACTTTGTACATCCAGGTGAATTATACCTTGATTTTTTCAGGACAAATTGGGCTTTCATTTGGTGGTAAATGGTAATGGATATCTCCTGATTTTTTTTTCATTATCAAAGGAAAACTGGCCCAAAATAGTAAAAAAAATATATTTTTTTATTTAGCTGTGTGTTTCTTGTTACTACCATAACCTACCACCAAAGAACAACCCAAAACAAATTCTCCAGCTCTTGACGATCGCAGTGACACCATATATGTGTATGTTATTTGTTGTTTGTACCCGTAGTACAGCCCAGAAACAATAGTACGCATTTTGTTTTTTTCTTTTTTGTTTTTTTTTTACCAAAAACACAGTGACACTGACATTGACACTAACTGACACTGATACCAATTTTTTTTTAAATTCAGACCTTTGACCCTGACCTTTCGACCTTGACCCAAACAATAACCCTGGCTCTGAACTAAACAAACAAACCTTGATCTAGGTATTTTTTCTTTTTTTTTCTTATATATTTATTTACAGTATCTTTTTTTTTTTTTTTCACAAAATTTTTTTTCTCTCTATGCCAGAAGTTAGAGAGATATAATGTATCTCTTTTCTCCATTCATAGAGTGATACAACAAGGGGGGCTGGGCTGCACAGTGACTGATCACTGTGATAGCCAATCAGAGGCTATCACAGCGATCATGTGACCCGGAAGCGGGAGTCCCGGGTCCCGATCGTTAGACCTGGGGCTCTCAGTGACACCGCGGTCTTTGTGCTGGGAGCGCGCAGTGCGGCGCGCTCCGAACACAAATACAGATACGCAAATATGCGGCCCCAAGGAAAAAAGCCCAGTTCTTTGAGGCCATATATTTGTGTGACGTCGGTGTCAAGGGGTTAAATTGAGGGTGCCAATCATTTTTTCCAGTCCATTTTTGGGGTTTTGCATGATATGTCAAATTTGACTTTTTTTTCTCCACTTTTTTTGTGTCATACCAATACACAATACAAACAAAAGAAATAAACATGAGAATGCTGAAACATTTGCAATTGCAACAATTTTCTGGCCGAAGTGGTGCATTATCTGACAGAAGTGCCAATATTTTTGCCCACGATTGTATGTTACTTCTGTGAAACCTATTCCTATAGTTATGTACTTTGCATGTGCAACCCATAATCCTATAGTAAAGCATGCTACAAGAATGACTCTTGGTGTGTTAGAATAGTTCGAAAACGTCTTTCAATGAGACATGGTACAAGAGTGACCCATGTCCTCTCAGTGATGCATGTTGCAAGAATAGGTTATTTTCTACTGTGATGTATGTTACAAGAATGATCCATTGCATGTTGCAATAGCAGTTCACATTCTTTCAATGGCATATGGGACAAGAGTGACCTATGTTGATTCAGTGATGTATGTTACATTAGTGACTCATGTCCTTGTAGTGATATAAAGTAAAAGGCTGACCCTTGTTCTTGCAGTGATATATGGCAGAAGAGTGTCCAATGCTCTTGCAGTGATATATGGTAGAAGAGTGCCACATGTTCTTACAGAATTACATGGTATAAGAAAAATGAAAGCTCACAGCCCCCTTCCTAAAAGCAGCCCCTGAGAATATGACATTACTCTCTGAGATTTTGCTTTCATTAGAATTAATGGCATTGAAAAAGGTTATATTTTGAAATAAATGTAAAAACAAATTATGGTTTGTGACTCATTTCACCAATAAAATAAGTGTAAGATTTGTCATAAATGTAAATTAATTAGAAAATCTTGTTTAGGGAATTAGGTTGTCGTAAGAAGCTACTAGCAACACAACTGTGTAATTCTTCACAGCAATTATAAAATAACAGTTAATCCAAGAAGCAAACAATGACAGTATTGCATAGAATTTTTACACTGAGTCAAAACAATGAGTACCTTGGCTTTTATTCATTGAATATATGTGGTTAGTGTTTGGTGTTATCTAATTAATTTTGTATTAGCTGTATTCAAGTGTGCATTTATATAAATACTCCCGTTTGGTGGATTGGAAAGTATAGCAGCTGAATAAGAAACAAATGTTCATAAATTTACCTTAAATTAAAAAAATGTGCTACAAATAGTAAATTCCTGTTAGCTGATCGCTATGTTTTTGGGAATATTCTAGCATTAATCTGATCATTCTGTTACATCATCCTAAAGGTGTTCTCCCAGCTGGTAAAGTGCGCATCTATTTTTAGCCAAACAATGAAGAGAAAGGCAGCAGTGGCTTGGAAGCAACTATTCATTTCCAACAGGAAACCAGTTGCATTGCTCTATATTTGTGTTACCATTTTATGAGAAGTGTGTTTGTTTTTTTCATTTTACTTTCACTGTCTTAAAGCAAACCTAAAATCCTAATATATGTCCATTTTAAGCATTGTCATGGATGAGAGTCCGTATTCACTAAGAATAGGATAATTAGGAATTTGGGGAATGTTACTGGGCTTCATGAAGGCACAGACCACAGAGGAGACACCAAGAAGTACGGTTTCTCCAAGGGTCCCCAAAATGGCACTGGAAGCTTGGGTCAAGGAGTGGCAGTAGACAGTGGAGACATGGAGAGATTGCAGAGGCTGATGTGACCTGGGGTGACACTGGGTACAAGGAAGGCAGAATACTCCAAAGGCTCAAACAAGGAACAAGATGCTAAGTGCCTGCAAATTTAGTGCCCAAGGTGCAGATTCTGAGGAGCCACCTGTTTTGCAAGAGCACTTTGCAAGCAGATATGGGCTTTACTGCAGGACAGCTCCCAGGTTGTGACACTCTAATGCAGGCCATAGACGGGTCGTTTATTGGCCAAATATTCATCCGCACGAAAAATAGGCCGATATTCACGTCGTTAGTCGGGCCAGCCCGTCAGCCATTTTTCACGGATCTTCTCATTTATTTTTATCAGTCATGCTGGAAAATCTACAAAAAATGGCTGTTTTTCGTGGACATGGTGGCAGCATTGGCAACGGGGCCGACCGATTTTTCATTTATCGGCCGGCCCGTCTATGGCCTGACTAACTCTAGCTACAGAGCAAAAAGCATGTTTATTCATGAGTGAATCTCTAGGAATAAAGGATTGCTGGAGTCACAGGGATACAAGTGGGAATCTCTAGAGGCACATGGGATAGCACTTTAAGACCGCTTCAGGCTGCGGGACAAGGTGGCCTCTGATTGGTTGCATAAGCAGCCCCATACAGGGGGAAACAATGGCACTGAAACAAGGCACAGGTGAGTGTGACACGTATTTTAATTAGAAGGTAGGTGGGTAGGGATATCAAATGAAACATACATTTATGAGCTTTATTAAGCAGGTTCTGTGCTGCTCTAGTTTAAGATCATGTGACCACAACAGAGTCTTCAGTCAAGTTCATGATCACTACTGACATTGGTGGTCACACTGCAGTACTGATACAGGTCACATAACCTAATGGCTACAAAGCATGAGCCTGCAATGTTATGCTTTAAACATTTATATTGAATGTGTAGTCCACAGTTTATTATCTGCATGTGTAAAATTAATGTTATTTAAAGTAGTATTTTAGATTTTGGATTGCTTATTAACCACTTTCTTAATGAAAGCTTAATAATAGAGGAATAGTTAATTCTAAGTTAACCACTTGAAGCCCAATTCTGGGCAACTAAATAATGATGCCTTGCAGCGAGGCTGTTAATAACTTGATCCTTCGCTCCCCTGGCAGGTGGCACTCCCCCATGCTGCAATGGTTGACTGTCCCTCTTGGTCATCTTGTCCAATGCACGAACACAGACTCTGCTTTGTTGTGGATGATGTCAGGACACTAGACCACCAGCATGGGCAAGAAAAAGCTGCAGGGACCGATCCAGCTGTAGGGAGGAGCAGAAGATCATGGAAGTACATTTTTTCCAGTTAGGAAAAGAAGTGTTTATGCTTCGGACAGCACAAGGATTGTTGCTTCTTCCCTAAGGGCCTGTGCACTCTAGCTAGGTTGGGTGTGTGTTGGGCAGCCATACCCAGCTCAGTCCCAAAGGAAGACTAGGCAATGCCTTATTCCTTATCAGGCCAGTTTACACCACCACAAGCATGCAGTACTTTTTTTAGTGCAGCATGGTGCAACACAGTCTATTACATCACTTGGTTACAGTTCGCACTAAAAAAAAAACAAAAAAAAACACTGCTCTCACACCACACACCCATGGGTGCATTCTAGTGCAACTGCTCTTATAAACAGACCCTTGAAAATAGGATATTAGGGTATTTTCAAGGTAAACTAAGTCTGTCTGTGGGCACAGGGAAATGCCTGTACTTTCATGACATGAGCAATGCCCTGTGCCTAAACTGTTCACAGGTTTTCTTTTAGTAAAAAGGTTAAAATTTATTTGAGAGTTTAACAGTAGTTACACTGCTGAGAAACACTCACCTCTAACATATTATCTACATAAAAATTGAGCTGTCACTCCATAAACTGAATTCCTGCTGATTTTGACAAAAAAAATAAAGATCTGTTCACCCTTAAAACCCTTGGTCACCATTAAGCTATAGCAGGACGACTATTCCAGTCCTCCAGGTGGGAAGACAATTGTATTATTTAATACCTATTTTAAAGAAGCATTCCAATTATTTCACCTGTGATTCCTTAAAGATGTCTGGAAAATGTGCGCTGCCAGCGGTCCCTGACTAGAGTTGAGAAACAACACAATAGATCAATGCAATGCATATTCAATAGCTTCTGCACAAGGGATTAGGAACTCGAGCACTGCTAATATTTCCATTTCCAAGTTTAGCTTCCAGGCACAGACAATGCCATTCCATACATAGATCAAGACTGCGCAAGCCAATATCAGTAAAACCAGATGGATAAGTTCTAAAAGTCAATAAGTATACAAGAAACGGAATGCCCAGCAAAACTACAAATATAGACAGAGAACAATAGCAGTGGAAAGGAACTACATCAAAAAGTACTTTCAAGAAGCACTATAAAAACAATTACTGCAAGTGTCATGAAAAATCTGAGAAAATAACACAAACTGATCTGAGACTCTAAGCACCATCTTCAGTTTCTGAAATGATCAAAAAGCTAGGAATGGTGTTAATACTCCATGTTCATATGTAAACAAAATGCACAGGGTATGGATTTGGGAGATATAATTAAAGTCATGGAAAGGATGGTGATGGTGTACAGTGGCAGGAAAATATTGATGAGGAAAATATTTTATTTTACATTTCTGCTATTGACCTGTTTATTTGACAATAACTTTGTCATTACTAAAGATAACAGTAATATATATATATATATATATATATATATATATATATATTGTGTTTTAAGGACAAACAAGGCTTTCTTTTCATGATATCATCTTGTAAAAATTATTTTTATTTTTCTCCTTAGACAATAACATGCAACAAAACTTAACAAAATGCACTTTTTTAACAGTGTGTTAGATTAAAAATAAAAAGTGTTACTGAAGATATAATGTGCACATTTTATTCTGTAATTTGTCCTGTTTAGCTGTTTAAAATGACACTAAAATATTGATTCTGGTGGTTTTTTTTGCACTTTTTTAAATGGGAAATGTGTAAATATTTGTTAAATGTGTAAAAAAATTAACAAACAAACAAAAAAAATTTACATTAACAGCTAATAAACCAAAAAGAAAGAAAGAAAAAATCATCAGGAAAATAGTTGAAGGGAGAAAGGAGAATAAGAGATTCATTAGGGCTGATTAGAGTAAAATAAGGGTTAATGAGGGGTTAAACAAAGGAGCATTATATTAAGATAAGAAGAAAACATTTTTTTTACTTGTTAGGTTGCTTTAACTGACAATTTGCAGATCTAAGTTAATTGCTTTGATGAATAAACAGAATAATACAAAATTAACAATATGTTACTTTGTATCTTTGTATATTCATCTCTGAGCAAGCGTTGTTTATAAACAAAATTCAGACACTTTTTTTAACAACTAGAGTTGCTGATGCCTTCTCTGTGTATACAGTAATACCAGTTTAGAATTATCACAGCCGAAAATGACGGTATACTGGGAGAGGGGGTCCTAGAAGCAGTGCAGAGAGCTTGGAAGTACTACAGTGCAGTCTGTGTACAATGATGACGTTCTTTTGTGGGACCCGAGTCTGCAACTAGTAAAGTTTACCTAAGCGCAACAACAAGAAAAAATAAGTTTACAGCTTATCAATCCTTAGATGTGGTGATCAAATTAATTTTCTGTTTTTATTTTTTCTTTATTCTCACCTGGTGATACAGCCGAGAACACACTTCCTCTCCTAGGCCACATTCACACTTTGACAATCCAGGAACACATGAAAAACATGCCAAAATATGCATCACGATTGCCGCACCCCAAATGTGGGTAGCAGTCACACGTTCTGCCAAGCAGCAAAGCTAATAAAAAACACCTCGCAAACTACACTTGGCTCACTGCTAAAAAAAAAGGTACATAGCTACTTTGGTGCATCTGTTTGTCATAGGGTGACCAATGCTGTTATGCAACAAATATGCGCAACAAAATAAAACAAAAAAAACACCATTGCATCTATCTATATAGAAGCCTGTGGCCAGCAACACAGTCTGCAGGGGCTAGTGTTAAATGGACTAGTAGATTTAATTGAACTTTACTTAAGTGACTAACAAATTTATAATCAAATGTTTTTGTTTACCATAATGCATTTCTTGCATTAACCACTTGCCCTCCAGAGGATTTACCCCCCCTCCTGACCAGGTAATATTTTGTGTTACTGTGTTACTTTAACTGACAATTGCATGGTCATGCACAAATGAAATTTATGTCCTTTTTTTCCCACAAATAGAGCTTTCTTTCGGTGGTATTTGATCACCTGTGCAGTTTTTTTATTTTTTTGCGCTATAAACAAAGAAAAACTGACAATTTTGAAAAAAAAACAATATTTTTGACTTTTTGCTATTGAACATGTCCAATAAAAAATTTTAATAAATCTAATTTTGTCATAAATTTAGGCCCAAATGTATTCTGCTACATGTCTTTGCTAAAAAAAAAAATCCCAATACGTGTGAATTAATTGGTTAATGTGAAAGTTATAGCATCTACAAATGATGGTTTATATACTGGAATTTTTATTTTATTTTTTTACTAGTAATGGCGGCGATCAACAACTTATTGTGGGACTGCGACGCGCATTCCGACACAGGGGGTAACTGACTAACTGCCGCTGACATCCCCAGTGACCCTAATACATCTAATAAAAAGCACTGTCACTATACTAATGACACTGGGCAGGAAGGGGTTAACATCTGGGGCGATCAAAGGGTTAACTGTGTGCTGTGTGTGTTTTACTATGTAGACAAGCTGCTTTGCATTGCTCTGCTGTGTGAGCAAAACAAAGCAGCCTGTTTGTGCTGACAGGGGAGAGATCTGTATTGTCTCTGCCGATGATCACCGAGTCCCGGCCAGGACCCGGTGATTAACATGCCAAGGAGCCAATAGTGGAGCGGGTAGGGAGTGCGTGCCCCCTACCCAGACATACAAAATCACGTACATATACGTGATTTTGCACATTCCTGCCCCCCTGTAGCAGTACTTCTGCTGTAGGGCGGTCAAGAAGCGGTTAAGATAAAAAACCTTCCACTTGCTGCTCCTTCCCCCACTCCCTAAATACTTATCTGATTCCCCTCTTGATCAACAGCTGTCTACAGCAGTGTTGGCCTCTCACCCTGCTCTCTCATCTCATAGGACAGACTGTGAGCAGTGGGAACCATTGGTCCCTGCTGTTGTCAGTCAAATCCAGTGAGGCAGGAGCAGGGGATTGTGGTTGGAGTCACGCTGTATTTTTCCGAGGACACACACAGCTCAGCTTGGGAGCTTGCCCACACATTTGCCCCCATAGCACTGCTATGGGGACACACGCAGAGGAGGAGGAGCAGAGAGCGCCAGCAGGGGACACCAGAAGATGAGGTAAGGGGTTGCTCTGTGCAATATCCTTGCATAGAGCAGGTAAGTATACCTTTTTTATTTTAGGGAAAAATAGGAACCTTTAATATCACTCTAAGGCCTTATTCCAGATAACACTTTTTAAACAGCAGCAAAATATTTTTTTTTCTTTTGGGATAAATGTTTTACATGAATGAATAAAAACTGATCATTGTAAGCACCCCATCAGTGGTAAATGGTTTGTTTTAACCCTCTAAGGGCTCATTATTATGTGTAGAAGCCCTTGGCGCCTCTCTGCAAATCCTTTGAACCTCCCCCACCTCTAGTAGTGGACTGTTCCTGCTGTCCTCACGCCGGATGGGTGTGATGATGTCAGGAACAGTCCATTCGCAAGACCGCTAGCATGCAGGGGGATCAGCGACTGGTCGAAGGATTGGCGGAATAGGTAAGTATATCTTTGCTCTTATTGCCCCTAGACACAAACGAGCAGTTAGCCCATGCAGTATAGGTTAAGGGCTGGTGTGCCTGGAGAAGCTATATAATTTATATGGTATAGCCCAGCTATACCAAAATGACAGCAAAAGTATCCACAAACAAAGGATTTCCCAGCAACACTGGTTATAGGTTGGGACTGTTGCCATTTTTGTGTAGTTGGCTAATTTGGATGCAGGGATGCACTGTCATTCTGGTATAGCTGGGCGTCATTTGCGTCCCTGTACCTTTAAGTAGTGATGGGCTCCTCCAGGCACACCTGCCCTTAACCTATCTGTTTATACATGTGCTCCTACTATGGAGGCTTTGGAAATTTTAGTTAGGTCCACAGTATACAGAGGACCCTTGATGCGGGACCGTGGCTTATGCATGTATTTGCAAATGTGTGCTAACAAAATCCTCTGTTTTTAATGCAAATGGTTAGACAGGGCCAAATTGGTTGCTTCACAGGCTGGCTGGTAAGTGTTGCTGGGACAGGATACAGGATACGGTCAAAGACTGTGGACAGAATACAGGATACAGTCAGACACTGTGATCAAGATACAGGAGACTGTGGACAGCATACAGAATATGGTCAGAGACTGCGGACAGGGTACAGGATACAGTCAGAGACTGCAGACAGGATACAGGATACAGTCAGAAACTGTGATCAGGATACAGGAGTGTCAGGGATCCTACAGCGGTAGCCTCTAGCGCTCCACAGACCGGACTACCCCAGGGCGCAGAATCTAAGCTCCGACCTGCTTGTTCACCAGGGCCCGATGGTGGGGACAGACTTGGAGCAGGCCGAGACCAGGTCGCGGCCCCTGGGTTCACCCAGCTGTGGTAGAAACACCGTTGGAGGTGTATAGCAGGTGAGAGTCTGATGTGAGGAGGTAGCAAGAGCAGCGTCGGGCAGGCCGGGTCGGTAACAGTGGTGGCGGCATAGTACAAAGTCAGCAGGCAGAGGGATAAACAGGTCACAAGCCGGGTTCGTTAACAGAAGATCAGAACGTGCAGGGTTAAGCAGGAGAATGGTCAGACAAGCTGGGGATCAGAGCAGGAGACAGACAGCAAATCAGGATCAGGCAGGGTCGGCAACAAGACAATCTACTAATCAGGAACTCAGGAAACAGGTAAGACCATACGACAATTCACTGCCGTCTAATCCTGTTTTAAATAGGGCACCCTGCGCCCTGATTGGTGCCAGGCTCGCGGCCACGAACACGAGTGCGCATGCGCCGCTGCAATCGTGGATGCCCTGGTCCCAATGCTCGTACGCTAATGCGGCCGGGCACACTGCGCATGCACAGACCCGCACGTGATCGCGGCAACCACTGGGGTCCCTGACAAGGAGACTGTGGACAGGATACAGGATACGGTCAGAGACTGTGAACAGGGTACAGGATACGATCAGAGACTGTGGATGGGGTACAGGATACGGTCAGAGAATGTGGTCAGGATATAGTCAGAGACTGTGGATAGGATACAGGAGACTGTGGATAGAATACAGGAGATGGACTGCAGAGCCCTCCCAAACACTGCCTCCCCGCCTGAACACTGCTGAGCTTGCCTACCCCGCCTGAACACTGCTTCCCCCACATCCTCTGCCCGAACACTGCCTCCCCTGCCTGAGCACTGTCGAGCCCGCCTCCCCTGCCCGAGCACTGTTGAGCCCGCCTCTCCTGCCCGAGCACTTCCGAGGCCGCCCCCCCACCCAAGAACTGCCTGTCCCGCCTTCCCCCTCCGAGAACTGCCGAGACGCCACTGGTCCCTTCTGCCTGGGGGTGGCCCCCCTGAAACATGCTTCCCAAGGCAACTGCCTTGTTTGCCTCATGGCAGATTCACACCTGGGTCCAGGCTCTGCAGGGATCCTGACAATAATGTCATCATCTGCCCTGATTCCTGACCAGCAGCCTTGTTTTTTTACATTCCTGCACTTCTCTTTCAGTTTTTATAATGATTGAGACAGGCCAAATATCAGGACAAATGTATAACATCTTTCAGCCCTCTCACCCACCTTTTAGTAGATATACAGTATATATAATATATAGAGATATAATATGTAATATATGAGCTGTGTGATCATCTCTACACTAAACATATAAACCTCTCATAATGGAGGAACATTATTTAGTGTAACTGAACTGTAAGATGTCTTGTAATACATATAGTATGTTGTGTAATGGCAATGCCCTGCACTGCCTTACCTACTTCTAAGTGCAATTTCAGACAGTTTACAACCATGTCACACATACAGTATAGTTAATAAATGAAACTTCTTTCTTGCCTTTTGCAGTGCATGCTTATAAAAAATATTTAAATCAGAACTGCATGCCCAACATGTTACCATATATAGAAATATAAACAAAACCCTTGACAGTATTCAAAATTGATTGCTGTAGCTAAATATAAACCTCAGATTAAATATGCATCCTCCTCCTTCGACATTTGCTTTCCAGGCCCCGAATCTGTGCATTCCCTGGTACACAGAAGGAATAAGCAGCACTATCCATTGTGTATATCCTGCACTAGACACAATTAGGCAGAGCATCACTCTGAGATTAGTGTGCACTCCTGCATGACTATATGATGTATGTGTTGCAAGCTGTAGAGTGACTACAGTAACATTGTATAAAGCTGCCTGAGATACTTGAACACAGTAAAGGGAGTTTATTTCATAGAACTGCAATGCCTGATTACATGTTCATTTGACTGGGCATTTCTGATTTTCCCTTAGGTTTGGAGAATGCTGTGTTCTCACTCTCTGGAGGGACTTAACTGTCATCTGATTTCAGCTCCATACTCAGGAGCTGATCTTTTCAATTCCATTGAGCCTCAATTGCATTACAAAGGGCTAAGAACACTTTATGATGAACAACAAAATGGTGAACAAACGATTCCACATCTCAGATTTCTAAGTAAATGCTGATAACGCTCCCTCTTCTGTACTTTTCTTGAGGTCAGGGAGCTGGACAGGATTTGGAAAGTATAAAGGGGAATCCAATCCAGGTGTGTCAAATGTTTCTGCAGCAAAATGTCATTGGTAATGTGAATCTACTGACAAATGTATTTTTAACTAGCAGCAGATGATTATTATCAGTGCTTTACTGCAGCTATAGATGCATAGGAGGATTACTGAGAAGACATTAGCATAATAAAGAGCATAAATATCACCCGGAATGTGAGCAATTGTGATGGTATAGGAAAATGCTTTTAACTATAAGTTTGTCTTTATAAACCTGTTGAGGTCTAGCCTTTCCGATAAACCAAAAATTTAAGGAAATGTATAATGGTTTTGCATATATTTTATGAATTCTGGTAAAGACTACAAGATCATTGTTTGTTTATTTAAGAATTAGGATATACTGCTCTTTGCATTCAACCAGCAGGTGGAGTTTTAGGCTTTTTATTTGTTTCTCAGGCTGCCCTTAGCTGTTTTACTGAAAAATGTCTATGGTTCACAAAGCTCAATAGCGCAATCTACAATTTACACACAGCTAAATAGGTCAGGAGAGAGACTTGTACATCATCTCCCTCCATTCTTTATTCAGAGGGCTCTGCAGCAAATCTGATTCAAAGAGAGAGATGCTGAGTGCAAACATATTCTGCTGGGGTCTTTGTTTTGTGTGCACCCTGTAATAAAGTCTTACTAAACCCACAACAGTAAAACCAGTCTGTATATGCAGTAAAGCATGCTTGTTTTACTCACTGTGGAACCTAAGGCATTAATCCTCTGCATTGTGTAAAAGGTTAATTTGATCCTGTCTTGTCTGCCCCTCCTCTTTTTTAAATGTCCATGTCTTAGTCTTGATAAGACAGACTGAACCCGTAGCAATTCTGCACATACTCAGTTTAGTGTGTATTGCTATAGAGGTTTTTTTTTTCTTTGGAGAGTGCATATGATCAGCACAGGGCCAATCAGCACTGTCCAAACAGGTCAGAGGTTTTGCATCCTCCTAGAGCAGAAAGAGAACTCCTCCTACAAGCTTTAACCAGTACTCACCTGAAGTCACAAGACTTCTGTAACTGCTGATGAGGAAAGGTATTTAGCAGTTTATATTTACTAAAATAGTTGCACTTCCATGTTCCGTGTGCTGTGGGAGACCAGATATAGTGAATGCAGGGTCCTGGGTTTAGTAACGCTTTAAATATGGCTTTGTGAAATATCAGTTTAAGAAATTAAAAAAAAAAAAAAAATCAGTCTGCCACGAACACATGACTTAGGCCGGTGGCAGTGAGGTGTTTTACAAACACTTCTGGCTACTCCACAAGCCGACTGTTGGCTTTCTATTGAAAGAGATCTGGTGGCTGTACAACTGCTGAATCATTTTCTGTGACCCCCCTGAGTGCACCCCCTTGGTAAGAAAAAAAAAAAAGTTGCACCCAAGAACTTAAAACCCCCCAAAAATGTTTAGCCTGCCATGCCACCATGTGCATGCACACACCAAATGCATCTGTCGGGTGCACCTCCATATGAATCACTTTCGATACACGTGTTGCATATCACCACGCATGCAAGAATTCTAGGGGCAATATTCATGGGTACCTCTAAACTGGTGACCTGTAATTGCTTTTAAAGTATCACCTATTGAAAAAATAGGGTACTGAAGTTCATCGTAATTATGTGAGTCGTTATTAAAGCTTGACATATTGGGTACCTACTTACTTTGGCACAACCGCATCTTTTTTATTTTAGAAACAAAATGAGTAATACAGTTTAATAAATTTTTTGTGCCATAAAACTAACTTTAATCTATTTTATACTGAAATTTTGTGATTAACTCCTTGGCGCCGAGGGGCCGCATATTTGTGTATTCAATGTAAACAAAACATGTGCGGAGAGCGCACACCCTGGCACATTTACTGGCACCTCATGGACAGGTCCCGATTGCTACTTGCAGTCAGCAATTTTTAGATCATGTGACCACTGTGACAGCCGATCATGGCAGTCACATGATCCTAAAATCCGTTGTATATAGTTGGAAAATGTTAGAAATTGCATTTTATCTTATTTTTTCCTATTTCACCCTAAAGGAAGGGAATAGCATATTTATTAAAAACTATTCATCCAAAAAAAAAAAAAAAAACCATTTAGCTTGAAATAAAAATAAAGCAAAACTTAAAGTGAATTTTACAAGGTTAAAGTCATAAAGGAATAATTACACACAAGGACATGCCAGTGACCTAACGACTGGGAGGTGAGCCACAGGCATTGGACAAACCTGGAAGTGTTGATTGGCGACAATTCTAGCTGAGCTTCTAAGGCTTGGTACACATATGCATTTTGCGTTGATGCTTTCTCCAATGCCTTTTGCCGTTTGTTTTGTGTTTTCCTACATGTGTTATTGACACATTTTAGCACATTTTGCGTAGCTCTTTTTTTTTTTGTTAACCACCTCCCATCCAGCCCTTGTATATAAACAGCTGGACGGTGGCAGTGCAGGGGAGGGTGGTCATTTATAAACGGTCTCCCCGCTCCCTGGGAGCGCACAGCACCGCGATCTCGTGCCCGTTGTCTCCTCCGGAACACCGATCGTTGTACGGGACCTCTGTGCGAGGTCCCGATCATGTGATCACTGATTGACCAATCAGTGATCACATGCAGAGTAGTAAGCAAGATGTCACTTCTGACATCATTGCTTACTACGTGTGATATCTGTGAATGGTCACAGAGGTCACATGGTACAAGGCTATTCACAACAGCCTTGACCAATCACAGCTCACACAGAGAGGAGAAATGATTGCTTTTACAGCCTTTATGAGTGTAAAAGCAATCAGTGTAAAAAAAAAAAAAAAAAATCACCCCCCAGAAGTAGTACAGTGTCACCAAGGTGACACTGTACTGCTAGAGTGCCAGTATGTAAAAAAACAAAAAAAAATTATTATTATTATTATTATTATACAGGATTTATATAGCGCCAACAGTTTGCTCAGCGCTTTACAATAAAAACATAACATATTAAAAATAAAATAAAAATGTAAAAAAAAAAAAGTTTAAAAATTATAATTTTTGGTTATGAACTAATTTGGGTTATTTTTTTTTTTTACTAAAAAGATAACAGAATACATTTTGGCCATGATTTATAATGAAATATTATTTATTTGCAAAAATTTTTTTTACATTTTTGGACAAAAAATAAAAATCCCAGTGGTGAATAAATACCACCAAAATAAAGCTTTATCGGTCTCAAAACAATGCTAAAAAATTAATATGGGTACAGTCTTGCATGACCGCGCAATTGTCATTCAAAGTGTGATAGCACTGAAAGCTGAAAATTGGCCTGGACAGGAAGGGGGTAAAAGTGTCCGGACTTGAAGTGGTTAAAGTGGAATGCAAAAAAATGCAAAATTCCAAACGTAGCAAAAACGCACTACCATGCATTTCAGCAGCTTTTCCATTGAACACTATTGTAGCAAAAACACTGCTTTTTGCTTTTAAAAAAGTCCCTGACCCTTTCTAAACACGCAGCAGCTCAAAAAAGCATAGATGTGAACATGTTCCATAGGAAACCATGTTAAATGGGCTGTAGTGCGTTTCTGCAAAAGCACTAAAAAAAGCATTGGTGTGAACGGAGCCTAACTCTGCAATAGAGTGAAGACTCAATTCAACCGAGGCACGAACAGTAAGTATTCTAAATGTATTTTTACAAAAGCTGTATAATTAAACTTTTTATTTATATGATAGTGTTTTGTTTAATTCAATTGATCTTAGAAATAAAAAAAAAATTCTCTTTGGCATGTAAAGCCTCTAAAGTTGAAGTGGTTAATCTACACACGAGTAATTACAAGTAATTCAGCCATGTAAGTCCGTGTTACAATTACCATTTTTCTCCAGTAGCCAGAGAAGAGTACATGATACTGGATGAGCTGTTGTTCCATTTAATGCCACTTGGGTTTGAAAAAAATTAGTTAAGAAGTAGCAAACAGCTTGCAAATCAATAACTGGAAAATAAAAGACTGTGGTGTTTGAAATCTTTAGATGTGCCTGCATCAAAGCAGTTAGAAGGGGATTATGAGGATTGATACCTCTATTTTTAGACCTTTCCCCAGTGTGGGATCAGTAAAGAAATGAGCCTGTAGTATCTAATATGTAAACTATTACCTTGAACACTTGGTGATAGGTAAAATGTATCTATATTCAGAGAAAAGCTGATTAAATATAATAATATAAAATTTAAATATAATTTAAGTGGTACTAAACTCAA
Organism: Staurois parvus; assembly: GCF_062004578.1. NCBI lineage: Eukaryota > Metazoa > Chordata > Amphibia > Anura > Ranidae > Staurois > Staurois parvus. Next base: position 365,856 of record NW_028318499.1, on the reverse strand, counting down.
AAATAAAAAAGTAATTTATTGCAGCATACCAATCCTTAAATGTGGTAGCTGCATTAGTCTTCTTTTTTCCCTTTATTTTCACATGGTGATCCTGCCAGTAACACACTTCTAGTCTTAAGTCGGCCATAGATCGACCGACATGTTTTGGCATTCAATGTTTTCCATCGCCTTTAGGCAACTCATTCTTTTTGAATGTGTAGGCAGGTTGCCTACTGTAAGTCAGCTAGCTTTCGATGCCCTAGCCAGGGGAAGGGGTAATGACTTGGCTGCCCTCCTCGGGCTAAGTTGGGGGCTTTTCTGGGTCTGACCCACCAGTCCTGTGTGAATATGAAAGGGACAGGGGCTTGGATCCCAGGGGGACTCTCTCCAAGTCTTGGGGGAAAGTCTGGAAGGGGAACCTCCAGGGCCGATGCTTCCACTAGGCAAACTAGGCAGCCACCTAGTGCACACTATCACCTAGAGGCGCCTGGCCGGCACTCCCTCTGTGTGGGACACCGACACATCAAGAATGATCCTTTAGGGGAGGAGCGGCAGTGGGGAGGAAGAAAGGACAGAGCAAGATGCCAGGTGTCTGGGGCCAGTGTAGCAGCTGAGCTGCCACTACTTTCAGTGTTACTCTCAGATGCAGTCCCTTACTGCAAGCCGGCTGATCGCTTTGGAGTTCCAGTCCTTCTCTTCCCATTTATCAGCGGAGGCGGAGCTGCGCCTACAGAGGAAGGTAATGTCTGAATCTGATGTCTCATGTCTGTTTGGAGTGTGACCCCATCGGCCATCCATCACATGTGCAATGTGTCGGTGAGTGCTAACATCATCGCGATCCCACAGCCTGTGCTTCTAGTGGCTGCTGAGCCTGTTGATCTGTCTCAATGTTGGTTGTGTGTTGTGTTTTGATCTGAAACTGTGTGGGATCGCTCAGTTCAAGTGTTCTCTTTGTGTGTGGGCAGGGCTGCTTGCATTTACAGCATTTTATCTCCGCCATTGCCTGAGGAATTCCAGCCTGGGATCTGTCAGAGTGCGGATCCATCATCCTCCACTCACTGCAACTGTCACCCTGCCACTGCCAGCTACAGATACAGTCCGTTCTTGACATTGATTTTGTCTTTAATATTGGTGCTGGTGGCATTTTACGGCACTTATTTTTGCAAATTAAAAGAAATTTAGCAGTTTCCTGTTTTGTTGATTTAATATTTTCTACTGTTGTAAAAAAATGTATTTCTTATTTTTGGGGGGGGGCACAAGTAGCTGGTTTTGTCTATGACGCAAAATAGTCTAGCACCGGCCCTAGGAACCGCATGCCACCATATAGAGGGATTGCAGGGACTTGCAGTCCTCTCTGAAGGTACTGACACTGTCAGCATGGACTACCACCAACCTGGACTTTGCCAATTATGGACTCTTCCTATGCAGATATGATGGGGCAGCCACAACCACAGTTAGGATTAGTTAGGAGAGAGACTTCTTGTTCTGTTGAACTGTTGCACTGAAGTTTTACAGTAACATCTTGAAATGTTTTCCTGTCCTGTCTGAAGGTTTTCAAGCAGGTGTATGAAAGTACCAAGCACAGTATGCATAGTCTTCTAGAGCTTGGGTCAGTTAAAGCACATTCGGGTATGAAGTTAGTCTCTGCAAGAGTCAACATGGCGCACAGTAAAGCAAGTAGTTGCCAAGGGTGATGAAAGTCTAGTAATCTGTATAAGCAGCCTGTCATGAAGTGTGCTACCTGTATAAGCCGAGGTCTTCTCTGGTAGCGAGGGGTTGCCTCTGGGGCCCCATTCTGTTAACAATCTGTCTCCCATTGCAACTGGAGCAAATTAGCATAACGGAGGCCCTCGGCCTAGCCACCAGGTACAGGAGAGCAAGAAAACAAAGTGCACACATGAGGTCCCCACTGGGTGCATGGCAGGACCCCATTCTATCACTGGGAGTGAGGTGACAGAGACACGCTGGATGAGTGAAGTGGGCATGGACTCAGCATATCCCTCCTAAATACAACAGTTGCAGTCAAGATGTGCATTGACATGAGACCAGATAGTTAACTGCAGTCTAGGTTATTTGCTCAGTGTACACGGTATTTGGCCCATCTCCAAGTTGGACTGCCTTAAGATTGATTTTCCCTGAAAGCGGTCATTGGTTTCTCCGGAGGCATTGATGTGTATGATACAGCAAAGGTGCCCCATGTGCAGGGCGAATGACCCCGCCAACAGTGCCTAGCATAACCCAGAAGAACCTGGTGGGCCTACAGTCATGAGAAACATTCACCACTGCCAGCCCACAAACGGGCTGCCAATGCACAGGAATGAATAAAAAAGGACACATAGCATTTGCTTCCAGTGTAACGCAATGCATGGTAGTGTGTTACTGAGCCCTGTGGTGCGCTGCAATGCATGTGTGTTGGAGCTGCTTTGCTTTACTGCATTGGTGTGTTACCATAAATCACGTCCATGTGTTACTGCAATACACCCCATAGGTGTGCTTCCATGTGATCAGACTAGAAAAAAAAGACAATTTTGAAGTTATATTGCTCTAAAGGTGGATAAAGAGACTTGGCATATATTCTTTTTATTCCAAAGACCGAAGGATAAGGAGGCCTCTTGCGTAAATGAGATGTAACCATTATTATAGGAAGGAGTTCTTTACTGTAAAAGAAGTTGGGCTGTAGAAAGCTCTACCACAAAACAGTTATAATAAAGTGAATACATGTATTCTAAAAAGGGTTAGAAATGTATCCACAGAATCAAACCTACTACTTTGTGTGTGTCAGGAAGGAATTTAGTTTTCCCTAAAAGGCAAAAGTGATCATAGCTGGGATGGCACTTTGCCTTTATTTGGATTGAAACTGATATCATTTTGTGATAGGTTAAACTTAATGGACATTGGTCTTTGCTCGTGTTGTGATGTGTGAACCTGTTTTATGCAGTTTTCTACTGTGGGCCCAGGTTGCATAATGATGAAAGCCCTGTGGGTGCGTCATTGGCAGCCTAGGCTCATATACAGTGGTTGAGTGATCTTGATCATCACTCAGCCAGAAAAAAAGGAGTGACTGGCTGGAGTGTTGGTCAAGAAAGCTGGAGGGAGAGTGTACAGGAGCCTGAGCTTGCACCCACGATAGAGCTATGTAGGGTCCTGTGAATGAAACAATAAATTCACATTTTTTATTTGCAAAAATATGTGCTTTTATTTTATTTTATTTTTTTTCAGAAAGGTGAACTTATCATTTATTATCCTATAAGGTCAACATTGTTTCTTTTATCATGATTGTTGTTTTTTTTTTACCACTTTAAAAAAAACCCATCTGATCAGGCACATAATTGAAATATATCACATTTCCACAGGTTGACCATTGACAAAAATGCTTTGCATATGTGGATTTTTTTGTTGGTCTGTATAAGTTCCGTACAGTTAAATATATATATATATATTATGACTGAAAAAAATGTTTACAGAGTTCAGAAAAGTATTTTTAGAATTCTGTCTGACAGTTTCTTTAAATATAATCTCAATGTTTGGCACGGGAGAATAATTTAGAAACGAGCATCTGTAGCCATGTCTTCATTCAAAACATTATTACTTCTTACAAAATACCTTATGGTCTTAAGTTTTATTCTGTAATTTATTCTGTTTTGATTTTTATAGGAATGTTAAAGTGATTGTAAACCTTCACCTTGTAAAACAACCCTTTCAGTTTAAAAAAGCAATGACAAAGGCAAAACATTAACTGCATAAGGAGCAGGGGGAGGAGAAACTAAAATTCACTGATCTTCCCAGTGAAAGGCTGTGTGTGGAAGGGGGTGGGGGGTGGGGGGAGTCAGAATAACTCTGATCATTGGAGGAGAGCAGACTGAGTTCCCAGTACATCTAGAGATCTCACCACTTTGTGTTCTCCTGCTTAGTGTGGTCAGTTTTTAATAGAAAAGCAGAAGGACTGGCAGGCACACCAGGGATTTTACACAAAGGAAGCAATACAAAGAAAACAGGATACATTTTCATACAGGTACATGGTACAACAGGCACATATCAAGAATATGAAATGTTTGGTTTACATATTCCTTAAGTGGTGCATAACTATACAAATACCATAGAAGTCATTTATGATTCACTCTGCCTAAATCAGACCAGACCTAGATGGATTCTGATTAGTTGTTATAGGTTAGCAAATTTAAAGTACTGTACATCTAAATCCACATTTTTTAATAAAGTGGGAGAGAGTTGAAACCTCTGTTTTTTTGTTTTGTTTTTTTGTGGCCTATTGAAAAGATTTCCTTCACTTCCTGTCCTTTACAACCAATAGGAAGTAAGGACATGAGAAAAATCACTTCTTCAGTGCCAGCTCACACCAGAATTGCACAAGAATGTGCTCCACATTCCATTGGGATTCAGTGTGATGCGATTTTCAGCCCTGTCATTTGACAGGCTGAAATCACACCATAAGTAGTGCATGCACTGCAACTGGATAACATGGTACCATCCAATCCGGTACAGGCAAACGCACTGCATTTGCAATCTGTATTTGGGGCATCATTAAGAATCTAATGGCACCTGCAGGAGATCATATAACCGATGCATTTGGAATACGGTGCAGGAAATGTGCATGGAATGCAGGTTTCCCGTACTGTGTTGCGGTGCGAACTGGCACTGAGCACTGATACTGGAAAATAGACTCCATTCCTGTTCTGATGACAGCTAAGAGTATTAGATTGATCCTTATTTTGAGTCCTGGCGACAGTTGTTATCAGGATTTATAGAAAAGATGAATCTCCAGAGTGGGAACACAGACAGTAAAATCAACAGGCGGGGTTCATAACCCCTCACCCTTTCAGATTGGGTGGATTCTAGTCTGATCAGCAGGTGATCCACCCACAGGATCATGTTTGCTCAGTTTGTGCAGAGTGGACACAGACAGATCTCACTCTGCTCTATGGGTGGTGGGGTGTAAATGGACTCTGCTGTCCATTTACACCTGCTTACCCTCCAATCTGATCTGAACAAAAAGGATGAATCCCTTTTTCCAATTTTTTAGCGGAGTGTATTGAACCTGGAGGTAGGCAGCTGAAAACAGACACCAGTCCATTTACACCCACCTGTCCATAGAAATGCATGGACCTTCTGATCAGATCCACCCCGAGAAACTGACTGGCAGACCTGATCAGATCGCAAAGTTCTGCATTCAGGTGCACTTTAACCACTTGCCCTCCTGAGGATTTACCCCCCTCCCTGACAAGGCCATTTTGTGAGTTACGGCGCTGCGTTATGTTAACTGACAATTGCGTGGTCATACAACGCTGCACCCAAATGAAATTTATGTCATTTTTTTCCCACAAATAGAGCTTTCTTTTGGTGCTAATCTGTGCGTTATTTTTTGTGCTATAAAAAAAAAGGGCAGACAATTTTGAGAAAAAAACAATATTTTTGACTTTTTGCTATTAAACATGTCCAGTAGAAAATGTAAAAAATCAAATTTCATCATAAATTTATGCCAAAATGTACTAGTAATGGAGGCAATCAGCAACTTATAGCGGTACTGCGGTGGACATTCTGACACTGGGGGGAACTGACTTGGTGTCACTGACATCCCCAGTGACACCAATACAGTGATCAGTGCTAAAAAACAGCACACTGACACTGTACTAATGGCACTGGGCAGGAAAGGGTTAACATGAAGGGCAATCAAAGGGTTAACTGTGTGCTGGGAGTGTTTTACTAGGGGGCTATGTCAGTATACTTCAATGTAATCATACTGCTTTGGATGGCTGTGCTGTGTACAGACATCCAAACCAGTGTGCCCAAGTTGACAGGGAGGAGAACTGTTAGTAAACAAAACAGTTCTCTTCCCCGTCGGAGATCCTCAGAAATCACCAGGCGCCGGCGAGTAATCACCGGCTGGGACCCGCAAATGGCGGCGCGGGTAGAGCACATGTGCTGCTCGCGAGTGCCCCCTACCTGGGAATGCAAAATCACGTATATATACACATGATTTTGCGCACCAGTGCTGCACTGTAGCAGTATTTCTGTCATAGGGCGGTCGGGAAGTGGTTAAGAATAACAACTGTTCGTATGGTTAATATTCACATTCTTTAGAAAAGTAGCAAATCAGGATAAACTAATATTGTTAAAATATGACATTATAAATAGTATCTTATTACAAAATGTTCTAAATATTTTTTCTTCTTCTTTAATTCTATTTGATACACTGTTATAAGATACAATGCTGCAATTTGTGAACGTCTAACAGTCTCTGCAGGCAACTAAAAATTAGTACACATTTCTGGTTAATATACAGAAGTTCACATAAGCAGCACAATTTCAGTGGTGTATCAGCGGGAAACTTGTGATTACTATTAGCTGGAAATGACTATAAAAATTAATATTGTTACTTCTCAGATGTGCCATGGCTTTTATTAGCAAGACCCTGGTGAGCACCCTGAAGATGCTGAGCAAGTGGGAATGCTGCAAGGCAAATCAGTTCACCCTGAGCTGAAGATTTAACGGGTTTAACATTTTATTCCCTTCAATATCCTGGACACATTCTGGTCTTGCATACAGATGCACAGAACAGACGATACAGATATTGCCTGTTAATATATTAGCCCTGGGTGATCCAACTGTCTCTGGGCTGTGCTATTCTTTTGTCTTTATTCACTACGGATGACAGATTTTCACAGGATCTTTGCAATGCCTGCATACTATCTCTCCTGAGATAAATATCTGTTTGGACCTGCTTATACTGCCACTGGAATTTCTTAAGAATGTTTCACCATACCCCCTAGTTCTGTGATGTAGAGTCACTTCTTTGTTATACCTATCTGACTTCAAGAGTTTAGCATATTTGTCCTACTTTATTGACACCTGCCAGGCAGTAATGACATACTACTGATTTAATCCATATGAAGCAGTCATTGGCTCTTAGCTCCATCTGAGGGTAATGTATAGTGGTTTTGAACATACCTCTTTATTTATTTAAGGTCAGGATCATAAAAAGAAGATATTTACAACATTTATTTTTCTTTTTCATATATTTATTAAAGCAGAGCTCCACCCACAAGGGGAAGTTCCGCTTTAAGGACTGCTCCCCATTAAGGATTGGCACCTCTGGGGGGTGGGGGGGCAGGTACCCAAATTTGACAGGTTCCCACTTCCGGTTCGATCGCCTAGGCCAGTGGTCGGCAAGCCGTGGCTCGCGAGCCACATGCGGCTCTTTACAAACTTAAATGCGGCTCTTCTGTGTGCCGGGCGCCCGCTCCCCTCCCTCCTCTCGGGCGGCCGCCCCAAAAGTCAAGACTCTGCAGCTGTCAGGATGTAGGCGGTGCAGCCAGGATGTAGGTGGGACAGCATGACGAACTCCTCTCCTCTCACAGTCCGCCCTGAAGACCAGAACGGCGCGGGAGCACGGCGAGAGGAACGCGCGGAGCAAAGGTAAGTGAATTGACACAGGGGGGACTTACTATATGGGGGATGAATTACTATATGGGGGATGAATTACTATATGGGGGATGAATTAATATAGGGGGGATGAATTACTATAGGGGGAATGAATTACTATATGGGGAATGAATTACTATGGGGGGGATGAATTACTATATGGGGGATGAATTACTATGGGGGGGATGAATTACTATGGGGGGGATGAATTACTATAGGGGGGATGAATTACTATAGGGGGGATGAATTACTATGGGGGATGAATTACTATGGGGGATGAATTACTATATGGGGGACGAATTACTATATGGGGGACGAATTACTATAGGGGGGATGAATTACTATATGGGGGATGAATTACTATGGGGGATGAATTACTATATGAGGGATGAATTACTATATGGGTGACGAATTACTATATGGGGGACGAATTACTATATGGGGGATGAATTACTATAGGGGGGATGAATTACTATAGAGGGATGAATTACTATATAGGGGATGAATTACTATATGGGGGATGAATTACTATGGGGGATGAATTACTATATGAGGGATGAATTACTATATGGGGGATGAATTACTATATGGGGGAATTAATTACTATGGGGGATGAATTACTATATGGGGGATGAATTACTATATGGGGGAATGAATTACTATATGGGGGATGAATTACTATAGGGGGGATGAATTACTATATGGGGGATGAATTACTATATGGGGGAATGAATTACTATGGGGGATGAATTACTATAGGGGGGATGAATTACTATGGGGGATGAATTACTATAGGGGGGATGAATTACTATGGGGGATGAATTACTATATGGGGGATGAATTATTATATGGGGGATGAATTACTATGGGGGATGAATTACTATATGGGGGATGAATTACTATATGGGGGATGAATTACTATGGGGGATGAATTACTATATGGGGGATGAATTACTATGGGGGATGAATTACTATGGGGGATGAATTACTATATGGGGGATGAATTACTATGGGGGGTGAATTACTATGGGGGATGAATTACTATATGGGGGATGAATTACTATATGGGGGATGAATTACTATGGGGGATGAATTACTATATGGGGGATGAATTACTATATGGGGGATGAATTACTATATGGGGGATGAATTACTATGGGGGATGAATTACTATATGGGGGATGAATTACTATGGGGGATGAATTACTATGGGGGATGAATTACTATATGGGAGATGTATTTTCAGTTTTAAAAATGTGGCTCTCAAAATAAATTTCAATCATGGTTTTGGCGAGATTTGGCTCAGTTGAAAAAAAAGGTTGCCCACCACTGGCCTAGGCAATCGGGAACGGAAGGTGTCCTCCCTCCCTGTAGTCTTTTGGGACACATGACAGGTCCCAGAAGACTACAGGACCATTCATGAAGCGCAGTGCTACTCACGCATGCGCAGTGGGCGCCCGGCTGTGAAGCCGCAAGCTATCACAGCTGGGTGCCCACACTGAAGATTAGGTGTGAGCCTAGGGTAAATCAAGGTAGTAATTCCACTTTACACCATGTATGGGTCTATCTGAAGTCAGAGACAAAGGGAGAAGTAATCACAAGTGTCTCAGACTGGCTTTATCTCAATAGAGGTGATTGCTCCTAGCAATAAATCCGCTTCTACCATTTTTTCCATGCAGCCTATAAAATTAAAAATGAAAATCTGACGAGCTGTGTTCTTGATGAGACAAAGTTTGTCTCAGCCACTTTTTATTATTTTTCCCCAAAGTGTCTGGAATAAGACGTGTCAAAAATCTTGTGTCAATGGTACATCCTGTATTAATGTTTAAAGGGTATATTTTTGAATAACATTTCTTAGTTACATATCCAGCAAAACTGTTGGTACATTTGTTCTGTGGGAATGGAGCAAAATTGAATGTTCTCAAGCTACTTAATCTGCAAGTAGAATGTTATACATTCATAAAGATTTTGTGAAAATAGAACATTATTTCTTCTAGATGGAGCTGGTAGTCCAATGACTTATGTCCTATGATTTTTATCTCCATCTAATAGCCATAATGTGATATTTTGCTAAACCATTTTTATGAATGAATAACATTCGACCTGTGGAGGAAATAGCCTTAGAAGATTTGATTTTGCCTCACTCCCTCAGTACAAATTTACCAGCAGTTACACAGGATGAATAGCTATGTAATTTATTAAAAAAAAAATACACACATACATGCTTAAAAACATCTATTCTATCTATCTATCTATCTATCTATCAATCTACTAAAAGCATAGGTCAGAAACATACAAACCTTACAAAACCCTATCACATTGAAATGCATAAAAAATGTGCCGGGGTGTCAGCAGCAACCAGCTAGATATTTTATTATGTAGTAGAAATCCTTCTTTATTGACATCTGCAGCAACTACCATAAAAGCAATTGAGTCATTTTTGAATGTCACTCCAATAACACATTGTCCATTTTGGACAGCTTTGTTCAGTTATTCTATCTAATTCAGATGCATTTGTGTTAGGTGGTCCACTGTAAACCAAGATATTGTGTATTGTGAATACCCTCTACAGACAAATCCACAACAGCAGGGGGAATTCCAATGCTCCAGAGGTTTTCCTTGGTTCATCGTAGAACTTGAATGGTTTTGTGTTTTGTGAAAGGGCTGACCGTCCTGCAAACTATTCTAGATTAACAATTCTGTTTGTTCAGATTTGATGACCATGCACTAATTCTAGAATTCCCCTTAAAATGTCTTGGTGTTTACTACCAATTATCCTTTCATAAATGTTGATGAACCCAGAAGGATTTAGCTCTGAACATTTTCAGGTTCAGACCTGTCAGAATCATGGCAATATTGGGTAAAGAGCTGATCAAGCACAATCCAGTGCCTAGTCAGATGAAGTGAAGGCATGGGAGATCTTAGGTTTCTAATAGACCCCCAATATCTCCTTAAAGAGTACCTGTCACCTCCTCAATCATATACCAATTAAGGTAAGTTTAAAAAGCTTTAAAAATAAATTAAAATTATAATTTAAAAAAAATTTAAATGCAACTCCATCATTTTGTGCATACGATGTGTGGTAGGTAGCTTCTTGGAAACCAAAGTGAAAGCA